>NC_092374.1:194656201-194974772 GCF_030028105.1 Mobula birostris | reverse complement strand
GTGGCATGCAGAGGGCGGGAAACACTATTCAGAGTTGCCAGGAATTTCCAGAGGGTCCATTGTTCTACCACGGCCTCCAGGTGTCCACTTTGAGCCCTATAACAGAGTTAGCCTCTCTAATCAGTTTATTGATCCTGTTGGCATCATCAGTATTGATGCATTCCCCCAGCACACCACTTTATAGAAGACTGTACCGGTGACAACAGACAGGTAGAACATGCGAAGGAGAGACCTGAATACTCCAAAGGACCTCAGTCCCCTCAGTAGTTAGAGGTGACTCTGGCCGTACTTATACACAAGTGCTCCACTCAAGTCTGTCATCTAGCTCCACCCCCAGGTATCTGTAGGTCTTCACCACATCCACGTCCTCACCATCAATAGTAACAGGGAGCAGTGCAGGCTTAGTCTTCCTAAAACCAATCAACATCTCCTTTGTCTTACTGATATTGAACTGCAGAACCAGCAACTTTGATGTGTGTTGCTTGAATTTCTAGCATCTGCAGAATTCCTGTTGTTTGAACTGCAGATACTCAGTTTGCACCATTTGGCAAAGTCCTCCACCAGGGTACTGTTTTCATCCTTCTGTCCTCCCCTTATACACCCAAATATTGCTGAGTCATCAGAGAATTTCTGCAGTTGACATGACCCAGTGGTGTATCTGAAGTCTGAGATGTATGGGGTAAACAGAAAGGGAGCCAATACAGTCCCCCGTGGGGCCTCAATGCTGCTTATAGACATGTCTGATACAGAGCTCTGAAGCATCAGAATCTGTGGTCTGCCAGTCAGGTCTTATATTATCCAGGAAGTGCCAACCTGCACTGAACAGAACTTTTCCCTCAGCAATGAGGACTGTATGGTATTGAAAGCACAAGAAAAATCAAAAGACATGATCCTCACTGCTTATCCTAATGGGAGTAGGCTCTGTTCAGCAGGTGGATGACACCATCATCGTCTCCAATGTGCTCCTGGTAGGCAAACTGCAGGGGTTCCAGGGCTGATGTGACCAGGGGTCAGAGGTGAGCCAAGACCAACCTCTCTTGGGTCTTCATGATGTATGAGGTCAGGGCAACGTCATGGTAGTCATTCAAGACTTTTGGTCGGCCCTTCAAGATGTTTTCCACAGAGCCGGGACCCTTTCCAGTCTGAGAACCCGATTGAAAACGCACTGGAGAATTCAACACAGCTGCTCAGCACACCCCTTCAGGACCTTGGGGTTTGCACCATCCAGTCCCAATGCTTTGCTGCGTCGGAGTTTCCCCAGAGCCCTTCTCACCTGCTCAGTAGTGAAGGTGAGTCCATGATGACTGGGGGGTTGGTGGAAGTTGGGGGCTGGGAGAGGTGAAGATCGGCAGTTGGCAAGTGCAGGTGTGGATGGTAGGTGCAGGAGACGGAAGGGGTGTAGGACAGTATTGGCCTGTGTTGATCATCCATGTGTTGAACTGGAGAAGGGAAGAGGGAGGAGGGGAGGTGTTGATGCTGAGGAAGCATTGAGTGTCACGGGGGTGTGAACAGGTAGGCAATTGTCAAACCTATTGAAAAATTGGTTTAGCTCATTAGCTCATACATACTTTACATACTTTGATAATAAATATACTTTAAGCTTTGAACTTTCAAAGAGGATGTTCTAAACAAGAAGCGATCCAACCAAGACCTCAATGGTGAAGCTGGCGAAAGGTACTGATACATCACAACGGCAGTGAAGGGTCCCCAGTCATCATCCATTCCATGGCACTGGACCCTGACTCTGATCTGTCAAGGCCCCTGTGGTGTCTGCCTGTGCATCAGCCTCCCCACATTAAACAAAGTCATGTACGTGTATTCTCCGTTAGGAGAACGTAACGCCCAACACAAATGATCACTCCACGTTGTTCTATAAATCACGAAGTTTAATGGCTACTTACACTTAAATTGTAATGTTTTGCTTTCACTGGGAAATTGCATCATTCCTGGAAGACAGCAATAGCTAGAACCATCTTCCTGCAGCAAATCAAGGATTTTTCTGCAATCCCTTCCTGTCACATGCACCTCATTTGTGCTCCTACTCAGGTTTCTGCCATGTGGTTGGCCTGGTGATATTGTAAACAGCAGCTCTTTTCCTTCGTAATCGATTGTGCATTTTTGCATCATCAACCGAATTTCAGCTGTAATTATAAAGAGGTAGAATTGAGAATTGGCATGATGCATATATCAATCAATTTGATTTCCAATAAGTATATAGATTGGGCTATCGAATAATTAATTTATAACTGGGCAAAGCAGATCCTGCTGGTTTAAACTACATCTTCAATGAATAAACATTTGTCGGTTCTGTTCCTTTGGATAAATAAGCTTGTCTATTATTTATATATTATTTTATCATCTAATATGTATTAAAAGCCGGTTGCACCTGTCATAGCATTGCCTTCCTGATACATTAATATGTTCCAACTTGATGGCATGAATATTGATTTCTCCTTCCAGTAAAATAATTCCTCCCCTTCCCCTCTTCTTCTATTCCCCTCTCTAGCTTCTTCGTCTTCTCACCTGCCTATCACCTCCCCCTGGTGCCCCTCCTCCCATGGTCCACTCTCCTTTCCTATCAGATTTATTCCTCTCCCACCCTCCTGACTTCACCTATCACCTTTAGCTATCCTGCTTCCCCCACCATCTTTCTATTCTGGCAGTTCTCTCCTTCCTTTCCAGGGCTGAAGAAGTGTCTTAACTCAAAACATCAACTGAAAGTTCTTTTCCATGGATGTTGCCTGACCTGCTGGGTTCCTCCAGCATTTTGTGTGTGCTGCTTTGGATTTCCAGCATCTGCAGAATTTCTTGTGTATTTGTTTTTGTCTCTTATTGCAAACAGGGCTATCAGACAGCCTGGAAACTCCAAGTGTCTTGGTCAGTGTAAGTGTCAATGTGGAGATCTGAATACAGCAGGAGAAATAAAATAACCCGGATCCATTGGGAGGAATGTCAAAGATGAAACATTCATGTAACACTCTTGGCAATAACTTACATTGAGGGAATCATGTGATACATTAGACCATAAGATATAGGAGCAGAATTAGGCTATTTAAACCTTTTTTAGGGGGTTATTATTTATTTTTTCCTTTTTCATGAATTTTTTAGATATTTTTCTTTGTTTTACATTATTCATTTGTATCCCACGTGATTGGGAGTTTTATCATTTAAGTGTTAGCTGGCTTTTTAATCACTTATGTTAATTATAATAATGCATTCCCAATAACTTTGTACTGCTACCATGTTATGTTTAACATAGAACATAGACTAGTACAGCACAGTACAGGCCCTTCGGCCCAGAATGTTGTGCCGATCCTCAAACCCTGCCTCCCATATAAGCCCCCACCTTAGATTCCTCCATATACCTGTCTAGTAGTCTCTTAAACTTCACTAGTGTATCTGCCTCCACCACTGACTCAGGCAGTGCACTCCACGCACCAACCACTCTCTGAGTAAAAAACCTTCCTCTAATATCCCTCTTGAACTTCCCACCCCTTACCTTAAAGCCATGTCCTCTTGTATTGTATTGTTCTATTGGGGAAGAGGCGCTGGCTATCCACTCTATCTATTCCTCTTATTATCTTGTACACCTCTATCATGTCTCCTCTCATCCTCCTTCTCCCCAAAGAGTAAAGCCCTAGCTCCCTTAATCTCTGATCATAATGCATACTTTCTAAACCAGGCAGCATTCTGGTAAATCTCCTCCGTACCCTTTCCAATGTTTCCACATCCTTCCTATAGTGAGGCGACCAGAACTGGACACAGTACTCCAAGTGTGGTCTAACCAGAGTTTTATAGAGCTGCATCATTACATCATGACTCTTAAACTCTATCCCTCGACTTATGAAAGCTAACACCCCATAAGCTTTCTTAACTACCCTATCCACCTGTGAGGCAATTTTCAGGGATCTGTGGACATGTACCCCGAGATCCCTCTGCTCCTCCACACTACCAAGTATCCTGTCATTTACTTTGTACTCCGCCTTGGAGTGTGTCCTTCCAAAGTGTACCACCTCACACTTCTCCAGGTTGAACTCCATCTGCCACTTCTCAGCCCACTTCTGCATCCTATCAATGTCTCTCTGCAATCTTTGACAATCCTCTACACTATCTACAACACCACCAACCTTTGTGTCGTCTGCAAACTTGTCAACCCACCCTTCTACCCCAACATCCAGGTCGTTAATAAAAATCACGAAAAGTAGAGGTCCCAGAACAGATCCTTGTGGGACACCACTAGTCACAATCCTCCAATCTGAATGTACTCCCTCCACCACCACCCTCTGCCTTCTGCAGGCAAGCCAATTCTGAATCCAACTGGCCAAACTTCCCTGGATCTCATGCCTTCTAACTTTCTGAATAAGCCTACCGTGTGGAACCTTGTCAAATGCCTTACTAAAATCCATATAGATCACATCCACTGCACTACCCTCATCTATATGCCTGGTCACCTCCTCAAAGAACTCTATCAGGCTTGTTAGACACGATCTGCCCTTCACAAAGCCATGCTGACTGTCCCTGATCAGACCATGATTCTCTAAATGCCTATAGATCCCATCTCTAAGAATCTTTTCCAACAGCTTTCCCACCACAGACGTAAGGCTCACTGGTCTATTATTACCCGGACTATCCCTACTACCTTTTTTGAACAAGGGAACAACATTCGCCTCCCTCCAATCCTCCGGTTTTATTTTTATGAAACTAATAAAAAGATTGAAGAAGAAAGAAAGGAATTAGGCTATTTAACCCATCAAGTCTGCTCCACCATTTCAACCTGTGATCCATTATTCCTCTCAGCTCCAGTCTCCTGGCCTCCACAGCTGCCTATGGCAACAAATTCCACAGATTCACCACTCTCTAGCTAAAGAAATGCCTCCTCATCTCCGTTCTAAAAAGATGCCCCTCTATGCCCTCTAGAGGCTGTGTCCTCTGGTCTTAGACTCTCCCACCAGAGGAAACATCTTCTCCACATCCACTCTATTAAGGCCTTTCACCATTCGATAGGTGAATGCTCTATTACAGTATTAATACATTGTAGAAACTTAGAATTGTTGATGATAGGATACCACTGACCTCCAGCAATGAAAGGTTTTTTATTATGTTTAAGTTAAGACCATCTTGCTTAGAATGGCCCTTAACTATTCACAGCTAATAACAGCTAGGTTCATTCTGTGTTTCTCCTCTAACTTATGCAGACACAGAACGCGGCTACGTATACTTCAAGCTGTTTATGGTAGAAGCTCAGTAAACAACATTCAGATCTAGAGTGTTCCCAAAAGATATTCTTACCCGGATAAAACTATGATGTGGATAGATATAGAACATGCATAGCGTGTACGTGTCAGCTTTTAAAGGCAACTCTCCAGCTTTGATATTGTCTGGTGTTAATATTGGAGGTTATATCATGTGATTTCAGCTATTTTCCTAGATCAGGACTCCGTATGGTACCTCTGGCTAAAATTGCTTCTTCATTACAGACGCTCGGTATAAAATACTTTTCCTATACGATTTGAATTTGCCGTCCATTTTAACTGATGCCTGATAAGAGTTGAGGGGGAGAGTGAGGGTGATGCGAATGGGTAGCACAGTGCTTTACAGTACAGGTGAACCGGGTTCAGTACCCGCCACCACCTATCAGGAGTTTGTACCTTCTCCCCGTGACCGCCTGGGTTTTCTCCGGGTGCTCCAACTTCCACCCACGCTGGTTGGTTGGTTCATCGTTCATTGTAAATTTTCCACTGATTTGGTGAGGATTAATTAGGGGGAATGCTGGACGGCATGGCTCGAAGGGCTGGAAGAGCCTATTCCACACTGTATCTCAATAAAAAAATATTAACACCAACTTTGCCACATTCACTATAGAATTTTCTTTAGCAGAATGAGGTCACTAAGTTTAGTCACAAATAAATGACAGTTTGCTGTCTAGTGACAGAGTGAAACAAAATATAAACATCTTTGTAAAGTTGGCGCTAAGATACCCACATAAAATTCACCTTCAATAATTGAACAAATGATATGTTCTTAACAACACCTCAGAGCTGCAAACTAAATCAAAACAACTTGGCAATAATGCTGCTATACAGTACTCTGCATTCAATTATTATAATATCCAAAGAGAATATAGTAGCTCACCGCTAGAAAATGCACCGTAACTCAGCTGCATAAAGAAAATTGCTTTGGCAAATATCATTTTTGACTGCACAAGGTAAATGTATCTTGGAAATGAAATAGCCTTTAAGTACACAATTTGAATTCAACAAGCGAGCAATGGAAAAATCTGTGGTCTGTCGACTCATTTGAACATATCTTTGAGCACGCTAAAAAACGGTTTCAACCACTGAATGACAAATTTAGATTGGATGAGGTACTTGAGATGTTAATAATATGCAAACCGGGGTAGGAAAATGGTTCCAGTACAAAAAAAGGCACCAAAAAGTAATCAAAAAAAGTGCTGAACATCAACAAAATACTACACTATTTCAAGTTTATCATTGAGTATATGAGTTTTAATGTAGCCTCATGAAATGTTTGCTTGACCATATTTGGAATGTTTTATCCTGTTCTGAACTACACGGATTTGAAGAGCCTGCAGAAGTGCTTTACCGGAATGACTGCAGGATGGGAAAACTTAATTATGTGAATGGATTAGAGAAATCTCAGCAGCAACTTTTTGGATAAAGGATGTCGTGAGGATATCTGGTTGAAATGTCTAAAATCGCAGGTGTATCACCATTCCTTTTGGCAAAAAGACGAAGTACAAGAGGACATGAGAGAAGGTAATTGGGGAAGCAACTAAGAGGGACTCGTGGGAAATTTATTTTTCACAGGAATTTGTGGCACAAGGAAAAATTTGTGGGGCTGTGGGGAGAGAGCAGATAGGAGGATTGATCAGCAGTGCATGGAAACAGCTTGAACTTGATACCACAAATGTTTTCCTTCCTTGTAAGTATTCGGTGGTACTGTAAATTCTGTAGATGCAATGATCCCATTCCACTATTTCAAGTTCATCAAGAGAGAAAAAATACTACCCATGCTCCTGCATGTATCTCTCACCTATCACGTAAGATATTAAATGCAAAGTGTCTGCAAAGTGCATTATTAATTTCTTTCCACAAAATAACAAACTACGTAGACTACAAGGCCTAGTATGTGCCGTAGATTCTCCGCTTTCTCAGGAGGCTGAAGAAACTAGTCATGTGCCAACCACCCCTCACCAATTTTTATAGATGCACCATTGACACCATGCTGTCCAGGTTTATCATGGTTTGCTACGGCAACTGCTCTGGCCATGGAAGCAAGCAACTGCGGAGAGGTGTGGACACGGCTCAGCACATCCTGAAGATCAACCTCCTCCACGAACTCTGTCTTTATTTCTCGCTGCCTTCGAAGGATCAGCCAGCATAATCAAAGACCTCTACCAGCCTGAACATTCTCTCTTTTGCGCTCTCCCCCCCCCCCACCCCTAATCAGGCAGAAGATACAAAAAGCTGAAGACATGTTGAAAAAAGGATAGCTTGTACCTCGCTGCTGTAAGACTAGTGAACGCTGCCCTTGTACCATAAAGTGGATTCTTGCTCTCACAGTGTACCTCGTTAAACTGCATTTTCTCTGTAACTGTAACACTATACTGTATTCTGAATTTAAGAGATTGCTTTCCTTTTGTATTGCCTCAAAATACTGATGTAATGAAATGATCTGCCTGGACAAATCTTTTCACTGTCGCTCAGTACATCTGGCAACAATAGTCCAATTACCAATTATCCAAATGAGTATTGCCCCAATCACGAACCTAACAGATTTTAAATTGTATTCTGTGGACCTTATGTAGACAGCAGCCGAAAAGTACTTGGTTAGTACGGAACTTCCTGCAGACATAGCGGGCTATGGTCGTTTGGATACTTGGTTCTCTAATGAGACTGTTCGAATCATCTAGCTGAACTCGCCAGAACTCCCCAACGAGCCGTCGAACCTTGTCAATCACATCGTTCCCGTACGGAAGATGTATCATCCTCAATGCGCGCTGTCATCGGGACGTCTGCGGATGGAAGACACTGTCATCCAGCCCTTTGCAGACTGTGGATTTTCTAAGAGGATGTGGAGAAGCATACAGTGGTCAATGTCACGCTTCATTCCACACAGCGGTATAGCAAAGGACTCTCTGATCTACGGTGTTTCTTTTTCGGGACACACACCGACACAGGCATTAAGCGTTGTTTGAAGTTCGCCAGTTGGATGAGGCACTCTAGTCTGTCTGAAACCTGCTGGATTTCGAGAACGAGCTGTAAGGAAATGCTGGTGACTGGGCACACTTCAGACTGTAAGATTATATGTAGAGGTATGTACTGAACCAGAGCAAAACCTCTGTGGGGAACGATCACAGTCTAGAGTCCGTCCGCTACTGCACACGGAGCTGAGTATGCTGGGGAATCCACTTAAACTTGAAATCGTATATTTAAGTGGCAATCGTGCTGTGGTTTAAAATTAACACTAATGAATGTATTGACCACGAATACAAAAGTCTGAGCCTGGTTCGTCCCTTGTATAAATTGCTGTATATAAATAATAGTAGCGGACTTCGAATGCGTACACGTATCATTCAGATTCAGATTAGTTTAGTGTTATATACACAAGGGTGCAGTGAAATTCCCTGCTCGTGTGAAACTCACAGAATAACAGTAATCATAGTAACAATAAATACAACTGTAAATTACACGAGGAACGTAAAGCAGCAGAACGGCGAAAAGCTCGCGGAGCAAACTGATGATGTAGGGCAGGAATAAAAGCTTAAGTGACAATAACGAAAACCCGAGGGAATTAGAATCAAAAGTCTGAAAACGTGGCAGCACCACTGGAAAGGGGATGTCAACACGGTGACCGGTTCAGATGTCTGAAACGAGTCGGGACGAGGGTGGTCTTGAGTCTGAAGGTCGGGCTTCCAACTCCTGTATCTTCTCCCAGAAGGCAGAGAAAATAGGGAACCATGAAGGTGGACTGGATGAAAGGAAATGACGAAGGAAAGGAAAGGGAATGATGGACTGGGTAGTATTTAATTCTCTCCACGGACTCCGTCGGTCCAGCGCAGAACAGTTACCATGTCAGGCTGAGCTGCAACCCGCCAGGATATGTGGAAGGTCAGGAGAAACTTTGTGCAGTTGGGATGGATGCTCCTGAATTCAGACCTAACGACAATGATGACACACTGAAACAGTTCCAATTCCAGACTTTTGTAACGTGAAGTTTGCGATGGCCCCATGCACTTCATGCACTTGACTCTCTAGGCTGCAGTCTCTGCGCAACATTGACATTGTCTTCTTGTCCTGTCAGGAATGCCGGCTGAAAATTCGTTTCGGTGATCTTGAGACCGACGCACCAGGCAGAGACGAAGCCTTTACTTGGCACCACGGGTGGATGACGATCAGCCGCACCATGACAGAGCTGGGAAAAATCACTGGAGTAATGATGCGGGAGCAAAATCGGGTACATGGCACAAAATATTGAAGGTTCTACTGAGGCAAAAGTTTCAAAAGGAGTTATGGAACAGATTATTAGCACCTGTACAAGGCATTGCGACATGCAGAATGAAACATGGCCTTTTGGCCCAATCAACACACATCAAAGTTGCTGGTGAACGCAGCAGGCCAGGCAGCATCTCTAGGAAGAGGTACAGTCGACGTTTCGGGCCGAGACCCTTCGTTAGTCCTGACGAAGGGTCTCGGCCCGAAACGTCGACTGTACCTCTTCCTAGAGATGCTGCCTGTCCTGCTGCGTTCACCAGTAACTTTGATGTGTGATGCTTGAACTTCCAGCATCTGCAGAATTCCTCGTGTTTACTTTTCGTCCAATATCGCAATGCCGACCAAGATGCCCATATAAGCCAGTCCCTTCCATATACACGCCACTTTCTGTATGGAAACATTTGCCGCTCAGGTTCCTATTAAATCTCTTCCCTTTTACCTTAAACCTCTACCATCTAGTTCTTGATTCCCTAACCTGGGATAAAGATTGTATACATTCCCCTTATCTATGTTTCTCATGTTTCTATACATCTCCATAAAATCACCGCTCGGCCTCCTATGCTCCAAAAAATAAAGTTCCAGTTTGCCCACTGTCTTCATATAACTCAGGCCCAGCAACATCCTCATAAATATTTTTCTGCAATTCTTTCTAGATTAGTGGCATCTTCTCTGTAGCAGAGTGACCGAAACTAAACAGCATATTCCGACTGCCGCAGAATATCGCAATCGTGTGCCGATGTTGGAAATACACCGTAACATACACAGAATGCTGGAGAAATTCGGCGAGCCCTTATGCAGGGTACATCGGCTCTTTATTCCCCTCCAGTGAAGCTGCCTGGCCTGCTGAGTGTCTCGAGCAGTTTGTGTGGGCTACAGAATATCATACTTTCTTTTCTCAGTGCCCCGAATAATAAAAGCCTTCATCGCCGATCTGTCTACCTGCGACGCCATTTCATGCCCAATAAAGAACTAAAGCTCAAAGCAGCTGAAATTTTAAAAATCTATTGCTTTATTTCACAAAATATTTTCTCTATCAAGGCAAGCAATACAAAATGCCGTCGGGTACAAAATAATCCGGTGAAGGGAGGTTGCATTCCAAGTATAGCGAGTGAATGACTTTGTCATAAGTGTCAAAACAAAGCCGATATGTAGGTCATTGTACACCACATTGACGCAGATACCAAACAAAATATGTTTGTGGTTTCGAATCAAAGTCAAGCATATTCAGAGAAGGGCAGCGAGCTCAAGTCCTCTTTTAACTTAAACAACATCATTGTACTGCAGTCAGGATATTAACTAATATCTTCAAAAAAAGAACAAGTTGCTTCGGAAAACAGAAGCACGGTTACTATCATTGGCATATGTCGTGAACATATATTCCAATTTTATTTAGAGATACAGCGCGGAACAGGATCTACCAGCCCAGCAACTATATACAGTAACCGCAGCCGAATCATAGAACGAATTACCAATCACAAATTAACCTACCAACCGGTACGTCTTTGGAAAATGGGGGGAAACAGGAGTTCCCAGAGGATACCCTGGCCGTCACGAGGTGGGGTGTACAAATTCCTTACAGCCGGCGGCGGCGTTGAACCTCCGAGCTCGGACGCCACGACCTATGATAGCGTTACGCTCACCGGTAGGCAACCGTGGCGCCTGTATGTTGTTTGTCGGAAGCAGTATAATGCAATACGTTAACATACTGTGTTGTAATAAGAAATACGTATAAAGTTAAATAAGTAGTGCGAAGAAATAGAGGGATAGTGTTTATGGGTTCACTGTCCTCTCAGGAATCTGATGTCAGATGGGGAATAACTGTTCCTAGAACGTTGTGTGTACAAACGCAGAACGCAATAACAGGAAACCCAATCATCTCCATTATTATTCGTATATTACTAAAACAATTCCAAAAATACATAGTTAGAAGCGTGCAACTTGAACATGAAGCCAGTCAGAGCACGTGAAGCACGTGAAACCTTCGGTTTGACATTAATCGATATAAAATAATTATATTTTTGGCTGATAACTCATTCGTAAGGCCAGTGATGTTGTGGGGATGGAACTGGACTCTCTGACAGTGGTGTCTGAAAAGAGGATGCTGTCCAAGTTGCGTGCCACCTTGGACAATGTCTCCCATCCACTACATAATGTACTGGTTGGGCAAAGGAGTACATTCAGCCAGAGACTCATTCCACCGAGATGCAGCACAGAGCGTCATAGGAAGTCATTCCTGCCTGTGGCCATCAAACTTTACAACTCCTCCCTTGGAGGTTCAGACTCCCTGAGCCAATAGGCTGGTCCTGGACTTATTTCCTGGCATAATTTACATATTACTATTTAATTATTTATAGTGCAACTGTAACGAAAACCAATTTCCCGCGGGATCAATAAAGTATGACTATGACTATGGCTGTAAGGGAAAGGAGAAAAAGGAGAGCAGTGGTGATAGGAAGTTCCAGAGCGAGGGAAACAGGCAGGAGGTTCTGCAGACGTCAAATTGACGCCCAGATGGTGTGTTGCCTCACAGGTCAGGTGCCAGGGTCAGAGACGACTCAGGTTACGTGCACAGCATTCACAACGGGAAGGGTGAGCAGCAGGAGGTCGTGGTGCGTGTTGGTACGAACAACATACGTCGGGAAAGAGATAAGGTCCTGAAGACGGAATATAGGGAGTTAGGCAGGAAGCTAAAAAACAGTGTCTCCAGGGTTGTATTTTTTGAATTGCTGCCTGTGCCACGTGCCAGTGAAGGTAAGAACAGGACGATGTGGCAGATGAATGTGTGGCTGAAAAATGGGACAATGTTTCAGATTTGTGGATCATTTGGATCTCTTCTGAACACAGTATGACCTGTACAAAAGGAATGAGTTATACCTGAACTCGAAAGGGACCGATATGTTTGGACAGGGGTTTACCAGAGCTGCTAGAGAGGGTTTCAACTAGTTTTTACAGGGGTTGGGAACCTGAGTGATAGATCACAGATGGGGCAGTTGGTGTAAAGTCAGATGCAGCCTGTACAGAGACTGAGTAAGGATATGTTGTGGAAAGGACATAAATGCATTCAGTTGGATGAGCTAAGTTGTCTCTAATGCAAGAAGTATCAGGAACATGTCATGGTCCGGATCGGGGTCCCTTTAAATTTACCTTATTTATGTTACGATCCGGACTGTTGGTTCCCTATTTTCCCGTGTCCCTTGACTTTAGTGAATAGAGGCAATTAACACTCGGCTCATCTGGTAGTTTATAGTCTCCGGCTTTTAGCCGTTCGGCGTGGGAGTGTCTGCAAAGTCATTTAAGGTATGGTGTGCTGATGTCATTTGGCCGGAGCAAGCCTAGTCTTTGCCGAAGCGAGTGCCGGTAATTCGCCTTTTCCTCACCGGAGCAACCCTGTCCAGTTACCTCGTCAAAGCGAGCCCGCAAAGTCTCCTCACCCAGATGGGTCCGTCAGTTAATCCGCCGGAGCGAATCAAGAACCGCTGTCTACTGTTCCTGGACCGAGTCGACAGCTCGCCACTACCCGGAGGCTCCAAGCCAAGCCCTGGCCCCGGCGGCTTTCCAGCAGCAGGCCGGGCCCTGGCCCCGGCGGCTTTCCAGCAGCAGGCCGGGCCCTGGCCCCGGCGGCTTTCCAGCAGCAGGCCGGGCCCTGGCCCCGGCGGCTTTCCAGCAGCAGGCCGGGCCCTGGCCCCGGCGGCTTTCCAGCAGCAGGCCGGGCCCTGGCCCCGGCGGCTTTCCAGCAGCAGGCCGGGCCCTGGCCCCGGCGGCTTTCCAGCAGCAGGCCGGGCCCTGGCCCCGGCGGCTTTCCAGCAGCAGGCCGGGCCCTGGCCCCGGCGGCTTTCCAGCAGCAGGCCGGGCCCTGGCCCCGGCGGCTTTCCAGCAGCAGGCCGGGCCCTGGCCCCTTGTCTGAATCCCTTCTCTGACCCTCTCGCCTCTAGCCCTCGTCTGCAGCCTCCGCCTGCACTTCGGTCTAGTTCCATCACGGGAGCTAGATAGCTACTGTCTGGTGTTCATTCGGATTTGTCTTACTCCGTGGGGTAAGTCTGGCCGTCTTGCCGTTGCCCCGCCGGGGGTTATGAGTCCCAGCCCTATGTCCTGTACCCAAGGAGGGGTCCCTACTCTGTGTTCTGTGTATGTGTCTATAGTTCCATGTACCTGCTCTCCCGAGACCCAGGCACTGGGTCTGGCTCGGAGTCCATACCCTAGCCTCTTCATGACTCCTCTAGTTCTGGGAGCCGATTCCGAGTCCTAGGCCCAGACCCTTGGTCCTAGCCTAGTCGTAGTCCTGAGTCCTTGTCCAGTTCGCTACTCCTGCTCCTTGCTAGCTCTCCTGGTATCGAACAATAAACGAAATCTAAGTAACCTCACAAGATGTGTCTTGAATTTGGGTCCACCCTTTCTCCCAATGCACCCCTCAGTGTGACAGAACGCTCCCGCCAAACACAAACTGTTTTTCCAAACTCTTGTCAGCCTGAAAGTCAAGGTGTTGTTCCCTTTTGCCCACCGGCCAAATCCACCACCACCCCCCGCCCCCCTCCACCCACCCGGGTCATCGATAGTACAGGCAAATCTGTTGGTCGCCTGGAGGCTCTCATTGGAAGGGGGAACACTGTCATGGTCCGGATCAGGGTCCCTTTAAATTTACCTTGTTTATGTTACGATCCGGACCGTTGAATCCCTGTTTTCCCGTGTCCCTTGACTTTGGCGATTAAAGGCAATTAACACTCGGCTCAACCGGTAGTTTATAGTCTCCGGCTTTCGGCCGTTCGGCGCGGGAGCGTCTGCAAAGTCATTTCAGGTACGGTGTGCTGATGTTATCTGGCCGGAGCAAGCCTAGTCTCTGCCGAAGCCAGTGCCGGTAATTCACCTTTTCCTCACCGGAGCAACCCAATCCAGTTACCTCGCCAAAGCAAGCCTGCAAAGTTTCCTCACCGAGGTGGGTCCGTCAGTTAACCTGCTGGAGGGAATCAAGAACCGCTGTCTACTGTTCCTGGGCCGAGTCGAGAGCTCGCCACTACCCGGAGGCTCCAAGTCACGTCTTGGCCCTGGCGGCATTCTAGCACCGAGTCACGTCCTGGCCCTAGCGGTCTGTGATTCCTGTCCTACCCCCTTGTCTGAATCCCTTCTCTGCCCCTCTCTCCTCTAGCCCTCGTCTGCAGCCCCCGCCTGCACTTTGGTCTAGTTCCATAACCGGGGCTAGATAGCTACTGTCTGGTGTTCATTTGTGTTGGTCTGGTCTTGTCCTCGCCTCTGTGGGGTAAGTCAGGCCATCTTGCCGTTGCTCCGCGGGGGGGGGGGGGGGGGTCATGTCTTGTCTGGTCCTCGCCTCCGTGGGGGTAATTCTGGCCGTCTTGCCGTTGCCCCGCAGGGGGTCATGTGTCCCAGCCCTGTGTCCTGTACCCAAGGAGGGGTCCCTACTCTGTTCCGTGTATGTGTCTATGGTTCCATGTACCTGCTCTCCCGAGACCGAGGCTCTGCTTTCCATGTTCCTCCTCTCCCTAGCCCATGTCATGTCCATGCCTGGTTCTGGGGTCCGAGCCCGAGGCAAGACCCATGTACTGGGTCCATGCCCAGTCTCGGGCTCGGAGTCCATACTATAGCCTCTTCATGTCTCCTAGTTCTGGGAGCCAATTCCGAGTCCAAGCCCAGACCCTTGATCCCAGCCTAGTCGTGGTCCTGAGTCCTTGTGCAGTTCGCTACTCCTGCTCCTGCCTAGCTCTCCTGGTATCGAACAATAAACTCAATCTAAGTAACCTCATAAGATGTGTCTTGAATTTGGGTCCACCCTTGCTCCCAATGCACCCCTCAGTGTGGCAGAACAAGGATCATGAACTTAAAGCATGGGTCTACAAAATTGTGGTCATTTTCGAGACTTGACAGTCAGAAGGGCAGGAAAGGCTGCTGAATGTCCTGAGTCTTAGATGTTTCAAAACAGATAGGGAGAGAGGGAAAAGATGTGAAAGAGAGGAATCGTATCACAGCAGTAGAAAAGGAGGACATTGTGGAGGGATCATTCTACTGGATCAACATATGTGAAATTCAGAAACAGAAAGGAGCAACTACTCAATTGGGAGTATTCTATCAACCTTCCAAGAGCAATAGGGACACCGAGGAGTATATCAGGAGGCAGATACTGGAGAAGTGCAAAAAAAAAAAGGGTTGTCATCTGGGTGACTTCAACTTCCCTGATATTGATTTGCATCTCCTTCATGCAAATGGTTTAGCTGGGAAGGAATGTGCTCAGTGTGTCCAGGAAGAATTGCTGACTCGGCATTGACAGGCTGACCAGAAGAGAGGCCATTCTGTATTGAGTACTAGGCAGTCAGCCTGGTCAAGGGACAGCTCTCAGTGAATAAACATTTTAAAGACAGCTACCACAGCTCTCTTACTTCTGGCATAGCCTTGGACAGAGATGGGAGCAGGAAGAGTATTTCACTGTGGGGAAGGACAATTATGAAGCTATTAGACAGGAACTTGGGAGTGTAAAATCTGAATAGACGTACTTAGAAAAGTGTATGATGGAAATGTGGAGGTTGTTTAAGGAGCAGTTGCATGGGATTCTGAATCAGCTTGTCTACTGAGGCTGGAAAGGAAAGTAGGGTGATGGAGCCAAGGTTGACATCTAGTCAGGTAGAAGGAAGTGTACTGGGGTATGAAAAAGCCTTGGCTAGTAGAATTAAGGAGATTTAAGGCATTTTACACATGCATAAAGAATAGGTGGAAGACTAGAGCCAGGGCAGGACTGATCATGGATAAAAGAAACACGTGTCTAAACTGGTAGGATGTGAGGGTGGTCCTTAATGAATACTTTGCCTTCGTATTCACAAGTGAGTAGGACCTTGACAAGTGTTGGCTAGAATAATCTGATATGCTGGCACACAATGAGGTTAAGAAAGAGGATGTACTGGGGATTTTGGGGGGAAATAAGATAGCTTCGTTCCCAGGGCCAGATGAGGTTACTATGGGAAGCAAGGGAAGAGATTGTTGTGCCTTTTGGTGGGTTTTTTTTTTTTTGGTCCTCACTTGCCACAGGAGAAGTACGAGATGATTGGAGGTGGCAAATATCATTCCTTTGTTCAGGAAAGTGAGTAGGGATAACCATGCGGAATTATAGACCAGTGAGTCTTTCTTCAGTGGTAGGCAAATTACTGGAGAAGATTCTTAGAGACAGGATTTATAAACCTAGTCTGATTAAGTATAGTCTGCATGACTTTATGATGGACAGGTCATGCTTCATGAGCTTGATTGAATGCTTTGAGGATGTGATAAAGCACATTGATGTTAGAAGAGGAGTGGATGTGGTGAATAAGGATTTTAGTAAAGTATTTGATAAGGTTGCCCATGTTAGACTCATTCAGAAAGTCAGGAGGCTTGGGATCCAGGGAAATGGCTACATACATTTGAAATTAACTTGCCCACATAAGGAAGAGGGTGGCAGTAAACATGTATTCTGCCTGAAGGTCCATGACTAGTGGTGTTCCATAGTGATCTGTCCTGGGGCCCCTGCTCTTTGTGATTTTTATAAATAACATATAGGTTAGTAAGTTCCCAGATGACACAAAGTTTGGTGACGTTGTATATAGTGTAAAAGTTTGCCATAGGTTACAACCGGACATGCAGAGCTGGGATGAGAAGTGGCAGATAAGTGTGAAGTGTTGCACTTTGGATGGTTGTACTTGAATGTAAATTACAAAGTTAATTGCAGAAATTTTAAGAATGTGGATAAACAGTAGAATCTTGGGGTACACATTCATAGTCATACTTTATTGATCCTGGGGGAAATTGGTTTTCATTACAGTTGCACCATAAATAATTAAATAGTAATAAAACCATAAATAGTTAAATAGTAATATGTAAATTATGCAGGAAATAAGTCCAGGACCAGCCTATTGGCTCAGGGTGTCTGACCCTCCAAGGGAGGAGTTGTAAAGTTTGATGGCCACAGGCAGGAATGACTTCCTATGACGCTCTGTGTTGCATCTCGGTGGAATGAGTCTCTGGCTGAATGTACTCCTGTGCCCACCCAGTACATTATGTAGTGGAAGGGAGACGTTGTCCAAGATGGCATGCAACTTGGACAGCATCTTCTTTTCAGACACCACCGTCAGAGTCCAGTTCCATCCCCACAACATCACTGGCCTTACGAATGAGTTTGTTGATTCTGTTGGTGACTGCTACCCTCAGCCTGCTGCCCCAGCACCCAACAGCAAACATGATCGCACTGGCCACCACAGACTCGTAGAACATCCTCAGCATCATCCAGCAGATCTTAAAGGACCTCAGTCTCCTCAGGAAATAGAGATGGTTCTGACCCTTCTTGTAGACAGCCTCAGTATTCTTTGACCAGTCCAGTTTATTGTCAATTCATATCCCCAGGTATTTGTAATCCTCCACATTCATAGATCCCTCAAAGTTGCTGCACAAGTTGATAGGCTGGTTAAAATGTGCATTGCCCTTTAGTGTTCATGGGACTGAGTTCAAAGGTTGTGAGGTAACGTTGCTGCTCTATAAAATTCTGATTACCCTATCCATAGAAATCCTTACACCATTACTCCTCCTTTCCTATACAGCCAAGCAAGCCAAGAGCTATAGCCTTTCTAACTGTAGATGCCAGGAGAAGTCTTTCCATTTTCAGTAGTCAGGCCCAAACTCTAGTTGGAGAGTAAGATATCTCCTTGGTTTTCCTAATGAACATATCTGACCTCCCTGTAATCATAATGTAAGATTTAGCATATTATAGTCAAAAGACCCTGATTTAATTTGATAGATCTGTCCATTTTATAACATTGATCTTTTCTGCATTTGCTCCAGCAATTTTTCTACGGAATTTTTTGGCTTATTTTGCTTTCTATCTTCACAACAACTAGAACCTAGGAGAGTACAGCACAGTGCAGACCTGGACTGTGTTGTAATATTCTATGCTGTATGATTGGTAGTCATCCACTATTTTTGCTCTATGCTGGGCTGATCTGGTTCCACTCATATCCAAATGATCATAGGTTAATCACATGTAATTCCATGACCTTCCATATACCACAGTTCCTTTTGGTGTCCATAAAAGATTCCATGCAGATCTCTGGAAGGAGTATTGAGTACAGGAGATCGGATGTTATGATGAAGTTGTACAAGATATTGCTGAGGCCTAAAATGAAGTAATATGAGCAATTTTGGTCACCTACCTACAGGAAAGAACAATAAAGGTTCAAAGAATACAGAGAAAATTTACAAGGATATTGACTGGTCTGGAGAACCTGAGTTATATGTGTAACATGCTGTAAGGTTTCACTGATAATGTAATGGTTTCTCTGTAGCAGCAATGTCTGGGTTATTACTAGAGATAATGGGGTTTGGAATGCTGTCCTTCTTTCTTGTGAGTCTGGAAGAGAGATTTTCACTGTCTTTTGCCAGGGAGAGATGAGGAGAGAAGACACGAATGGAGAGAGTTGGTGGAGTGCCGGACGAAGTGGACTTGGAGCGAGGGTCCGAAGGGCAGCGACGATCGGAGGAGGTTGATGGTGGACAACTGGCTTATCAGTGAGCTCCAACATTGCACAATAGTGTTTCATAAGAATGGGCCCTTTTTCTTTTTTTTTTTGTTTTCTTTACTAACCATATAGTCAAAGTAAGAATTACAAAGCTTAATCGTTTAATCACACATTGTGTACTGTTTGTTATTTCAGGTACTGATTTGTAACGGGACACATCACACAGCATCCACCCAAATGAGGTTTCTTATGTTTGGCCGGGCCAGGGGCTATCACCCCTTATATTAAGCTGCTAGCTGAAGTGAGAGTTACATATGGAAAGATTGAATAGGTTAGGACTTTATTCTTTGGAACATAGAAGATTGAGAGGAGATTTGACAGAGGTATACAAAATTATGAGGGATATAGATAGTGTTAATGCAAACAGGCTTTTTCCACTGAGGTTGGGTGGGACTGCAACCGGTGGTCATGGGTTGAGGGTAAAAGGCGAATAATTAAGGGGGAACATGAGGGGAAACTTCACTCAGGCCGTGAGAGCGTAGAATGAGCTGCCAGCACAAGCAGTGCATGCGAGTTCAATTCCAATATTTAAGAGAAGTTTGGATAGGTACATGGGATAGTAGGGGTATGGAGGACTATGACCAGGGTGCAGTTTGATGGGAGTAGGCACAAACTAGATGGATTGAAGGAACTGTTTCTTTAGCGTACATTTCTGTGACTCCATGCATGCCGAATATTTACCCAGGTGTTAGTCACCTTTAAAACCTCAGCCAACATCACTGGTGATCTGCTCATGTTGCTGTTTGTCTGATCTTGCAGTATAACACATTTCTATTGCATTTACAATATTACAGCTATGACTACACATGTCTAGCATGTCATTATACAGTCCCGTGGAATATCCTGAGGTTCTATGATATCAAGTCAAGCTTAACATTATATGTATAATTTCTGTGAGGTCCTGATAGAGTAAAAGGTTCACAGCAGCATTACAATCATGTAAATTCAGGCAACATACATAACATAAATTATAATTACAACTTGTAACATAAGCTGCTTGGTATGGCAATTGCTTTACCCATGACCACAAGAAAGTGTAGAGAGTTGTGGATGCAGCTTAGAACATCACAGAAACCAGCCTCCACTCTGTGGTAAACATCTACATTTCTTGCTGCCTTGGTAAAGCAACCAGCATAGTTAAAGACCCCTCCCATTCCAGACATTCCCTCTTCTCCCCTCTCCCATTGGCCATAAAATACAGAAGTCTGAAGGCACAAGTATCAGGCTCAAGGACAACTTCTCTCCTGCTGTAATAAGACTATTCAATGATCCACTTGTATGATAAGAATGGGCTCTCTCCCCTTATGGCCTTGCGTCTTATTGTATACCAGCTAAGCACTTTCTCTATCACCATAACTCTTTATTCAACATTTGGTTATTGTTCACTTTGTACTACCTTAATGATGCAAAACAAAGCTGTTCACTGTACATGCGACAATAATAAACGAATTTACCAATAAACCAATTTATTCATAAATTATACAAGACAATGAAGAAAATTAACTCTGCAAAACAAGACATTGATGTAAAAGGAAAACAATCAGAGACATAACTACGGTAGTGTAGGCAGTGGTACCTAGTATTCTAGTGCTGAGGTAGGGCTCGTGTCGTGCAGACCAGTTTAAGAACCTGATGGTTGTAAGAAAGTAGAATCTCAATCAGGTTTAATATCACCAGCCCATGTCAAGAAGTTTGTTGTTGAAGCATAGGAGCACAACACTTCAAAGTACCAGCGACCCAGGTAAAACTCCTGCTGCTCTCTGTAAGGAGTTTGTATGTTCTCCCCGTGACAGCTCTCATGGGTTTCCTCCAGGAGCTCAGGATTCCTCCCACGATCCACAGACATACCAGTTAGTAAGTTAATTTGTCATTGTAAATATATATTGTTGAAACTCTGGTTTGGCCACATCTGGAGCATTTCATTGAGTTTTAGTCACTCTATTACAGAAAGGATGTGGAGGCTTTAGAGAGGGTGCAGAAGAGGTTTACCAGGATGTTGTTTGTATGAAAGGGCAGATGCTATAAGGAGAGGTCAGATAAACTAAGGTTCAAGGTACATTTAATATCAATGTATGAATGCAGTATACTACTCTGAGATTCATCTTCTCCAGATAGCCACAAAACAAAAAAAAAACATGTAAGCCGTTCAAAGGAAAGCATCACACGCCCCCACCCCCTGCAGTAAGGAAGCTCAGATCGCAGCTTATGAGGGTGAAAGATGATCTGGGGCCTCAAGATGGCTGGTGTTTACAGGATTTCCTGTGGATGCAGAGCAGTGTATGACAGCCAGCTGGGGCAGATGTGGCACACGGTGGAAACCCAAAGTACAGGAGGCTCGTTTACCCAGAGAAATTGCAGAACATTGCATTGGCAACGGCCATCGGATTGACTTTGATGGCACAGAACTACTGTGTTATGCCAATGGCTTTTGGGACTGCATGGTGAAGGGAGCCATTGAAATAAAATTAGAGAAAAATAATTTTAACAAAGACGAAGGTCTCGCTATAAGTCAGAACCGTAATTAGATTATAAACAAGGTAGGGCAGCAGAAACCTGATTGGATGAGGACTAACCAATCAGGAGGGATGGATATGCCCTGACTAGACACACTCAGACATCATTCTTGATCAAGATGGCAGACTCTGTCACCAAAACACCAGCTGAAGTCAATACTTGTACCCGGGTGGAAGCCCGAGAAGGGTTTACCCCATATACAAAATAAATCACACAAGAATATCAACACCCTCCCCCCACCATGTGCAAAAAAGTAATCATGCAGATGGGAACAAGAACATCAAAGCCCGAATTCTCCTCATCACGCGAAAAAAAACAAAGAAACCATGCAAACAGCAGCAAAACCTGATTGAAGGGTATAAAATTAAGAGAGGTATGTCTCTTTCCCGCAGTTAATATATCTAATACTTGAGCGCATGCATCTAAAGTGGGAGGGGATCAGTTCAAAGCAGGTATGCAGAACAAGTTTTTTTAAACAGTGGTGAGTGCCTGGAATTCATTGTCAGGGATGGTGGTGGAGGCAGGTATAATAGAGGTTCTTAGACAGTCATAGTCATAGTCATAATTTATTGATCCCGGGGGAAATTGGTTTTTGTTACAGTTGCACCATAAATAATAAATAGTAATTAAACCATAAATAGTTAAATAGTAATATGTAAATTATGCCAGAAAATTATGAAATAAGTCCAGAACCAGCCTATTGGCTCAGGGTGTCTGACCCTCCAAGGGAGGAGTTGTAAAGTTTGATGGCCACACGCAGGAATGACTTCCTATGACGCTCTGTGTTGCATCTCGGTGGAATGAGTCTCTGGCTGAATGTACTCCTGTGCCCAATCAGTACATTATGTAGTGGATGGGAGACATTGTCCAAGATGGCATGCAACTTGGACAGCATTCTGTTTTCAGACACGACCGTCAGAGAGTCCAGTTCCATCCCCACAACATCACTGGCCTTACGAATGAGTTTGTTGATTCTGCTGGTGTCTGCTACCCTCACCCTGCTGCCCCAGCACACAACAGCAAACTTGATAGCACTGGCCACCACAGACTCGTAGAACATCCTCAGCATTGTCTGGCAGATGTTAAAGGACCTCAGTCTCCTCAGGAAATAGAGACGGCTCTGACGCTTCTTGTAGACAGTCTTAGTGTTCATTAAGCACGTTAATATGCAGAGAATGGAGGGAGAAGGATCATGGAGGGGATTAGTGTATTTGTGTTTCATTAACTGAGTTAGTTCAGCAAAGGGCGGAAGAACCTTTTCCTGGGTTCTACTGTTCTGTGTTCCAGTACTACAGGCACTGCAAAAATACAAACTATATTCATCCCTTCTGCCTTCTTTTAGAGATTTTGTCCCCAGCTATAGCAACCTTTTACCACTTGATGGCAAATTCTGTTTGCTGACCGTTCTTGCAAAGCATCTTTTGCCACTTCAAAGGGACGTTTGAAGGTCTGTGTTGGTCAGACAGTAACCCCTTCCTGCCACATGATTGCGCCCATGCTCCATGTCAGCTCAATTCAGTTTCGCCCAGTTTCATCAACAGAGTAATTCGGCCCGAAACGTCAATTCTTAATTCCACTCCAAAGATGCTGCCTGATCTGCCGAGCTCCTCCAACATTTTGAGTCTATTATTCTGAGTCTTGTGCATGTTATTCAGCAGAATTACTTGTGTTTACTCAAAGACGGAGACACTGAGGAAGCTGAGTGAACGAGGTGGGGTTGGTCCAGACTGGCAGTTGGGGCCGTTTATTGATTGAGTGGGTGGGGACTTTAGGGTGGAGGAGCCTAGTAGTTTGGAAAGAGTTAGTTTGTAGCCTATGGCTGCAAAAGGGAGAGGACGTGTTGAGATTGAAGGGGGAAGGCGGGAGACTGTGGAATTAAGGGTAGCCAAAAAAGGGGTGCATCAAGTGAAAGACCTGAAGTAATGGGGACAACAAATTGAGGAAAATGGGTGAATTGGAGGAATTTATAGTTCTGTATAAAATTAAAGGTCAGAAGGAAAGGAAAGGAGGATTTAGAGCCCTTAATCCTTTGAAAGTGGCAGCAGCATTAGAGAACCAAATAAGTAAAGGATTCCAGGCCAAGGTTTTGTCTCATGGATTGCTGAAAATTTGTTGCAAAGATATTGACCAATATAACAGTGCTAAAATGGTGGGAAAATTGCTTGTGAAAGTGGAGTGTATTACTCTGAAAGAAAGGAAGGGAGTTAAGGGAGTAGTGTATGGTATTTGGTCTGGCATGACTGAAAAGGAAATTTTGGACAATGTTAAAGGTGGTCGAGTGATTGAAGCCAAACGATTAAAATCAAAAGAAGGTGGTAATTGGGATTCTCCTGTTCTTCTGGTTTTTGCAGGTGATGTTCTTCCAACTAGAGTCTTTCTTGGGTGCATGTCTTATCAAGTTAGAGAATACATTAGGCCTCCCTTACACTGTTATAATTGCCAGAGATTTGGACACGTTGCTGGTTCATGTCAAGGTAAAAGAAGATGTATGAAATGTGGAGAGGATCATGTTATTAAAGCATGTAAGGCAGCGGTGCCTAAATGCAGTAACTGTGGAGGAGACCATATAGCAGTGTTCAGAGGATGTGAGTATTTTAGTTAGGCAAAGCAGATTCAGGATGTTAGTATCCAACAAAAAATATCATATGCTGAGGCAGTGAAGAAAGTTGATAGAGAGCAAAGGATAAGTAAAGAAAAGATTGGAATGATGGGGAGTCAGTTCATTCCGAGTTCTCCAACTATGGTTCCTTCAGGCGTGTTATTGATGACTAAAGAGTCTTTTTTGGCATTTGTTGTTGATGTACTGGTCTGGGCTAAAACTACAGCCAAGAAATCAGATATGATAAAAGTATTTGTTGGAGCTGCAGAGAGATTCCTTGATATAAAACAGATTTCACCAGAAAAATCACATGAGTATATGACAGACAAACAATCACTAAATACTTCCCAGCTGTCGGAATCAGAGAGTACAGAGGAGCTTTATGTGGATGAAGAGGCCAATAATTAGTATTTGGATGTTTTTACTATTACAATGGAATGCAAGAAGTTTATCTGCAAATGGTCAAGAATTAAAAAGATTTGTTGGAACTTTTAAAGACAAGCCTGATTTGATCTGTATACAGCAGACATGGTTAAAGCCTCATTTAGATTTTGTGATCCCTGGATATGATAGCTTGAGAGCTGACAGAATGGGTAAATCTAGTGAAGGGTGTGAAACTTTCATAAAAACAGGACTCCAGTTTAGAAGACTTTATTTTAAATCTAACCTTGAAATTGTGGCTGTGGAGGTTTGGAGCTCTCGTGATCAAATAACTTTGATTAACTTTTATAATCCAGGTAATATGATATTATGAGATTTGGATGAAATTATGACTAAGGTAAGATCCCCAGTAATCTGGGTTGGAGATTTCAATGCCCATAATCCTATATGGGGTAGTGAAGTAAAGATAGTGATGGAGCGGTAGTTGAGGAGTTTCCAGATAAATACAACATGGTACTGCTAAATGACGGAAGGCCTACAAGATTTAATATTGTAAAGAATACTTGTAGTCACTTAGACTTATCTATCACTTCCTCAAACTTCGCTAGGGTTGGGGAGTGGGATGTTATGCACAGATACTCACTAGGAAGTGATCACTATCCTATATTATGTAGATTTGGTAGAAATTTGATAGTAGAAGTTGAGGAGAGGTCTGCTAGGTATATTGGCCCATTGGGATGAGTACCAGAAGAAAACTGTGGATATAATAGAAGAAAGTAATAGCAAGGGCTCCATAGATGATTGGAATGAATCCCTCTGTTCTATAATGACAGGAGGAGTCCTAGTCTAGTCCTAGTTTGTATCGGCCTATAGCTTTAACGTCAGTGCTTTGTAAAGTTATGGAACAAATGGTCACCAACAGACTTGTTTATTTTTTGGAAAATAAGGGACAGTTTGCTGCCTATCAAAATGGTTTTAGAACTGGAAGAGCAACAATGGAATCTGTTGCCCTTTTAGATCATGATATTAAAAAAGCCTTTCAAAATAGAGAAGTAATGGTAAGTGTATTTCTAGATATTGAAAGAGCATATGACTCACTATGGAGGGATGGCTTATTAATTAAACTCTATGATGCAGGAATTAGAGGTAGAATGTTTAATTGGATCAAAGATTTCCTTAAAGAAAGGACAATTCAAGTAAGAATAGGCGGAGCAAGCTCCAAGTCTGTTAAAATGGGTAATGGTACCCCTCAAGGAAGTGTCATTAGTCCAGTTCTTTTTAATGTCATGATAAATGATATCTTTGATCAGGTAGGGACAGGATTTGGCAAGTCATGGTTTGCAGATGATGGTGCAATCTGGAAAAGAGGAAGAAACATCAGGTATATATTAAGGCAGGTACAAAAGGCTTTAAGATCAGTTGAAAACTGGGCTAATGAATGGGGTTTCAGGATTTCTGCTTCTAAGTCCAAATATATGATTTTTGGCTTTAGAAGAAAGATTCCTGATTGTGAATTGTGTCTATATGATTATCCACTAGAAGAAGTCAAGGTATTCAAGTTTTTAGATGTCTGATGAAAGACTTACTTGGAGGGTTCATATAGATAAAACAATTGGAAAGTGTGAGAAAGTTTTAAATGTTATGAGAAGTATTGCTGGATGCGACTGGGGAGCAGGGCGGGAACTATGTACTTAATATATCTAGCTATGATTAGATCAGTTATAGATTATGGTTGTGTTGCTTATGGTTCCACTGCTACGGCAGTGCTTGGAAAACTAGACACTGTGCAGTCCAAAGCACTTAGACTCTGTTGTGGAGCTTTTAGAACAACATCAGTCCCAGCATTGTGTGTGGAGATGGGAGAAGTGCCTCTGCATTTAAGACGAATTCAGTTGGGCTTGCAGTACTGGGTAAAACTAAATTGATTCAATCACAGCTGTCCATCAAAGTGTCTTTTGCAGAGGAAGTCGGAGCACCAAAGTAAAATTAAAAGATACCCATTTTTAGATTTGGTTAATAACTGGGCTGTGAAATTGAAACAGACTGAGGAAGACATAGTTGACCAAACTTGCTTGCCACCCGTCCCTTTTTGGCTCTTTCCAGAACGAGAAGTAGACCTATTCCTCCTTTTTCAGCTTGAGGAAGCAGTGCAATTTCGTCAGCATTGATCACAAATGAATATTTAAATAATAAATGGGGATCTTATCTGAAGGTTTTTACTGCTGGCTCAGTGGACCCAGAGAGCAGTAGGGCAGGATTTAGGATGTATCTGTCTCAACTTGGAGTTAAGATTGGTCACCAGGCTTCAGATGGTGTTTCTGTCTTTGCAACAGAATTATTAGCAATCCTCTGGGCCTTATGGTGGATAGAAGACTCTCGACCACGTAGGGTTATCATCTGTACGGATTCTGCTGCTGCTTTAGAGGCTATAAAAGGGAATCAATCAAAAGCTCATCCTGACATAGTTGCTGAGATTCTCTTAGTGCTGTTTAGAGTAGGGACAATGGATTGTGCAGTTAGGTTTTCATGGATACCTGGGCATGCTGGGGTGGAGGGAAATGAAATCGTGGATGGCATTGCAAAGTCTTCCTTACAGAGCAGGCAAGTAGAAATTAGAGTTCCCCTAGGCAGAGCAGAATTGAGAAGTAGGATTAAAAAAGGTATAGCAAAGAAGTGACAGGAGGATTAGAAAAATGAATTAAGGGGCAGGCATTATTTTTCTAGTCACCCACTAGTTAAAAAGGTCTCAGACTGTTACCTTTTAAGTCGTAGGGATATGGTGACATTTACAAGACTTAGGTTAGGTTGGGGCATTGTGGGCTAAACTATTATTAATCCATCCTACTGGATTATGTGACTGTGGTAGTCCAGAGACAGTCCAGCATGTTTTGCTGAGCCGTAATCGATACAAAATTGAAAGAAGCATGTTGTTCAAGAGGCTATCTGGCTTAAATTTATTTTGGTTTTCTATTAAATCTTTGTTTGGCCATCAAGAGAATCAACATCTGATTGAAGACAAACAACAGGAATTCTGCAGATGCTGGAAATTCAAGCAACAGACATCAAAGTTGCTGGTGAACGCAGCAGGCCAGGCAGCATCTGTAGGAAGAGGTGCAGTCGACGTTTCAGGCCGAGACCCTTCGTCAGGACTAACTGAAGGAAGAGTGAGTAAGGGATTTGAAAGTTGGAGGGGGAGGGGGAGATCCAAAATGATAGGAGAAGACAGGAGGGGGAGGGATGGAGCCAAGAGCTGGACAGGTGATTGGCAAAAGGGATACGAGAGGATCATGGGACAGGAGGTCCGGGAAGAAAGACAAGGGGGGGGGACCCAGAGGATGGGCAAGAGGTATATTCAGAGGGATGGGGAGAAAAAGGAGAGTGAGAGAAAGAATGTGTGCATAAAAATAAGTAACAGATGGGGTACGAGGGGGAGGTGGGGCCTTAGCGGAAGTTAGAGAAGTCGATGTTCATGCCATCAGGTTGGAGACTACCCAGACGGAATATAAGGTGTTGTTCCTCCAACCTGAGTGTGGCTTCATCTTTACAGTAGAGGAGGCCGTGGATAGACATGTCAGAATGGGAATGGGATGTGGAATTAAAATGTGTGGCCACTGGGAGATCCTGCTTTCTCTGGCGGACAGAGTGTAGATGTTCAGCATAGCGGTCTCCCAGTCTGCGTCGGGTCTCGCCAATACGTAAAAGGCCACATCGGGAGCACCGGACGCAGTATATCACCCCAGTCGACTCACAGGTGAAGTATTGCCTCACCTGGAAGGACTGTTTGGGGCCCTGAATGGTGGTAAGGGAGGACGTGTAAAGGCATGTGTAGCACTTGTTCCGCTTACACGGATAAGTGCCAGGAGGGAGATCAGTGGGGAGGGATGGGGGGGACGAATGGACAAGGGAGTTGCGTAGGGAGCGATCCCTGTGGAATGCAGGGGGGGGGAGGGAAAGATGTGCTTAGTGGTGGGATCTCGTTGGAGGTGGCGGAAGTTACGGAGAATAATATGTTGGACCCGGAGGCTGGTGGGGTGGTAGGTGAGGACCAGGGGAACCCTACTCCTAGTGGGGTGGTGGGAGGATGGAGTGAGAGCAGATGTATGTGAAATGGGGGAGATGCGTTTAAGAGCAGAGTTGATAGTGGAGGAAAGATTGAAGAGTTTATTATTCAGTTTATACGTGAGACTAGGTTATATTCGAGAATTTGGGTTCCTTGAAATTCTATAATTAATTATACATCCTGCGGAGGGCTGTAATACGCCTAGATGCTTCTAAACAGCCGGAAATAGAAGAAGAAGCTGAGTGAACAGTGAGGGGATACTCAGAACCTCTATTTCCTCGGAAGGCTAAAGAAGTTCGGCACGTACTATCAACCTTTACCAATTTTCAGTGAGGTACTTTGGAAATCATCCTATCCGGATGCACCACGACCTGGTCCAGCAACTGTTCTGCCTTGACTGCGTAAAAAAACCGCAGAGAGTTGTGGACACAGTGTTTCAATACGCCCCCGACCACACCAGCTTCCGGGATTTAGCCGCTCCGATTTTCCGGAATATGGATAGCTGGCGTGGCTCTGTGAAAGATTCAGACCCTCCCCTCTAATTGGTGGCCATGTTGTAGCGCCAGGATTTTAAAATTTAAAGAGCAACTGAACTGAGGTTCGCGGTTCAATCGTCAGCTCTACTTTGGAGTTCGGCGTTTGGTTTCGAACCCTATCCTCGTTTCAGTCTCCTATCATGCCTCGATTCTAGTCTCGAATACTCCAGCGCTTGGGCCCTGACCATCCTCGCCTAGGTCTCTCGTCACTCACAGCTTGGCATATCATAGGACCCAACCTTCCCTCCAGAGATTCTGTCGAAACTCCTCACTGCCGCGGTAAAGTAGCTAACATAAACAAGGACCCCACCTACCCTGAACGTTCTCTTTTCTTCTCCTTCCCACCAGACAGAAGATAGACAAGGCTGAAAGCACATTCTACCAGGCTCAAAGACAGCTTCTATCTCGTTGTTACCGAACGGTTCCCCTGGTATGATAACATATTCTCTTGACCTCACAATCAACCTCATGATGCTGCATTTTATTGTCTACCTGCACAGCACTCTCTGTAACTGTAAAATTTTATTCTGCATCTGTTACTGTTTTGCCTTGCACTACCTCAATGTACTAAGATTAAGCTTACAATACACTTCATATTGATCTTGCACCTTATTGTTTACCTGACTGCACTTTCATTGTAGCTTTTACACTTTATTGTGCACGGGTATTATTCTACCTCGATGTACTGAGTAATGATTTGATCTGCATGAGCAATATGCAAGACAAATGATTCATTATATCTTGGTACATGTGACAATAACAAACCAATTCCAGTTCCAGTTTGAGAGGTACTCCAGTACCATTTGTACAAGCCGTTGATGTGAGCAAGTGTACGGCAGAAACTGGAAGGCTGCAGCAAAAGCCGGAAAGAAGAAGAAATAAAAACATTGGGTAATGTGGGTCCCACGGAAGATTAGACAGAGAAGCAAATGTATAGTTCCGGGTCAGAGACACTTTGGATGAGTGATCCCACTGCTCTGTCAAGTCCACTCAGCAGCTGATGTATGATGCCAAAGCAGCTTTAAAAAAATTAAGATGCATGGGATCCGCAGCAAATTGACTGTTTGGATTCAGAACTGGCCCGTGCATTGACGTCAGAGGGTAGTAGTTGAAGGGACTTATTTGAGCTGGAAGTCTGCGATTTGTGGAGTTCTGCAGGGATCTGTGCTGGTATTTCTGCTGTTTGTAATGTATATCAATGATCTAGTTGAAAATGTAGATGGGTTGGTTAGTAAGTTTATGGGTGATACCAAGATTGGTGGAGTTGTGGATAGTGTTGAATACTGGCAAAGAATACAGCACAATATAGACCAGTTTTAGATATGGCCTGAGTAATGGCAGATGGAGTTTAACCCAGATAAATGTGAGGTGTTGCACCTTGGTAGGGAAAAAGCAAGGTGACAATATTCTGCTCAGGGCAAGATCCTTAACAATGTTGCCGAGCAGAGGGAACTTGAAATCCAAGTTCTTAGCTCCTTGAAAGTAGCTACTTAGGTCGATAAGGTGGTTCAGAAGGCTTATGGGATACTTGCTTTTATTAGTTGAGGCATTGAGTTCAAAAGTTGCAACTTTATAAAGCTCTGGTGAGGCCACATCTGGAGTGCTGTGTCCATTGCTGGCTGCCACACTATAGGAAGCATGTTGAGGCTTTGGAGAGGGTGTAGAAGAAGTTTACAATGATGCAGCCTGGTTTGTGATATCACAAGAGGCTGCATAAATATAGGTTGTTTTCTCTGAAGCATTGGAGGCTGATGGGAGATCTGATAGAGGTTTACAAGATAATGAGAGGCGTAGATAGAGTGGACAGAGTATCTGTTTCCCAGGGTCGAAATGTCTAATACCAGAGGACATGCATTGAAGGTGAGAGGGGGGTAGGTTTATGTCATGGTCCGGTCTGTGAAGTCCACATTCCAGTTCACGGTCCGGTCCGTCGATCCATATTCCGGGTTTTCCTGTTTTCCCCGGTTCTGTTGGGCTCCATAATTGAGGCACCTGTTTCTCGTTTTGGGCCGGCGAATAAATACCTCTGCAAACCAGGGACTGGCTGCTGGACTGTTCCCTCTCTTTCGCCCCCCTCTCCTCCCTTCCGAATTCCTGGCAGTTACTTCGACAGTTTATCTCAACAGTTACTTTGGCACTAACCTTCGTCTGTAATCTTCACCTGTTACCTTTGCCTGCAATCTCGCCTGTATCACCATCGAGTTCAGCCGCCGGAGTGAGACCAGAGCCTTGCCACGCTAAGATAAGGAACTACCGATCATTGAGTTTGGAACCGTCTCTTTGTGTCCCCGTGTTTAGTGTCCGAGTCAAAGAAGAGTCCCGGCCCTACGTCCTGTTTCCAAGGAGGGATCCTTGCACTGTATTTCGTGTACGAGTCCCGATCCTACGTCCTGTTCCCAAGGAGGGGACCCGGCTCTGTGTTCCTATGCTCAAGTCCAAGGTTCTGTGTTCCTACGCTCAAGTCCAAGGCCCAGTCCAGGCACCGTGTTCCAGCCCTGTCCAAGTCTGAGCTTTGTGTCCTCCTTTTTTAAAGAAAGGGGCTTCCCTTCCTCCACCATCAACTCTGCTCTCAAACGCATCTCCCCCATTTCACGCACATCTGCTCTCACTCCATCCTCCTGTCACCCCACTAGGAATAGGGTTCCCCTGGTCCTCACCTACCACCCCACCAGCCTCCGGGTCCAACATATTATTCTCCATAACTTCCGCCACCTCCAATGGGATCCCACCACTAAGCATATCTTTCCCTCCCCCCCACTCTGCTTTCCGAAGAGATCGCTCCCCACGCGACTCCCTTGTCCATTTCCCCCCCCCCCTCCCTCCCCACTGATCTCCCTCCTGGCACTTATCCTTGTAAGCGGAACAAGTGCTATACATGCCCTTACGCTTCCTCCCTCACTACCACTCAGGGCCCCAGGCAGTCCTTCCAGGTGAGGCAACACTTCACCTGTGAGTCGGCTGGGGTGATATACTATGTCTGGTGCTCCCGGTGTGGCGAGACCCGACACAGACTGGGAGATCATTTTGCTGAACACCTACGCTCTGTCCGCCAGAGAAAGCAGGATCTCCCAGTGGCCATACATTTTAATTCCACATCCCTTTCCCATTCTGGTATGTCTATCCACGGCCTCCTCTACTGTAAAGATGAAGCCACACTCAAGTTGGAGGAACAGCACCTTATATTCCATCTGGATAGCCTCCAACCTGCTGGCATGAACATTGACTTCTCTAACTTCTGCTAATGCCCCAAATCCCCCTCGTACCCCATACGTTATTTTTTTTTCTCTCTCTCTCTCTCTCACTATACCCCTTGCCCATCCTCTGGGCCTCCCCCCCTCCCCCTTTCTTTCTCCCGAGGCCTCCCGTCCCATGATCCTCTCATGTTCCTTTTGCCAATCACTTGTCCAGCTCTTGGTTCCATCCCTCCCCCCTCCTGTCTTCTCCTATCATTTTGGATCTCCCCCTCCCCCTCCCACTTTCAAATCTCTTACTAGCTCTTCCTTCAGTTAGTCCTGACGAAGGGTCTCGGCCCGAAACTTCGTCTGTACGTCTTCCTAGAGATGCTGCCTGGCCTGCTGCATTCACCAGCAACTTTGATGTGTGTTGTTTCATGTCCTCATCCAGTCTGGTGCCTTGTCCAGCCCAGGAGTTCCTCACCCAGCCTGGTGCTGGAGATTCCTCGTCCTGTGCTGGAGCACCTTGTCCTGTCCTGTAGCCATGTCCTATCCTTGCCAAGATCCTTGTCCAAAGTCCTAGACTAGACCTGGGTTTCGGTTCCAAGTTGAGACCCAGGTTCCGAGTCCCAAACAGACCCAGGTTCCGGGTCCTTGTCCGGACTCTCGTTCTGGCGTTTCGAGTTCCTAGTCCAGGCTCCGTGTTCCTAGTTCCTCATCTGGGTCCAGTAGTCCTAGTCCAGGCTCCTAGTTCCAAGTTCCTCGTCTAGGTCCCACGTTCCTAGTCGAGGCCCTGAGTCCTAGTCTCATCCAGGGCCTGTGTCCTGTCCAGCTGCGCTTCTTCCTGCTATGCTTTGCTCTCTCCCAGATTTTCCTCTGAACAATCCTTGCTTTCCGACTTCCCTAGCATTTGTACTGTCATAGTCCGGTTCCTAGTACTTCAGTGTCTGTGTCTCGCATTTGACAGTTCAAGGGGGATGTGACGGGGAAGTTTTTCACTCAGAGTGGTGGATGCCTGGAGTGCACTGCCTGGTATAATACATTGCATGGTGATGTACAAACTTGCTTTCTGTTCCACATTGGCAAATAAACCCTAACTATATATATATATATATATATATATATATATATATATATATATATATACACACACACAAATAAACTAGTAAAGTTTGCAGATGGCACAACTTTAGTGGGGGAACGAGTTGATAACTTTCAGGCAACAGAATCAATACAGTTAGATCTAAACAAAATACAGATGTGGGCAGATAAATGGCAGATGAAATTTAATGCAAGTAAATTAAAATATTACGTATCAGAAGTAGAAATGTAGATATAAATATACAATGGGGAGGGGGTCTTGCTGTAGAAAGTTCACTGTATGAGACTGATTTGTGTATCCTGGTCGACTCATCACTATCAACACCTAATCAATGCATAGGAGCAATCAGGAAGGCTAATAGAATGTTGGGCCATATAACGCATTCAGTGGAGTTCAATTCAAGAGACGTTCTCCTTAAGCTGTATAATGTGATATTGAGGCTGCAGCTTGAGTACGGTGTACAGTTTTGGTCTCCATAATGTGCGAGGGATGTGAAGGCACTGGACAGAGTTCAGAGAAGGGTGACTAGACTCATTCCAGGTCTGCAGGGTATGAGCTATGAAGAAAGTTTGAAAGAACTAAATCTTTTTAGGCTAAGAAGATGTAGAATGAGAGGAGACATGGTAGGAGTGTTCAAAATCATTAAGGGTATAAGTAAGGTGGATGCCAGCTGCTACTTCAGAACTAATCCATCATCAAGGACACAAGGCCATAGGCTCAGGGGAGATTTCAGACAGACATCAGGAAGCATTTCTTTACACAGTGAGTTGTGGACACATGGAACAAACCATCAAGTTGCGTTGTTGAAAATAGTACCTTAGAAACTTTCAAAACTAAACAATATTTATTTCAACACAGTATGTGAATAGGAATTTGGAAAGCTTTGTGGGCTAAATGGCCTGTTCTTGTCAAAAAAGCTTTCTAATGTTCTAACCTCCAGCCTCTTCCCACCTTCCAGCTTGGAGCATCTCAGCCTGAGGCCTAGTTCAGGCCCTGCAATCTGTCCCATTCCAATTACAGGTAAAGGTCTGGTGCTGGTACATATCAGCGGATTCCAGTTACCAACTATCTAGACCAGTGGCCTACAAGTTGTGAGTGCACTAACCACTGCATTTGCTGAGGCCTCTATCTCCAGCAGGCTGTCTACACCCACAGGGCCTCTGTCACCCACCCTTGCTTTGAACCTTGTCAAGCACACGTTGAACAAAATTTCACAAGGAAAATGACACCCCTTTGTGAAAAAATCATGTCTCAGTACAAAGGAGCATCTAACCACCGGACGGGATATGGGAACAGCTGGGATATGAGCACTTGGGTAGTAAGATCCTTCCTGCATTTCCTCTTCTCTTCAGCGGTCACTCTCTGGTTGAGGGTTGCCGCTGAAGTTGGTCTTTGTACCTCTTGCAGGGGACACCACTATCTCTCCTTCCCCGCGAGAGTTCTCCACAGAGAACTGCTTTCAGTAATCTGGAAAGGTCCATGGGAGATACGTGACTTGACCAGTGGAGCTGCTTTCGCAGCAAAGTGGCTTCAGTGCTTGGAAGCTGAGCCTTCTCCAGGACCTCATTGCTGGAGACACAAGCCTGCCAGCTGATACCCATGATAGGGGGGCGGAGGCAGCGCTAAAAGAGGTGTTTGAGCAACTGTATTTGCTTGCAGTAGAAGACCCAGGATTCAGAGCTGTATAGCAGTGTTGTGGTGACAGCAGCCCTGTACACCTGGACTTTTGTGGATGTACACAGCTGGAGGTTCTTCCACACGCGTTGCTGGAGGCGTCCAAAGGCACTGCTGGGGCCGGCCAGTTGATTGTCAACGTCCTTTACTACCGTAGCGTCACTGGAGATGAATCTGCCCAGGTAGGTGAACCGCTCAACCGCAGTGGGAGATTGGTCATCAATGGTGATCCAAAGTTGGTTGGAAATGCTGCAAGAGAGTTTCTGATGGAGGATCACTGTTTCCTTCAGACTGACCCGTTATACGTCTGTAATCACAAAGCCCCACCTGCAAGGCATATTATTCCCAGATACAAAACACCAAGGTCATACGCATTTTGTCAAAATAGAACCTACTTCTTCAATGACATATCAGGATGAGCCTCGCAACGCACGAGGCCCTGATGGTGTACCTGGTAGAGCACTGAAAACCTGAGGCAACCAACCGGTGGGAGTGTTCAAAGACATTTTCGATCTCTCACTGCTGCAGTCAGAGGTTCCCAACTGCTTGAAAAGGATGTCAAGCATACCAATGCCCAAGAAGAGTAGATGTCAGCATTCACAAATGCTGCAAGTTCTTTGAGGGGTTGGTCATGGCTAGAATTAACTCCTACCTAAAGAAGTAACTGGACCCACTGCAATTTGACTACTGTCACAATATGTCTACAGAAGATGCAATCTCACTGGCTCTCGACTTAGTCTTGAACCACTCGGACAAAAGTTTTACCTATGTCAGGCTGCTGTTTATTAATTACAGCTCACCGTTCAACACCATCATCCCCTCACTGCCAATCAACAAGCTTCAAAACCTGGACTTCAGTACCTCCCTCTGTAAATGACCCTTGACTTCATCAGGAGACCACAGTCAGTGTGGATCAGAAATAACATCTCCTCCGCACCGACAATCACCACTGGCGCACCTCAAGGTTGCATGCTTAGCATACTGCTCTAATCTCTGCGTGTGACTACGCAGAGCTCAAATGCCATTTGTAAATTTACCGATGACACAACTGTTCTTGACAGGGTTTGGTGAATATGGGGTGGTTTACAGGAATGAGGTAGATCAGCTTGTTGGCTGATATCACAACAAATTTGCACTGAACATTAGAGAGACCAAGGAATTGATTGTGGACTTCAGAAAGGGGAAGTTGAGGAAACACACACCAGTCCTCATCGAGGGATCAGCAGATGAAAGGGTGAGTAATTTCAAGCTCCTGGGTGTCTACATCTCTGGAGATAATAAAGATTCTGACAATTAGAAAAGCACAAAGCAATCAGATAGTGTCAAAATGATTTTACGTAAAAGAAATCCTGGCATTCTTTGAGAATGCAACGATGAAGATGGCTGAAGGGAAACTCAATGGATATGTTGTATTTGGTTTTTCAGAGGCAGTCTATAAAGCACTATGTAATATCTTATTGTAGAAAATATAAGTGCATAAGGCTGCCAGTAATATATTGGTATGGATAAGGGTCAGGTTAACTGAGAAAAAAAAGAGCTCAGAACCATTTATAGGAGTGAGGCGTGATTAGAATCAGTGATTGACAGTCAATCATCAATCCCAATGACACCTCACCATCTACTGATCATCAATCAATGACCCCAATGGCACATCACCATCTAGTGATAATCATTGATCCCAATGGAACCTCACCGTCTACTGACAGTCAATCAATGATCCCAATGACACCTCACCATCTATGGATAGTCAATGATGATTATTTTAATTCAGGAAGAAGGATACTGCAGCCAATTTTGATAATGATTCAAGTTCTCAAGTTGCAAGAAGTTTCCAACAAGTCTACAAAGGATACAGATGGGTTCATTAAATGGGAAGACACTAGCAAATGGAGTGAAAGGTGGAAAACTTTAGAGGGAAGAATGACAAAACTAATTATTGTTTCAGTTGAATGGGCATACTAAAAATTACAGCTTGGAGAGATATTGTGCTGTAGAGTGGGGTTACCATCTCAAAGTAAGGCTTAGACCATTTTGGGATCGAACCAGGAGAGGTTCCTTCACTCAAAGTCTGGTGAGTCTTTGAGTTGGGAAGGACACTTGAGTTGACTTGACTGTGGAGGGCAAGAGTGATACTGTCCTGCTGTGGAAAAAGAGTTAATTACAGTCCAAAGGTAGGAGGGGAGAATTGGTCTGACAGATGTGGGCAGTCAACAACTATAGGAGGCTGTCTAAGATGTGATAGTGGCTTGCAAGAGGCTCTTCAACAGGCACATGAATACACAGGAAATGGATCGAGCTGACAGGAAGGCAACGATAACTCAAATAACCATGCATTACAGCAGTGGTGTGTAGAAGGGTATCTCTGAATGCACAACACGTCAAACATTGAAGAGGATGGACTACAGCAGCAGATGACCATGAACATACACTCGTTGGCCACTTTCTTTGGTACAGGTGGTACCCAATACCTCCTGAGTGTACGTGCTATCAACAATCAAGGTGTTTGATATCTCCAGTGATGGATTACTTGGCCACTACCCAGGTCTTCCTTACGTGTAGGTGAGTCAAAGTTGATGGCAAAGCAGGTAAAATAGATTGGAATCAGTGTAACTGGGTGGCTGATGTTCACAGTGGGCCAAAGGGTTTGTTTCTATTTTGCATGACTGCAGGTTGGAGAGGATAAAGTCAGAGTATGCCTAATTTTTGATAGGCTGGAGAAAAGACACAGTATTTCTAGGTACAGGAACGGAGTGGGTACAAGTGTTTCTAGATGTGGATGGGTGTAAGAGGGTGGAGAATTCCAGTGTAGAAGGGACAGTGTCTCAAATGTGAAGGGGTGAAAGGAACAGGACTGAGGTAACTTGGGGTGGCATGGTAGCATTTTACAATACCAGCGACCCTGGTTCAATTCCCGCCGCTGTCTGTAAGGAGTTTGTACGTACTCCCTGTGACTGTGTGGGTTTCCTCCAGGTGCTCCGGTTTCCTCCCACGGTCCAAAGACGTACTGGTTGGCAGGTTAAATGGTCATCGTAAACTGTCCTGTGATTAAGCTAGGATTAAATTGAGGAATTGCTGGGAGACGTGGCTCCATCCTGTATGCCAACAAATAAACAAATGAATAAATAATATGTCATTAATAATAGAGTCATAGAAAATTACAGCACAGAAAGAGGCATTTCAAACCATCTAATCCATGCCAGACCATTTAAACTGCCTCGTCCCATCAACTTGCACCCAGACCATAACCCTCCCATCCACAATTCTCTTTTTTGTTGAAATTGAAATCGATTCCACCACTCTCACTGGCAGGTCGTTCCACACTCTCACCACCCTCTGAGTGAAGCAGTTTACCCACATCTTCTCTTTAAAGATTTTACCTTTCACCTTTCACCCGTGACCTCTACTTGTAGTCTCAACCAACCTTAGTGGAAAAAGCCTGCTTGCATTTACCCTACCTATATCGCTCATAATTTTGTATGCATCTATCAAATCTTCCGTGTTCCAGGGAATAAAGTTCGAACCTATTCAATCTTTCCTTATAGCTCAGGTCCTCCAGTCCCATAAACATCCTTGTAAATTTTGTTTGTATTCTTTCAGTCTTAGGCTAAACACATATACAAACAGAGAATCGAGGAGCATTTCAACTCCTCGGACCCCCAGTGCATATGGCATGGCATACAGGTCATTACAGACTTCAAACCACCTAGTACTGTGCTCCCTTCCAGCTCTGCTTTCCTCCCTGATGAGCTCAATTACGTCTACGCTCACTTTGACTGAGAGAACAAGGAGGTCACCCTCAAAGCGGATCTCCCACCTGGTGAACTGCCTCTCTCACTTTCCACCTCCGATGTTTGCGCCACCCTGAGCAGGGTGAATGTACGGAAGGCAGCTGGTCTGGATGGAATACCTGGCCGTGTGCTCAGAGTCTGTGCAGGGCAGTTGGCTGGAGTCTTCATGGATATTGAACCCACAAGGTTCAAGATCGCCACCATCGTGTCAGTGCTGAAGCATTCCACTGTCAAGGGCCTGAATAACTTCCGCCAAGTTGCACTCACCCCCATCATTGCAAAGTGCTTTAAGAGACTGGTTGTCTCACATCTGAAATCCTGTCTGCCCACTACCCTGGACCCCCATCAATTTGCCTATCATACCAACAGGTCAACAGAGGACGTCATTTCCACGCACTTCGCTCTGCCCTGACCCATCTGGACAGCCCCAACTCTTATGTCAGAATGCTGTTCTTTGACTTTAGTTCGGCATTCAATACTGTGATCCCCTCCAAGCTGATCACCAAACTTCACCAGCTTGGTATCAGCTCATCTCTCTGCAATTGGACTTTCTGACTAACAGACCCCAATCAGTTAAGTTAGACAACCTCTCCTCCTCCACTCTCACCCTGAACACCGGCGTGCCTCAAGGCTGTGTGCTGAGCCCTCTTCTGTACTCCCTTTTCACCTCTGATTGCTTTCCTGTACATGGTTCTAACTCCATAATCAAGTTCGCAGATGACACCACAGTGGTTGACCTGATCAGAGGGGATGACGAGACGGCCTACAGGGACAAGGTCCAGCACCTGGCCGTGTGGTGTGCTGACAACAACCTGGCCCTTAACACCCAGAAGACCAAGGAGATCATTGTGGACTTCAGGCATGCTAGGAGCCATGCTTACGTCCCCATCTACATCAACGGAGCTGTAGTGAAGCATGTATCAAGCTTCAAATTCCTTGGTGTCCACATTTCTGAGGATCTCACGTGGTCCCTGAATTCCTCCATCCTGATCAAAAAGGTGAAACAGCAGCTTTATTTCTGCAGCACATCAAGAAAGCTCACCTCTGTCCCAGGATACTGATGGACTTTTACCACTGTACTATTGAGAGCATACGCATCAAATACATCTCAGTGTGGTATGGCAATATTCCCATATTGGACTGCAAAGCACTCCAGCGTGTGGTGGAAACTACCCAGCAGATTATCGGCACCCAATTGCCCACCATTGAGAACATCTACCATAAATGTTGTCTGGGCAGGGTGAAAAGCATTATCAAGGATGCATCTCACCCTAACCATGGACTTTTTACTCTCCTCCCATCTGTTAGGTGCTACAGGAGCCTCCACTCCCGCCCCAGCAGGCACAGGAAGAGCTTCTTTCCTGAGGCTGTGACCCTGCTGAACCTCACTTCACAGCGCTAAGCAGTATTGCTTTTATATATGTGGGCTGTAGCACTTACTTTTTATTTGCAGTTATTTTGTAAATAACACTATTCTTTGCATTTCTGGTTAGATGCTAAATGCATTTCTTTGGCTTTACATCTGTACTCAGTACAATGACAATAAAGTTGAATCTAATTTAATCTAATCTTATTTCTATACTCGTAAAGAAAACACAATACATGTCAGCTAATGTGATGCAGACCACAAAGGGTTAAATCATCTATGGTCAATGTTTGAGAATATTGTTGTTTCTACATTAGAGCAGAAATCATGAAAATATGATTACTGGATTCCGCCCAGCCTGACCAGCTCAAGAAGAGATAACCACAGGACAGATCTGCTCTACGCTTCGAGCAGTCTGTCTAAACCAAGATCAGGAAATCATTTAATTTATCACTGTCTTCACCTTCACTGTTTTCCTGTAAACAATTTGCTGGTTAATCTTAGTGGTTCTTTTGCATCTGAGCCAGTTAAAAATCTTACAGGTTTCTGGAAGGGAGTTAGCACAGAAGTTTGTGATGTGTGTGCTATGGGTGTGTGTGCATTTAGGTGTGGTTATTGTCTGCCTGAGAGTGTCTGTGTGCATGTGTGTGAGTGCTGAGTGTGTCTGTGAATGAATTTTGTGTGACCGAGTGTATATTGTGTGAGTGTATATGTGTGTCTGTGAGTGTGTCTAAACGTTATGTGTGATTGTGTGGAGTGTGCTGTGTGTAAGAGTGTGTGAGAAAATATGTTGTGTGTGTGTGTGTGATGTAAGTCCTGAGAGTAATTTTCTCTCTATGCATTCAGGCATTTGGAGAGGGGTGTGTGGGAGATGGGTATGGTGAATGAGTAGTAATATTTTAGGAAATTGTTTTTCTTTTAGATTTTCAACGCCTATAGATGTGATTATCAGTTCTATCCATTAAGTTGACTCTTCACAAAATCTACAAACACTAACTACGTTATCAGGCAAATGCTTGGATTAAAAATTAAGTACAAACGTATATGCTTTGAAAGCTGCCTCCAACCCACCTCTGTTGTTGCGATCTCTGTACTCCAGTTCCAGACTTTGTGTGCTTCCAATTTCACCCACTCCACTATTGCTGCCAATGCTTCCATCTGCCTAGAAACAGAGACCTGAAACTTCCAATTTCAAAGACAAAATATAGAAATAGACCAAAAAATGGCAATACCAGAGAAGAAAAGCAAAGTCCATTAATGTCAAACGCAAGCTCCCAGGAACAATGTTTGCATGTAAAGGTCAAATATACAGTATTTGAAAAATAAACAAAAATATCAAAATTAATCTGAATATAATCAAATACAATGCTTGATATGCAAAAGCAAATTTCCCAAAAAAAAACATCAAATTGCTAGTCACTGAAAGAATGTTGTTCCAGAAATCATAACACCAACTCTAATACACAATAATTAAGTTATAATTGAAGTTCTGGGTGTAACATTTTCCTGTCATTCAATCTTTGGGGTTTCTTCTGTTTCATGGATGTCTATGAAGAGTAACAATTTCAGGCTGTATACTGTCTACATTCTCTGATATTGAACGGAGCCATTAAACCACTGAAGGTCAAGTTTATTGTTATCTGACTATTCATATATACAACCAAATGGAGCAACATTCCTCTGGAAAATGGTGTGTACTCACAACATATCACACAAAGCACAAAAACCAATATATTATACAATAAATAAGTTAATAAAATAGAATTCAAAATGCATGTAGTAGAGTGCACTACAGATAAACAGTAAACAGCTTGCTGTCCCAGTGACAAGACCTCGTTGGTGGCAGGGTAATCATCAGTTCTGCAGCCTGAGGGATGATGCTGTTATACAGTCTGGTAGTCCGAGTCCTGATGGTTGTGTACCTCACTTCTGATAGCAGTGGTTCAAAGAGGTTGTAGGATGGGCGGTAGGAATCCTCAGAAATGCTTTGGGCCCTTCGTCTGCGACACTCTCAGTAAATGTCACGAATAGGGGGAGGGAGACCGCAAGGATCCCCTCAGTAGTTTTTACTGTAGTCTGTAGGGTCTTGCAGTTTAGGCCCTTGTAGTTTCTGTATCACACAATAAAGCAGCCAGACAGGACACTCTATGGTGGTCCTGAAGAAAATTGTTAAACTGTGCACCTCAAACTCCTCAGAAAGTGTAGATGCCGTTATGTCTTCTTGATGAGTGAGGAGGTGTTGTGGGAACCCACACAAAAAAATGCAGGTGACGAAGGGTCTCGGCCCGAAACGTCGACAGTACCTCTTCCTCTCGATGCTGCCTGGCCTGCTGTGCTCACCAGCATTTTTTGTGTGTGTTGCTTGAATTTCCAGCATCTGCAGATTTCCTCATGTTTGAGGTGCTGTGGGTCCAGGTTACATGCACACCAAGGAACTTCATGCTCTTCACTCTCTCCACAGCAGAGCCTTTGATGTGCAATGGAGAGTGGTTGACGCTTCCTGAAGTCCACAATCATCTCAATTGTCTTGTCTACATTGAGACTCAGGTTGTTGATCTCACACCATTTGACAAGCAACAATTAACATGGGAGTGTTGGTGTTGGGGAGCACATGGACAAAAGTAGCAAGATACACAGAAAGCAGAACATGTCTCAGAAGAAAAAGCATGAGCAAAATGTCTTGAACTAATGGTGAATACTTCCTACACAGTAATATTCAAACCCTTTGCAGAAAAAATATCAAGCTCTCGTATAAAATTCAAAGTCCCCTGAAAATAAAATCAAGCCCTTAATAGGGAGGTTCTCACATTTTCCTTCTCACAGCAGATACTTTAAAACAAACCACAATAGGAGAAACAAAAGTAATCCTTCATTTATAAAAAAAAATCAGTCAAATAAGAATGGATTTCAAAACAATTAAACTGTTCTGCAGCAATAAATCAAAATTCAGAGTACAAAGTATCTGTGAGGTAGCAAACCATCCAGGCCCTGTGTGTAAATTCAAATCCACCAGGTATCATGCACCTATACACAAAAGGAAATACATTTACCTCTAAAAAGGAAGCAACTAAATTGAAAATAATTACTAACAAGAGAAAATCCGCAGATGCTGGAAATCCAAGCAACAGACACAAAATGCTGGAGGAACTCAGTAGGCCAGGCAGTACCTATGGAAAAGAGTACAGTCGACATTTCAGGCTGAGACCCTTCATCAGGACTACTTTACATTTTCATATTGCATTCACTCTTTAACACAATGTTTAGTTACCTGTTTTTGGTTTCCTGTGCACCAGTGAAAACTATTGCTTCCTTGTGGTTAAGTCAATGATCTTATCTCTCTATATTTGCAGCAAGGAAACAGGCCATTTGGGTCATCACATTCAATGGGCACCAGTTTGCATTAATCTTACCTTTGCAGCATTTAGTCTATACCTTTCTGTGCCTGGCAAATTCGAGTACTCATCTGGACACCTCTTTTTTGGTGTCAGTGACTCTGCTTCCACGGCTCTCTTAGGTTGTGAGCTCCAGGTACTCTAGATCCTCTCTAAATCTCTTGCCCTTCACCTAAAGTCTAGTCCTCGAGTTTTATTCACATCTGACAGAGAGAATGGAGCAGTCTACCCTATCGATACCAGTCCTAATTTTCTGTACCTCAGCCATGACCATTCTGAACCTCTGCTCAAGGGAAAACAGATCTATCCTTTTCATTCCCTCCTCATCACTCAAACATCTCATCTCAGGCAACAGCCCAGTGAATCTTCTCTGTGTCCTCTCCAGTGTCATCACATCCCTTCAGTGCATAGTGACCAGTACCTCAGCTGAAGCCTGACCAATGTTTTATTAAGAACGAGTGTAACACCCCTCCTTATTTATTCAGAAACATGGCACAGTGACTGGCCCTTCCTGTTTCCTTTGAATGGGTTCCATGGTGTTCCTTTCTTTCTTGTCTGCCAGTGAGAGGACAAACCTCTGAGTTGTATTCTGTATACATACCTTGATAATAAATAAGACCATAAGATATAGGAGCAGATTTAGGCCATTTTGGCCCAGCGAGTTTGCTCTGCCATTTCATCATGTCTGATCCATTTTCCCACTCAGCTCCAATCTCCAGCCTTCTCCCCGCACCCTTCATGCCATGACTAATCCAGAATATATCAACCCCTGCCTTAAATATACTCAATGTTTAGGCCTCCACAGCTGCCTGCAGCAATGAATTCCACAAATTCACCACTCACTGGTTAAACATGCTTTCAATTTTTGTATCCTTGAACCTTTCTGGCCCAACGAGACCATGCCACCCAGTTACATCCATGTGATCAATTAACCTACTAATCCGTACATCTTTGGAATGTGGGAGGAAACCAGAGTGCTGGGGGAAACCCACGTGGACACATACAATCTCCCCTAGATAGCATGGGAATTGAAAGCAGGCTGAGGCCAGGATAAAAAGATGGGGGTGGAGGAGAAGGGTGATAGCTAGAAGGTGATAGGTGAATCAAGGTGGGTAGGAAAGACAAAGGCTGGAGAGGAAGGGATCTGATTGGAGAGGAGAGTGGAAGGGAGGAGGAAGGGACCCGAGGGAGGTGATAGGCAGGTGAGAAGAAGTATGAGGCTAAAGTGGATGGAGAGGAAAAAAATTACTGGAAGGAGAAATCGATATTCATGCCTGCAGTTTGGAGGAATGTACAGTCCTGATAAAGAGTCTCCGCCGAAATGTCGACTGTTTATTCTTTTTCGTAGATGCTGGCTGGCCTGCTGAGTACCTCCCCCATTTTGTGCGTGTTGCCCGGAATAGTGAGTGTTGCTTCTGTACCCTGAGAGTGAACTTATCGCGGAAATTAACGACTAGGGTATCAGTTGTTCAGTTTTCGTGTTCAGTATTTGGTAATATTTGGCTCTTTATATTTATTTAATTCATCATTTGCTAGTCTCCCAACGCTCTCGCTTCTCATCCGTCTTTGCAGTTTTGCCTATCTTTTCCTATCAAGGTGATAACGTGTGATAAAGTTCCTGAGCTTGCCACTGGTAACTCGTCCTTAACTGCACCGATGTTCAGTATTTCTATCGTTGCTTTTGTAGCTTGATGTGTAGGGAGGTCGCCACTGATCAGGTGATTGACAGCCCCGACGTCTGCCGCAGCGTGCAAACCAAACATTCAAGAGCACTTCGTGAGCGATTCCTTGGTGGTAAGTTTTCGGTATTTTCTCCGAGTTGTAAAGAATCCTATTGATAGGGGAGGAAATCGAATTATTAAAAGAACGTCTCTGAAAATTCATCAGCAAGTCATCTCCCACGTGACCCGTTCATTTCTTGTAGTTCCTGTTCTGTTACTGGCACCCTTTCTAAGTTCAAAGTAAATTTATTAGCAAACTATCCATACACTCCGGGTATACTAGATTGAGATTCGTTTTCTAAGCATTTATAGGAAAACAAAATCAATAGAGTTTACGAAAAATTATACACAGCAAAGAATGACGAACATCCAATATGCGAATAAAATTTTAAAGTAAATAAATGATACTGAGCGCTTGAGTTGTAGAGTCGTTGAAAGTGAGTCAATCGTTGTGGACTCGCTTTCTAAAGCGGTAATATTGAGAATTAGTATCAAATTCATGAGTCACTGTTGGAGAATGTAAGCAGGTACAAGCCGGGGATGTGATTATTTTCCCAAGTAAATCTATTTTCTTCATAGAGTCATAGAACAAAGACAACATCGCCCAAAGTGGGGCAGGGACCCACGACCCTGAGATTAATAGTCTCCTGCGATACTGACCGAGTTGGCGGGCCTTTTGTCATACAGTATATTGATTTTCGGAATCTGTGTGTTTTGGGTGTGTACAGTCGTTCTTGTACATGTGAGTTATCAACAAGCTGCCTTTTTGAACGTGTTGTCCTTCTGGTGAAAGTGGTCCCGCGGAGATGATAGATGCGCAGTCCCAGAACGTGAAGGAGGAAGAAGAAGATTAGCTTTATCTGTCGCATGTCCATCGAAACATGCAGCGGAATGGGTAATTTGCGACGGGGCAAGTGCTGGGGGGGGGGGGGAAGGCAGCCCGCAAGTGTCGCCACCTTTCCGATGTCAACATAGCATACCCGCACAATTTTACTAACCCTAACCAGTACAACTTTGGAATGTGGGAGGAAACCGGAGTACCCGGGACAAACTCGCGCGGTCAAGAAGAGAACGTACAAACTTCTAACAGAGGGCGGCGGGAATTGAGCCCGCATTTTACAGCTGTCTTGGCCCTGTACAGCGTTGCGTTAACCGAGATGGAAGGCGATGTCTTTAAGTTCCAGGATTGTCTATTGTCATTCTTCAGTGCACGAGTGTGAAAGAGATGAAATAATTACTACTCCGGATTAAATGCGGCATAAAAAAAAACATAATGAACACAATAAATATAAATATAAAAGAACAATAAAAGTCAACGTACAAGAAACAGTTATACACGTAGATTGCGTGCACTCACGTTGGGTAACACATCCTTAAATCATACTGGGTATTTTCCGAGAGTATAATGAGGCAGCTTTCTTCAATAGAAATCCCACTATCTGAAGACCATATCAAAGGATTGGTGCTGTGCTTTGTCCCTTCAAACCTTCGTGGGCGAAATGCTTTAGGCCTTCTTCTCATCCGGTTGCGCATTTCCTTGCCCGTTCAGTGGTTCGTTTATGCGAGGCCATTAGCCTATCGCTGTCTGGACAGTTTCAATCTGTCATGCTCTTTACGATCCCGGGCCTCGACACCTCTCCTCTTCTGCAATTAAACTAACTGATAACTGGACACCCACTGGCTATGTATTTTCGCTCGGCGTTTGTGTTTACCTTCATACCGAGTCTCTTATTAATAGGTAAGTCAATATTCTAAATAATTTGAGTGGAAGGAACGTTGCCTTGAAGACTGTGGAAATGTTTACGGGGGTTCATCTTGGTTGGAGAATGGTGCATAGCAGAGGGCTGTTGCGCAACAAGAAGTCTCGGACTCTAGCGAGCTACAACAAGACCTCTATGACCAGCCCAAGCGAGAGGAAGGCAGGCAGAGTTTTCGATGACACCGTATATACTCCTCAAAAGTTAGGGCGTGCACATAAGGGATAGATGGTGAACGCTTTACTGTGGTGTGTGGGTGGGTGTGCCCGCGCCCGAATCGGTGCACCTGCGAGGTTGGCTACTAACCTGAGTGGGACAATAAATGCCAGAGTCAGGAAGTTCAAATTAAGAACCAAGCTGGTAGAGTCTTGGGCTTTCAGCGCCCGGAGACACGTGTTCATATCTGACCTCAGATGCTTTCCTGGTCCTGGTCCTGGTGAAAGATCTTTGCGAAACCTCGGCTGTTTATTCCCCTCCATAAATGCAGCCTGGCCAATTAAGAACTACTACTTGCAGTAGCATCACAGAAAACAGGCGCGTAGACAACACACAACCGTTGGGATTTTGACCCTACCGTACACCCGACAGCAAAGAAAGAAAAGAAACCTGACATTAGTACAAACAAAAGGACAAGCAGGCACGTACGCCGTTGTTGCTGAGGTAGGTTTAGGATCGTGCGGGCAGGGTGAAAATCTCGATGGCTGAGCAGAAAAAGCTATAGACTCGGCGGGCCGACAGGTCTATTTCCATGTTGTAGCTCCCTATGGCTCCAGAAATTATTTCAGACGGCGGTTGACACTGTGGATCAATAGATACCGTAGAGCTCGCCGCCCTCCCGTCGCGGGACGGGCCACGGAAATTGCTTGAGAGAGCTACTGACCGTTAGGCGCCACTGTTCCTGGCGAGTTTTTAACTTGGAAAATTTCTCCGGTGTGATTAACCGCGCTGCGTTGAGGACTTCTGCTCACTTCGCAGAGAAAGAAAATCTTAGAACCCCTATTTACATTTCACGCAACACACATAAAAGTTGCTGGTGAGCGCAGCAGGCCAGGCAGCGTTCACGTTTTCCTTTACACAGATAGTTGTAGGTGCCTGGAACGTGCTGACAGGGAAGACAGCGGAAGCCGATAAACACAGCAACGTTTATGGGGGCATTTAGACAGACAGAGATTGATAGGTATCTGAGTAGCCAGGGCATCAAAGGTTATGGTGAGAAGGCAGGGGAGTGGGACTAAATAGGAGAAAATGGATCAGCTCATGATAAAATGGCGGGGCAGACTCGATGGGCCGAATGGCCTACTTCTGCTCCTTTATCTTATGGTCTTATAGTCTTATGGCACAAGAACAGGCAGGGAATGGGGGGGGGGGGGAATGTGCATGTAGATGGGCTAATATCTCCCTCCATATCGTGGTGTTCAAACCCAATCAAAATGCTTGTCTGAGGTACGGATTCATAAGGTACGATCTGGAAAATCAAGCCCTTGACCACCAGGGTCAAAGACAGCTTCTCTCAGTCCTCAGAACGTAGAACACTACAACGCAGTGAAGACACTTCAACTCTAAAAAAATACTTGCCTTGTCGATTCAGGTTCTCATGTCTGACAAGGCCATAATGGGTAAAGGAGCTTTCCCCTGTGTAGTACAGTTTTAAATTCTACGTGTCCAACTGGTCTTTAAAGGACTCTCAAATGTCAGAGGTAGATTTGCCCCTGAACAGTCGCTCCCCATCTATTTTCCCCAGTTCCCGCCTAACACTGCTACAACTAACCTTCCCACCCCCACCCCCATTTTCACTTTGATCCGATGTCAAGACTTACTGTTTTCCATAACTAACTGAAAAGTTAATTAGAACACCTAGGAGAAAGAATTGGTCCACTTGGCCCATCGAGTCTACCCCGCCAATCCATCACAGCTAATGTATTACCCCTCTCAACCACCTTCTCCCTGCCTTCTCCCTGTAACCTTTGACGTGCCGCCAGCTCAAGAATCTATCAACCTCCGGTTAAATATACTCAAGGTCGTAGTCTCCACAGCCGGCCGTGGCTATGAATTCCACAACCCACCAGCTAAAGAAATTCCTCATCGTCTCTGTCCTATTTTATTCTGAGGCTGTGTCTTATATGATCGTTGTCCCCCGAATGGTCACTCATTAAAAATCCGATCACTTGACCAGCTCGTTTCCATTCCAGGGCAACATACTTCATACATAGAATCAAGTGTGGAGAGGTTGTTGGGAGCGGACTGGTAGCTGGTGGTTTCGGACTTTAGTTTGACTCGGTGCCTTCAAGTGGAAGAGGCTAGAAGAAAATAACAAAACGCTGGGAACGTTCAGCGAGTTAGTTAGAGTCTGTAGAAAGATTTCACGTTTCAGGTCCGAAGCTAGAAGTGGTTTTCTGTCACGGATGCTGCCTGAATCTTTGAGTGTATCCAAAGTTTCATCTCTTCTTGCGATTAAGACCCTACGGCAGGCCGAATCTTTTCATTAACTGTAAATCAAGAATCCGCAGATCCCGGAAATCTGAAACAAAAACAGAAAAGTGTGGAAACACTCAGCAGATCGGGCAACAACATCTTTGGAGAGAGAAAATCTGGGTAATCCTTCAAACCGTATTTCTGACGCCGTGGATGTTGTTTGGCCCGCAGATTGTTCCCTACTATAAGGGTTCCCTACTATCGTCCTTCATTTCTTACAGGTGTGACCTCACAAAACCCAGTTCGGCAAACACCTTCCCACCTGCAACTGCTTGAAGGGCAGAAGGCGACCATTAACTGCACTGCGGATTTTCACGGGGGTAAAACCTGCACTTGGCTGAAAGATGACCTGAAGGTTTCACAAAGCGTATGGAAGTTCCGCGAAAGAGTGAGCGAAAGACGCGAAACAGATGGTCAGAAGTTGTCAACATTTCTGGAAATCAGGAATCTCACGGAATGTGATTCCGCCACCTACTATTGTGAGATGAGCACCGTGGACAGCACAAAGAAGGGTGACGGGACGAAGATAATCGTACGGCGTAAGTCTTTGTGTCAATAGAGTATGTGCGTCTGTATATGGTGTATCTTAACGCTTGTGTGCCTTTGTGCTGGTAGATGTACCTGCGGCCATGCCTGCGTGAGATTGTGTGTGTGTGTGTGTGTCCGCCTTTCACTGTGAGCGTGAGTCCATGTAGCTTTTTACTATGAGAGAATTTTTTTCATTAATCGGTGCGCTCTGTAAGGGGGGGCCGCACGAGTGTGTGTGTGTGTGTGTGTGTGTGTGTGAGTGTCTGTCTGTCTGTCTGTGTGTGTGTCTGTGTGTGTGTGTGTGTGTGTGTGTGTGTGCGCGCGCGCGCTCGTGTGGTGTATATGCAAGTGAGCACAGTTTTATGAGAATGTCAAAGTGCATGCCAGGATTATATACGCAAATATGAGAGCGAATGTCGCGTGATTGTAAGTTAAACGGGTCGGGGGGCGGGGGGGGGGGGCACCGATAAACAACCGGTATCTTTCTCCCAGGGTAGAGATGTCTGATATTGCACTTAAGGTGAGAGGGTATAAGTTCAATGATGTGCAGGATAGGGTTTTTACACAGACTGTTGTGTGCGCCTAGAATGCGCTGCTCGGGGTGGTGGAGCAGGCAGCAGATTAGAGGCGGCAACGATAGGCTTGTGGAGATACCGAGATTGGAGGGACATGGACCTGTGCAGTTAGAAAGGGCTAGTTAGTAGGCTTTTCATTGAAAACTTAATTTATTAGGCGCAACATCGTGGGCCCAAGCGCCTGTTCCATTCTGGTGCTGCTCTGTGCTCTCTGTACGTAGTACGTGTGTCCGATGGTGTGTGCTTGATCGAGAATGTGTGTATGGCGTGCTTATGAGTGTGTATTAGCGGTGTATTTGCGTGCGCAAATGGGGCATGTCAGCCATGATTGGCAGCTCATTTAGGTGAGGGATACGCTGATCTCAAACCCCTACTGCCTTGCGGCTATACCAACTCTTGGGGTAGACTTCGGGAGTCAACCACAATGAAAAATCCGGAGCTGGAGTCCGTAAGGCAGTTCCGTACGTTGAGTTCAACACTGACTGGCAACTCCTGCAATGCCGCTGGTACCAAATTGAACTGGTTTCTGCCGTTCCCTTCGATTCATCAGCTGCGTAGAGAGTGGTGTGGGTGTGTGTGTGTGTGTGTGTGTGTGTGTGTGTGTGTGTGTGTGTGTGTGTTATTGAACACCAGGCGCGGCTTTGGTTGCCGTACCGATCTCGGGAAAAGATGCCAAGATTTTAACACAACTACACAGAGGTACCCCTTCCTTCCACCTGCCCCTGGAAACATGAGACGGAGGACCTCCCATTCCAGGTCATCCCGCCTTCTTGCTGCTGCCACGAGAAGGAGGCAAATGTCCCATTCCACCAGGAACAGTTATTACCCCTCAACCATCAGGGTCCTGAACCTGCATTGGACTTGCTTTCAAGGACACTACAACTCATTATTGTCGCTATTTATTTATCTGTTCTTTCTATTTACAGTTTGTCTTCTTTTGCACATTGGTTGTTTCTCCGTCTTTGTTGGGTGCAGTTTTTCATTGATTCCACTGTGTTTCCTTACATTTAATGTGAATCTCCGCGGAAAAAAAAAGATTTTCGGGTACTATATGTACCTTGATAATAAATTTACTTTCAACGTTGAACTTTGAAATCTGCAGCAGCTCAGTCAGGGGAAGGAACCCCTCTGGGTGACCCCAACCAACAGACGAAAGCAGCCCGCTTTGGGGGAATCTGCTCACTCAGAAAATGATCCCTTCTGCGCCGAGTCTCCCCATATTTCCCGCGCGTAACAGATTCAGAAGTCCAGGTGGGAAACAGATTAATATATGATCTGTCCGCTGAGGAGAAAATCCGTTCTCAAGCGAGAACAGAAAGAAACGAATGAGCCATCCAATACAGGAGCGTGGAATATTCCGTTTTGCTTGTGGAATTGAGCGTTAAGTGGAGCGTATTCCGCATGACTGTTCCTTCTCGGACTGCCCGATCGGGATTTCCCCTCATCTTTTCAAATTGTCCTCTAGTCAGTCATACAGCGGTTCCAGAAAGATCTGGTTGGGTCTTGTCAATTTAGGAAAACCGTATTGATAGTGAAACTTAAAAAGTCATTGAGTACAACATGTTGAATACGACTTGCATAATGTTGTTGTGTATTAGACAGCGATAAGGGAGCAGTTAGACTATTGTTTTTAAATAATGGCTCAATAGATATCCTAATATGTCAGTAAAAAGTTTAGGCACGCCAGAGTTTTTATATGGCTTCAGATGGTATGGCCTCCTCATAGCCCTGATCTCAACATCATCAAGGCTGTCTGAGATTACCTGAAGAGACAGAAGCGAGACAGCCAAGGTCTCCAGAAGAACTGTGGTAAGTTCTCCAAAATGCTTGGAACAACCTACCAGCCGATTTTCTTAAAAAAGCGCACGACAGTCTACGTGAGCGAATAGCTGCACTTTTAAAGGCAAAGGGTAGTCACGCCGCCCTTTTTTGCTGTTTACTGCCCTTTACAGTATTTATATTTACTATTTAGAAACTTTTTTTATTTCATTATTTTTGAAAGCATCTTCGCTTACAGAAATTTTACATGTACATAAGACTTTTGCACAGTACAGTACTTTCACGTTTTCACGTGATCTAGTTGTTGTTTGTTCATATTACAATGCGACCCTCAGTACAATTGCCATCGTACACAGTACCAAGCCTAATACTGTAACTAGAAGTGAGATGCTGCACTCGTTCCCATGAATGAAGCGCCTGAAGTGTTTTGGCTTTGGCTTGGTGTTGCCCCCAGTTTCGCGATCACAAACCGCAGCTTCCCAAAGGCCAGGCTGATGTCCTCCTCTAATACACCCGGGTATTACACAGCACGCAGTGTGCGTCGGTAGATTGGGAGCATTAGCACTCCCATCCCGTGTCCCGTCACGGCTCTTTCTCCTCGGTCACTTCCTCTATCCTGTTGCAGAATTCTTCGGGGAGATTTTGGAGCAATTGATGGTAAACATTGGAATGTTTCTCAACATAGCATCGACGTCGACCTCACAGAATAATAAGTGTCAATACTGTGTGCCGTTCTGGTCGTCCAGCTACGAGATGACGCCATTAAACTGGAAAACAGACAAAAAAGGTTTACAAGAATGTATTCGGGACCGGGAGGAGTATTGAGCTTTCAGGAGTGGCTGGTTAGGCTGGGTTTCTTTTTTCTCGAAACGTAGAAAGTTGAAGAGGTCCTTTCTCCCAGGATAAGGGAATCTAAAATTAGAAACGCAAACACGAGGAATTCTGCAGATGCTGGAAATTCAAGCAACACACATCAAAGTTGCTGGTGAACGCAGCAGGTCAGGCAGCATCTCTAGGAAGAGGTACAATCGACGTTTCAGGCCGGGACCCTTCGTCAGGACTAACTGAAGGAAGAGTTAGTAAGAAAGTTGGAGGGGGAGGGGGAGATCCAAAATGATGGGAGAAGAGAGGAGGGGGAGGGATGGAACCAAAAGCTGGACAGGTGATTGGCAAAAGGGATATGAGAGGATCATGGGACAGGAGGCCCAGGGAGGAAGACAAGGTGGTGGGGGGGGGACCCAAAGGATGGGCAAGGGGTATAGTCAGAGGGACAGAGGAAGAAAAAGCAGAGAGAGAGAAAAAGAATGTGTGTATATAAATAAATAACGGATGGGGTACGAGGGGGAGGTGGGGTATTAGCGGAAGCTGGAGAAATCAATATTCATGTCATCAGGTTGGAGGCTACCCTGACGGAATGTAAGGTGTTGTTCCCCCAACCTGAGTGTGGCTTCATCTTTACAGTAGAGGAGTCCGTGGATAGACATTTCAGAATGGGAATGGGATGCCCTTACACTTCCTCCCTTACCACCATTCAGGGCCCCAGACAGTCCTTCCAGGTGAGGCGACACTTCACCTGTGAGTCGGCTGGGGTGATATACTGCGTCCGGTGCTCCCGATGTGGCCTTTTATGTATTGGCGAGACCCGACGCAGACTGGGAGACCGCTTTGCTGAACACCTACGCTCTGTCCGCCAGAGAAAGCAGGATCTCCCAGTGGCCACACATTTTAATTCCACATCCCATTCCATAACTCTTCCTTCAGTTAGTCCTGACGAAGGGTCTCGGCCTGAAACGTCGACTGCACCTCTTCCTACAGGTGCTGCCTGGCCTGCTGCGTTCACCAGCAACTTTGATGTGTGTTGCTTCTTTCTCTCTCTCTCCTTTTTCTCCCTCTGTCCGTCTGACTATACCCCTTGCCCATCCTCTGGGTTCCCCCTCTCCCCCTTTTTCCTTCTCCCTGGTCCTCCTGTCCCATGATCCTCTCTTTTGCCAATCGCCTGTCCAGCTCTTGGCTCCATCCCTCCCCCTCCTGTCTTCTCCTATCATTTTGGATCTCCCCCTCCCCCTCCCACTTTCAAATCTCTTACTAGCTGACTTCTGAACCTGGTATTAAAGTCGATTTAATAACAACATGGGCACAGGTGTAGGCTACTCACGTCCCTCCACCACCACCCCACCCCACAATGTTCAGAAACGTCGACTGTACCTCTTCCTAGAGATGCTGCCTGACCTACTGCGTTCACCAGCAACTTTGATGTGTGTTGCTAAAACTAGAAAACATGGATTTAAGATGAGGGAAAACATTTAAAGAGACTCGAGAGACAATTTTTTTACTCACGAAGGGTGGTGGGTACATGGCTGGGTTGCCAGAGGAAGTGGTAGAGGTGGATACGATCACGATGTTTAACAGACATTTAGACGGGTGCGTGGTTAGTAAGGGTTTAGAGATAGGGGCCAAATGCAGGTAGCTGGGACTAGCTCGGGAAGATTTGGTTGACATGGACGAGTTGGGCCGAATGGCCTGTTTTCGTGCTATATGACTTAATGATGCTAGAAATAGTCATAGGGCACTAAGGGCCGTTCGGTCCATCTAGTCTGTGCTGAACTGTTATTTCTTTAATTTAGAGATAACGTGCGGAATGGGCTTTTTCGGCTCTTTGAGCCAGCTACCCCCTTTTCACCCACGGGGCAATTTACAGTGAACAATTAACCCACTGAATAATATGCCTTGAGCCTGTGGGAGAGAAGTGTGCCGACAAAAATGTGAGCGAGTGAATAAAAGTACTTCGGTACTCACACCTTTTCTGGTAAACATTTGCTGCAAAGACTGACCTGTGGCTTCCTTGTCGGATTTGAGCTGAATCGCCTGTATGAATTGGCACGTTTGCGGTGTGGCTGGAGTCTCGCTGGCGCAAGACGGTAGCACCATGACGGGGCTGGAGTTGCTAGAGCAGACCAATTTGATGCGGCGGAGCAGAGGCAAGGTGCAGAAGGATCCGAGGTTTGATCTGTTTAAGAGCCAAGCGGAATTGGAAAGGTCGGGTTCGGACGATTTAAGCGTCAGGCCAGATTGAAATGGCCGGGGTGTTTGGGTTGGAGGCGAGAGACGAGCCGTATCGGCTCGCTGCTCCGCGGGGTTGGTTCGGCTCTGTGCTGGGCTGAGACTGGATCGGCAGCAGTGAGGCCTGGCGTTGTGAACTTCAGTTCTGAATGTTTGCTTGCTTTATTGGTAGCACGGTTCGTTTCTTTCCCTCTGCACTCTGTCTGTTTGACGGTCTTATTTTGTTTTTAATGTATTCTTTTGGGTTTCTTTTTTTCGTGCCTGCCTGAAAGAAGACGAATCTCAAGGTTGTATAAAGTTACATATTTGGATAATAAAATATATTTTGTACATTCAACTTTGAGTGAGCGAATAACTGAGAGGAGGGAGTGTATTATGGAAAAAGTGTCCAGATGTTCAGTGTAAATAAGAAACAACTTGTCCGTGTGTGTGTGTGTGTGTGTGTCTGTGTGTGTGTGTCTGTGTGTGTGTGTGTGTGTGTGTGTGTGTGTGTGTGTGTGTGTGTGTGTGTGTGTGCGCGCGCGCGCGCGCGCCGGGGGGGTTGGGGGGAGGAAACAGGGAACAATGCATTTGGATGTGTAAAGGGTAGTGGTCACAGGTAAATGGATGGGGATTCTGCATCGTCCCTCAACGGGCTTCCGGACCATAGCCCTTCACACGTTCCCAAATGTCTGATAAAACTTGAAATCGAACCCCCATTCCACACTCCCACTACTCTGAGTGGAGAAGTTGCCTCTCGCGTTTCCCTTAAACATTTCACCTTCACCCTTCACCTGCAGGTCTAGTCTCACCCAACCTCAGTGGAAAATGTCAGTTCACATTTACCGTCTCTGCAATCCTTATAATTCTGGAGACTACGATCAAAACTCCCCTCGTTCTTCGATGCTCTGGGGAATAAAGTTCAACCTCCCCCTGTAACTCAGATACTCAAGTCCTGGCAACATCCACGTAAATTTTCTCTGCACTCTTTCTGAAACAGAAATAAAAATAGAAAAGGCTGTAGGCCGGATAGCAGGCGTGGAGGGAGAAACTGATATAACGTTTCAGATCCAGAAACGTTTGTTAGGACAGGGGAGGGATTAAGCCCCGGGGCGGATCTGCCATGGAAAATTAAATCACGCGGTGTTTTGCCGACTTTTTAACCTCATCTCATGTTAATCTAACCATTCCCTCCTACATAGTCCTCCACTTTTCTATCATCCATGCACCTATCCAAGAGTTTCTTAAATGCCCCTATGTATCTGCCTCTATTACTACAGCCGGCAGCGCGTTCCACGCTCCCACCACTTTCTGTACAAAAAAAAACTACCTCTGAAATCCCCCTGTACTTTCCTCCAATTACCTTAAAATTATGCCCACGTGTATTAGCCATTTCTGCCCTAGGGAAAAGTTTCTGGCTGTCCTCTCGATCTGTGCCTCATATCATGTTGTATACCGTTATCAAATCAATTCTCGCCCTCCTTCTCTCCGAAGAGAAAATCCCCTGCTTGATCAGCTGATCCTCATAGGACACACTCTCTAATTCAGGTAGCACTCTGATAAATTTCCTTTGCCCCCCCCTCCCAAACCTTCTGCATCCTTCCTATAACGAAGGGACCAGAACTAACCACAATATTCTTCATCGGGGATTTATAGAGTTGCGACATTACCTCGTGGTTCCTAAAGCCATGATCGTACTGAATGCGGGAGGACATTGTGGGGTGAGGTGGTGGTGGAGGGACGTGAGTAGCCTACACCTGTGCCCATGTTGTTATAAATCGACTTTAATACCAGGTTGAAAATAATCCATCGTTAGCGATATGGTTAACTTCTCGGTTCGTAATCTAGGTTTGTGTACCAAAGATCTGATCCACAGCTATGAAAGGTAAGGGCGAACAACCTGGCCATGAAACTGACGAGGTTCCTTTAATCAAAGCCCTCCATTTTCTCAAGGAGATAAGACATACCGTAGATAAGAGGAATGGACTACTCTTATCTTCGTAGCCCCTCCGCGATTCAATGCCCATTGCCGGTCGTTAGCCTGCAGTAGCTCCACATCCCTCAGTCCCATAGATATTCCAAAGCTAATGGGGGGGAAATTCTTTTTAGCTGAACTGGCATGTATGTGACACCAGGCTCATAGCAACACGGTAGACCCGTCAGTGCCTCTTAAATATTGTTTTCCGGTTGAAGAGTAATTTGCGAAGAGAGTGTTGCGAGTCTCGCCAGCGGCACCCAAATGCCTCACATATTGAATATACAAAACACGCTTCACCTACCCGAGGGACTAATGCTTGTTTGATTTCTATTCTAGGTGCACCTCAAAGCAATGCCATTAACATTATTTTCATCGGAGTGTCGGCGGGAGTGATAGCAGCGCTTGTCATTGCTTTGATTATTGTATCTGCACAGCTCCGCTGGCGCACTAAAGGTACTTTCAATCAATTTGCATTGATGCTACAGTCCCAACCAGTGTAAATACAAGCCTGCTATCTGTCGGAATAGCGCATATTCTCCCAAATGAAATTCATTACCGTCTCTAAACTGTGTTGTTTCTCAAATATCCTTGTGTCACACACTGTGGAAATAGGTCCTTCGACCCTTTCGGTCCATCAAGTGCCTAATTCGCAGTTTTCACGTCGTCCCCACGTTCCCATCAGCTCCCCAGTTGCCACCTGTACACGAGGAGCAAGTTACTGTGGGTGATAAAGGTGTCAACCCGCATGTCCCTGGAATGTAGGACGAATCCGCAGCACCTGGGGGAAGCCCGTGATAGAGCATGCGCGCAAAACTCGGGGCGTGCGAATAGCGCCCGACGTCGGGATTGAACGCCAGATCCCGGCGCTGTGAGGCAGCGGCTATATCAGATGCGGCTCTGTGCCGACCAGATGTGAGCGACTGAATGATAGAAGGGGGATGTAGTATGGAAAAGGTGTAAATAAGGAACAATTTGTCTAAGTGTGGGGAGGAGGCTGCAAACAATGTATTCGGATGTGAGGTAGGTAACGGGCGGTGTCCAAGTATTACAAAAAGGTTGGGGGTCTGAGAAATGACTTAGGGAACTTCCCCAAATGAGAAGGAAGGTAAGGGACAGTGTCGAAATTTGAAACGGGAGATGAGTGTCAGTGCATCCCCTGGGATGATTTAGAGTACGTGTCTGAATCTGCGAGAAGGGCAGCATCCAAATGTAAGACCACAAGACATAGGAGCAGAATTAGGCCGTGTGGCCCATCGAGACTGCTCCGCCACTCAATCATGGCTGGTCCTTTTTTACTCCTCCTGAACACCAGTTCCCGGCCTTCTCCCCGTAACCTTTGATGCTATGTCCAATCAAGGACCTATCAATCTCTGCCTTAAATACACCCAATGACCTGGCCTCCTCAGCTGCATGTGGCAAAAAATTCCACAAATTCACCACTCTTTGGCTAAAGAAATTTCTCCACAACTCTGTTTTGAAAGGGCACCCCTCTATCCTGAGGTCGTGCCCTCTTGTCCTAGACTCTCCCACGATGGGTAACATCCTTTTCACGTCTACTCTGTCTATGCCTTTCAACATTTAAAAGGATTCAATGAGGAACCCCCTCATCCTTCTGAATTCCTGCAAGCACAGACCCAGAGCCATCAAACGTTCCTCATATGATAACCCTTTCATTGTGAACTTCACCTGGACCCTCACCAATGCCAGCACATCTTTTTTAAGATAAGGGGGCCAAAACTGTTCACAGTTCTCAAGGTGAGGCCTCACCAGTACCTTATAAAGCTTCAGCATCACATCCTTGCTCTTGTATTCTAGACCTCTTGAAATGACTGGTAACATGGCATTAGCCTTCCTCACCACTCACTCAACCTGTAAGTTAACCTTCAGGGTATTCTGCCCAAGGACTCCCAAGTCCCTTTGTATCTCAGGTTTTTGGATTTTCTCCCTGTTTAGAAGGCCGGCTGATGGCGTAGCGGCATCAGCACTGGACTTTGGAGTGAAGGCTCCTGAGTTCGAATCCAGCTGGCTCCCCAGGCATGCTTTCCATCCGTGCTGGGTTGAGCGTCGAGAAATTCCCTGCTACAGAAACATCAACAGCAAAACGTTCTGTCATGAGTTTAAAAGGCAATTTCCTTTTTTCCTTCCCTGTTTTGAAAATAGTTCACACATTTATTTCTACTATCAAAGTCCATGACCATGCATTTTCCAACACCGTATTTCATTTGCCATTTTCTTGCCCATTCTCCTAATCCAAGTCCTTTTGTGTCCAACCTGTTTCCTTAGCATTACCTGCCCCTCCATCACTCTTTGTATCATCTGCAAACTTGGCAACAAAACCATCTATTCCATCATCTAAATCATTTATAATCAGCATAAAAAGAAGTGGTCCCAACACCGACCCCATCAGAATATCACTAGTCACTGGCAGCCAACCAGAAAAGGATCCTTTTATTCCCACTTGCAGCCTCCTACCAATCAGCCAATGTTCTAAACATGTTAGTAACTTTCCTGTAATACCATAGGCTTTTAACTTGGTAAGCAGCTTCATGTGTGGCACCTTGTGAAAGGCCTTCTGAAAGTCCAAATATAAAACATACAGTGCATCCCCTTTATCTACCCTACTTGTAATCTCCTCAAAGAATTCCAACAGCTTCATCAGGCAGAATTTTCCCTGAAGGAAACAATGCTGACTTTATACTATCTTGTCCTGTGTTACCAAGCACTCCATCACCTCATCCTTAACAATAGACTCTAACATCTTCCCAACCACTGAGGTCAGACTAACTCGTCATAAAGTCCTTTTTGGTGCCTTCCTCCTTTCTTAAGAAGTGGAGAGACATTTGCACTTTTCCAGTACTCTGGCATATTGCCAGAGTCGAATAATTTTCAAAAGATCATTTCTAATGCCACTACTATCTCCAACGCCACCTCTTTCAGAACCCTAGTGTGCAGTTGCTGTATGTACCTTTAGGTCTTTCAACTTTTTGAGCACCTTCTCCCTTGTAATAGTAACTGCACCCACTTCTCTTCCTTCACACACTACAACATCAGGCATACTGCTAGTGTCTTCCACAGTAAAGACTGATGCAAAATACTCATTCAGTTCTTCAGCCATCTCCTTGTCCCTTGTTATTATTTCTCCTGCCTCATTTTCTAGCGGTCCTATATCCACTCTCATTTCTCTTTTAATTTTTACATACTTGAAAAAACTTTTTGCTATCTACTTTGATATTATTTGCTAGCTTGCTTTCATATTTCATCTTTTCCCTTCTAATGATTTTCTTAGTTGCTGCCTGTAGATTTTTAAAAAGTTCCTTATCCTCTATCTTCCTATGAATTTTTGCTTTGTTCTATGCCCTTTCTTTTGCTTTTACAATAGCTTTGACTTTCCTTGTCAGCATGGTTGTACTATTTTACCATTTATTTCTTCATTTTTGGAAGGCATCTTCCTCAATTTCCCAGAAACGCATGCCATTGCTGCTCTGCTGAGAGCCCTGCCAGTAGCTTCTTCCAATTTACTTTGGCTGACTCCTCTGGTATACCACTGTAATTTCCCTCTCCACTGAAGTACTGCTACATCAGATTTTACTTTCTCCCTATTAAATTTCAAGTTGAACTCAATCATATTGAGATCACTGGCTCCTAAGGGTTCTGTTACCTTAAGCTCCCTAATCGCCTCCAGTTCATTACATAACACCCAATCCAGTATAGCTGATCCCCTGTTAGCTCAACAACAAACTGCCATAAAAAGCCATCTCATAGGCATTCAACAAACTCACTCTCTTGAGATCCATTACCAGCCTGATTTTCCCAATCAACCTGCATGTTAAAATGTCCCATGACTACCATAACGTTGCCCTTTTGACACGTCTTTTCTATTTCCTGCTGTAATCTGTGGTCCACCTCCCAGCCACTGTTGTGAGGCCTGAATATAACTGCCGTCAACGTCCTTTTACCCTTGCAGTTTCTTAACTCAACCCACAAGGGCTCAACATCTTCTGATCCTATGTCACATTTTTCTACTGATTTCATCCTATTCTTTACCAGTAGAGCCACCCCATTCCCTCTGCCTACCTTCCTATCCCTCCAATATAATGTGTAACCTTGGACATTCAGCTCCCAACTACAATCATCCTTCAGCCATGATTCAGTGATGGCTACAGCATCATACCTGGCAATCTGTAAAACAGGAGATGGGGGTTAGTATATCCCTGTGAGATGATTTAGGACAGGTCTCCAAATGTGCGAGTGGAGTCTGCACCTCTATCCAGATGTGAAATGTATTTCAGAAAATATTACTTTGATTTATTCTCCTCCACTGATCCACACAAGCAATTCCTGACTCTTTGATATCCTGGCATGAATCATCGACCAGCGACCTGGGTCCTCAGTGGAGTAAAAGATCTCAAATTGTCTCCAACCAATTCAATGTCAAACCACAAACCACACCAGCAAACATTGAGAAAAATTAGCAAAGTTTGGATTGAGGTTACAAAAGCTGATTTTCTTAGAGGAGCAAAGAGAAATGGCAGAACAGAGAGGCTTGGAGAGGGAAGATTGGAGTGTAAAACCCAAAGTACAAGGTGCAAGAGGGTGAGATTGGAGAAATGAGAAGATCTCCATAGACATGTGATGATATCGTGTTGGACAATAATGTGACCATTTTAAAATTGAACTGTTGCTTGTTTAACCGTCATTGCAGGTTAGTGAGAATAAGACTTGGTGGAAATTAGACGTCACCGGAAATGTTTTGTTATGATATCAACGGAAATGTTTTGTCTGACCTTCCAGCAGAAGTGGTTGAGGCAGGTTTGATGTTGTCATTTAAAGTTAAATTGGACAGCTATATGGACAGGAAAGGAATGGAGGGTTATGGGCTGAGTGCAGGTCGGTGGGACTAGGTGAGAGTAAGAATTCGGCACAGATTAGAAGGGTCGAGATGGCCTGTTTCCGTGCTGTAATTGTCATATGGTTATATGGTTATATGACCTCTAAGTAGTGGAGAACTTAGCGAGGGAGGCTGGACAGGAGTTCATTGGAATATATAGGCCCAGAAGTATTGGGGCTGTGACAGTACGTTTTGAGCTAAGGTGGGATCAGAACTGGATTTTGGAGTCGCAGAATGGAATTTGCAGTGGTCATAAAAGACCATGGCTCAAATTTTCCCAGTAATTTGTTCCCGTTGTTCTTTAATGCTTCATACATGAAATCATGATGATATGCTTCCTCATTCCTCATCATACAGTCCTCCTTGGTCATTCTTGAAATGTTGGTGTCTCTAATGCAAGAGATTCTGGAGATGCTGGAAATCCAGAGTAACACACACGAATGCTGGAGGAACTCAGCAGGTCAGGCAGCATAAAGAAATGATGTTTCCAGCCGAGAGCCTTCGTCAGGACTGGGAAGGAAGAAGGGGGAAGCCTGAGTAAGAAGGTGGGGGGGTGGGGGGGTGGGGGGAGGAGGTGTACAAGCTAGAAGGTGATAGGAGAAGCCAGGCGAAGGGGAAGGTAGGTGGATGGGGGAGGGTGGGTGAAGTGAGAATCAGGGAGGTGATATGTGGAAAAAGTAAAGGGCTGAAAAAGAAGGAATCTGATAGGAGAGGAGAGTGGAGTATCGGAGAAAGGGAAGGAGAAGGGGCACCGGCATGAGGTGATATGTATCTTAGGAGAAGTGAAGGGGTAAGAAGGGAGTCAGAACAGGGGATGAAAAAAATAGCCTCCAACCTGAGAACATGAGCATTGATTTCTCTAACTTCTGGTAATTTCTTCCCCTCTACCTTCTCTCAGTTTCACCCTAAACCTGGGCCCCAGTCTCCCCTACCCCAAGGAAAAAACTGACCCACTATCCACTTTACCCATGCCTCTCATCATTCTAATCACTTCTCTAGGGCCACCTTCATTATCTTTCATGCTAATGAATAAAGACTTAGCCTAGCCAACCTCTCTTTATAATTCAGGCCACCTAGTCCTGGGAATATCCTCGTTAAAAATGCCAGCCTCTGCCGTAAGTTGCCACATGTCAACTCTTCCACCAACTGGAGGAACAAGAGCCAGATATCGAGAACACCTTACCGACAAACTGACTTTTCAGCTTGCACACCATGTTAACTTGGAAACAAACCTCAGTTATCATCAGGGCAAAGTCAAACCCAAACCTTCATGAGGGAATCTTCACCACATACTCTGCAATGTCACATGAGAGATATAAATCCATAGTATTCATATAGAAGCAAAGATGTGATGTTGAGGCTTTATAACACATTGGTCAGACCATGCTTGGAATATTGTCAGGAGTTTTGGGCCCCTTATCTAAGAAAAGATATGCTGCCATTGGAGTGGGTTCAGAGGAGGTTCACGAGAATTATTCCAGAAATGAAAGGGTTAATGTATGAGGAGTGTTTGATGTCTCTGGGCTTGTACTCACAGGAGTTTTGAAGAATGAGGGGAACTCACTGAAACCTATCGAATATTGAAAGGCACAGATAGAGTGGACGTGGAGAGGATGTTTCCAATAGTGGGGGAGTCCAGGACCAGAAGGCACAGCTTCAGAATAGAAGGATGTCTTGTTAGAACGGAGGTGAGGTTCCTGATTAATAAGGGTGTCAAAGGTTATGGAGAGAAGGAGAAGGAATGGCTTTAAGAGGGGAAAAAAATTCGGCATGATCAAATGGCAGAGCAGTCTTGGGGGGCCAAATGGTCTAATTGTGCTCCTGCACCTTATGATCTTAGGTCTTATACAAGTTAGAAATTTGTCCTGTGGCCCACAAATCCACGCAGACCACCAAGGTCCCCTTTAAACTGGTTCCAATTCTATTTTCCCACATTCTCATGGACTGTCCCAGATTAATTGACCTTCAGTTTATGATTATTGAAAGCTGCTTACTTGGCGTTATGTGTTTATAATGCTGCTGCAAGTAAGTTTTTTGTTTCACCTGTGTATATAGAAACATAGAAAACCTACAGCACAATACAGGCCCTTCGGCCGACAAAGTTGTGCCAAACATGTCCCTACCTTAGAAATTACTTAGGGTGGGTTACCCATAGCCATCTATTTTTCTGAGCTCCATATACCTGTCCAGGACTCTCTTAAAAGATCCTATTGTATCCACCTCCACCACTGCCACTGGCAACCCATTCCATGCACTCACCACTCTCTGCGTAAAAAAACTTACCCCTGACATCTCCACTGTCCCTACTTCCAAGCACCTTTAACTGTGCCCTCTCATGCTAGCCATTTCAGCCCTGAGAAAAAGTCTCTGACTATCCACACGATCATTGCCTCTCATCATTTTGTACATCTCTATCAGGTCACATCTCGTCATCTTATACACCACTATCAGGTCACCTCTCATCCTTCGTGCTCCAAGGACTAAAGGCTGAGTTCACCCAACCTATTCTCATAAGGCATGCTCCCCAATCCAGGCAACATCTCCTCTGCACCCTTTCTATGGTTTCCACATCCTTCCTGTAGTGAGGTAACCAGAACTGAGCACGGTGCTCTAAGTGGGTTCTGCCGAGGGTCCTATATAGCTGCAACGTTACCTCTCAGCTCTTAAACTCAATCCCATGATTGATGAAGGCCAATACACTGTATGCTTTCTTAACCACAGAGTCAACCTGCGCAGCAGCCTTGAGTGTCCTATGTACTCGGACCCCAGGATCCACAAGATAGATGTACTTGTGCAGATGACAATGAAACAGGCTTTGGCATTCTACCATTCTCCTCCTACTGTATATACATGAGGAAATTCATAGCAGCCGGTCAGCCTACTGGGATGTGGGAGGAGACTGGACTACCCCATGTGATCACAGGAAGATATGCAAACTCCACACAGCCAGTGGCCAGGATCAGGACTGAATATGGGTCACTGGAGCTATGAGGCTTCTGCGCTATTATGTCCCACCCAGCTTTTCCACTGGATTGGGCATTGTTGCAAATTTCCATATCCATATCCAACCTAGAGAAATCCCATGAGGAAAATGTACGAATGCCTTACAGACAGTGGCTGGAAACGAACCCGAGTCACTGCTACTATACAGCATTGGGCTAACCGCTACACTACCATGCTGCCCCAAGACACACATGCATATGTTTCAGTTATAAAATATCAAAGCTTGTTTCCAAGCACTTATGATATGCTTTATTATCCATTGTACACCTGATTATTCTCAAGAGAATATTAAAAGGGCTAATTATTCATGGACTGAGGAATAAATATCAATAAATAAATATTAATTTATTGGGCTGAATAGCCTCAGTCTGCTGCTATGCTTTATGGTCTTATTATTTACTTCCTTAAGCCCATCACCCCTACTGGGGCATAGGCTGTTGACAGCAGCTCGCCAGATTCCGCTGTCCTGGGCCAAACTTTCAAATTGTCCCCACATATAACCCATCTTCAAACCCATCCTTCCTCTCCCAGGGATGAGGTCTTTGGAGCTTCTGTTGGGATTTCTGTAGTTCTGGGTTTTAGGGGATGGTGTTGCTAAACCCAAGCCCAACCTTCTTTCTTTCGAGGCCAGGCTTAGGATCGTCCTTGGTGGAGTTCTTGTGGCTCTGTAGCCTAATTTAAGCTTTTTGTTCATTGCCTTTAATCACGAATGTGTAACTTTCATAGAACGGATTATATTCATTGATGTTTTCAGACACACATTAAAAATCTTTCATTAATGTTGATTATTTCATTATCTTGAGTGTCAGTAATCAAAAGGTTATACCAGCAGCAAATGTTTATTAGGGTTTGGTGGTGGAACTTTGGGAAGGAAATATGGATCCATTCTTCAATGAGTAGAAGCAATTGCAAGATGGACAGTATTTATTAACAACTACCATATTTGCCTAAAAAAATTGAAGTCGTTATTTAAATATGCTTATGACCTGTATCTATTTCTAAAGTAATACTTTTTCACCCACACAAAATCAGGAAATTATACTTACAGTAGCAAGTGTTGAATGCAAAGTGTTAGAAATTGCAGACTGTTGTACCCATGCAGTTTCAGCCACAATTAACACTTCTTGCTTTTTTTTCCTATTGCAGCTTGTATTACTCTTCAGAGGTAAGTTAACACATTAAATCATTTGCATATTCTATCTGTCCCTTCTAAATTTAAATGGTCCAATCTGGTCCCTATTGAATGGAAATGAGAGCTTGCAGCCTTCTGCTTAAACCTGTTTGGTAACATAATATTTTTGTTTTAATTCTGCAGACAATTCGTTCATTACGTCACCGAAAAATCAACAGGTAACAGCCTTCTGAATTGATGGAAGAAATTCATATTGATTCATCATTTTGAAACGTATCATTTCAGGAACACAGGAACATGGCAGATTGGTAGTGGACTTCTCGGCCCCTCCAATCTGCCTCACAGTTCACCATACATTGACTGCTTTATCTACATCAATTCTGCCTGACCTGCTCTGTTACTCTGGATTTCCAGCATCTGTGGACTCTCTTGTGTTGGAACTTAGGAAAAGGGGTTTCCTAAAACTTGTAAACTGACACAAAGTCAGGATAATGGTATCACATATCAAAGAGAGTAGCAGTGCACCTCGCTTGCTTCCTAGCTTGGATAGGGCTTAAAACATATGTAACGCTTAGGGCTATCGACTCACGTTTATCGAGGGGAAACCCCGTCCGCCTGCCAAACCATGTCTCATGTTTGCGTAGATGCTGTGTAATGCACCCGGTACAAACTCACAAATAAAATATCAGACAGCACACAAGGTCCGATCAGCTGATTACACTTCATAAATCTTAATGTGACCATGTGGTTAATAGTGATACAAATACAAGAGGAAAAGAAAAAGGCGCCAAACTTATCAGAGTTCAACCAATTCGTGCACAACCATTGGAGCTCAATTAACGGAGTTTTCTCTCCACCATTCGATCTCCTCCAAACTCCTCAACCCTCCGACTGGGACCAACCACGGTGGTCTACCAGAGTGCATCTAGCATGTCCTTCCTCTTCATTCCTCCTCGCTGAAAAAAAACTCCCAAGCCCGCGCAAACTAACAGCTTTCACACAGACAGAAAGAATAACATCTCTTCCATTGGTTAGCAAATGAATATAAGTTCCGTTATCACTAATTATAACCCAAACATGCTGCTACAGAGAGCCTTACCTCGTCAGTTAACATTACAGAGAAGCCATTTCATTTTAACACTATAGAGAAGCCATTTCATTATTAGCAGTTAACAGTTAATATTACTGAGAACCCAACACATATTAATTTCCAAAGTGCTACCAGTAACAACTGGGTCCCCTCCTCCTTCCCTTTCTCCTTTGGTCCACTCTTCTCTCTTGTCTGATTCCTTCCTCTCTAGTCCTTTACCTTTCCCACCCACCTGGCTTCACCTATCACCTTCTAGTTATCCTCCTTCCCGTCCCCACACCTCATCTTCCCCCTTCCTTTCCAGTCCTTAAGAAGGATCTCAGACCAAAACATCAACTATCTACTCATTTCCATAAATGCTGCCTGACCTGCTGAGTTCCTCCAGCATTTTGTGTGTGTTGCTTTGAATTTCCAGAATCTGCAGACTTTCTCATATTTAACACTTATTCATCTCTGTCCTCGAAGCATAAAATGCTTAAGATAAAATATTGACCATTCTCTATGAAAATAAGGAAAATATAAAAATTACTGTGTTTTATTGAATATCCAAAGCATTCAGACAGTTATGTGACCTTATCATAATCCATCTGATAATGAAATGTTGATATTATAAATTTTGTGACTTTTTAATAGTCCTTGATAAGTGTCAGATGTTTAAATATTGTAACCGACGAATATGACATTTCTTTCCAGCAGAATATTTGAAAATGAACAAGAAAACAAGGCATGGGGTAAGCCTGATTTTTCTGTCTTTGGTACAGAATATGGATCCATACATTTTCAGAATCAATATAAATCACATTGACCAGCAATGAGCCTGCACCCATGTGTCCCATTAACCTGTTACATGTACATCATGGAATGTGGGAGGAAACTAGAGCACCCGGAGAAAACCCACCCAGTCATGGGGAGAACATACAAGCTCCATACGGACAGTATTGGTAACTGTACATGGGTCACTCGTGTTGTAATAACATTATGCTTACCACCATACTACCATGCGGCCCCAATATCCACATATTGGGGTTCATATTCCATGTTAAAAAAGAAGACTGCAGATGCTAGAAAGCTGAAATAAAAACAGAAAATGATGGAAATACTTAACAGATCAGACAGTATCCGTGAAAAGAGAAACAGGGCCAGTGATTCAGACGATGGACTAATGTCTAACTTGATATTACTTCCACTATTTCTTTTCTCTTTCACACCTGTAAATTTCTTTGCATTTATCCCTGTCCTTAGTGCCCTTAAACGACATGGCTTGCTGAGGCATTTCAGACAGCAGCTACAAGCCAACTATGTTGTTACTGAATTGCACAATGATCAGGCAGAACGAGGACTGAACGTTGCATTTCCTGATTAGCAGTATTTCACCAGTCTGCATTTGCACTCATCTGGTGGTCTTGCCACTGATTTCCTTGCATGGAGTCATAGATTCATGCATCATAGAACCTGGCCTTTATAGCCACAAAGTCTATTTGCCCATCTGTACTAAGCATGTTAGGTCCACATCCTTCACTGCCTTGCCCTTTCTGATGCCATCTAAATGTCTCTAAGAAATGCAGTCATCTCTATGTTCTGGTTCCTTAAGGCTGTCATAGCCAGAGGTTGCAGTAGGAGTAAGCTCCCACAACCTATTAAACATTCCCAATGGTGTGTGTCACAAATAGCCTCTGACAACCAAATCCAGCTCCTGGCCTTCACGTGTGACTTTGCTACTAACCCTGGTGGAACCATTTCTGCTGACAGGAGAAGGGGCAAAGGTGGGTTACTTTCACCTTAAAAATAGTCGCTTCAGGCAGATTGGGCTCATCAGCCATGGTTGGCAGTTCATCGAGAAGAAGGAAACTCTGGTCTCAAACCACCGCTGTCTTATGGCTATACTCACTCATGGGAGAAGGATTCAGAAGTAAATCCTGAGGAAAATTCTGGAGCTGAAGTCCCTAAGGCAGTCCAACACTGAGTCCAATGCTGACTGACAACTCCTGCAACGCCAAATTGTGCTGGTCTCCGCCGTTCCTTTGGATTCATCAGCTGCATGGAGAGGGGGAGGCTGCTGCACGGGCATGGCTTGCTCTCCATATTGTACTGCCCTGGCTTACATATCACATAGACAGCTACAACACAATATCCATGGTTGACCCCGACTGACGGGGAGCCTCAGTAGCTTCTATGTTCTATCTCCTCTGGCAGAGTGATATCAACTATCCCATGTGAACAAAGACTTTCCTCTTAAGTTCCTTTAAAACATTTTATGTAACACATACAAAATGCTGGAGGAACTCCCCCATCCCTTTCTCTCTTCTTCCATTCCCCATTCTGGCTCCCTTTTTACCTCATCTCTTCTCCTCCCCTTCCTATGACCATGCTCCCTATCCACCATGGTCCATTCTCCTCTCCTATCCACCCTTCACCTCCCAGCCTCTCACTTTGCCCCTCCCACTCACCAACTTACCTTCCCCCCTCATTTGACTTCACCTATCACCTTCTAGATTGTACTCATTCCCCACCCCCCCCCCACCTTCTTTTTCTTGCTTTTCAGTCCCGATGAATAGTCACGGCTCAAAATGTTGACTCTTTGTTCCTTTCTATAGATGTTGCCTGACCTACTGAGTTCCTCCAGCATTTTATGTATAGTACTCTGAATTTCCAGCATCTGCAGAATCTCTTGTGTTCCTCCTACCTTATGTCCTCCTGTTTTTGATTTCCTTCACATGAAAAAAAGTACTGAATATTTACGATTATGACTCTTACGATTTATATACCACTCTAGGTTGGACCTCAGCCTTCTTTGTTTCACAAGATGGTGCAGGCCAGGCAGGTTCCTGACACAAAACATTGACCCTCTGAGTTCCTCTAGCCCCTGGTGTGCTACTCTACTTTGACACATGGTGGTAGGTGACTGGAAGGGTGGTAGACACAGAAGATGATAACACATCTGAGTGGTACCTGGGTGTATAATTAAGAGTTGAGACCTACAATGAAACAAGGGTTATAAGGCGGGCTGATGTTAGGTCTACAGTCAGTGGCCACTTTATTAGGTCTTCTGGTGCTCCAGCCCACTCACTTCAAGGTTCAACATGTTGTGCCTTCAGAGCTGCTCTCCAGCACACCAATGTCATAACACACTTGATGACACAGAGGCTGGAGCATTGTGGATAGTGTAGAGGGCTGTCAGCGGGATATCAATAGGATGCAAAGCTGGGCTGAGAAGTGGCAGATGGAGTTCAACCGAGATAAGTGTGAAGTTGTTCATTTTGGTAGGTCAAATGTGATGGCAGAATATAGTATTAATGGTAAGACTCTTGGCACTGTGGAGGATCAGAGGGATCTTGGGGTCTGAGTCCATAGGACACTCAAAGTTGCTGCGCAGGTTGACTCTGTGGTTAAGAAGGCATACAGTGTATTGGCCTTCATCAACAATGGGATTGAGTTCAAGAGCCAAGAGGTAATGTTACAGTTATATAGGACCCTGGTCAGACACCACTTAGTGTGCTCAGTACTGGTCACCTCACTACAGGACAGATATGGAAACCATAGAAAGGGTGCAGTGGAGATTTACAAGGATGTTGCCTGGATTGGTGAGCACGCCTGATGAGAATAGGTTGAATGAATTTGGCCTTTTCTCCTTGGAACGACAGAGGATGAGAGGTGACTGATAGAGGTGTATAAAATGATGAGAAGCATTGATCATGTCGATAGTCAGAGGCTTTTTCCCAGGGCTGAAAAGGCTAGCATGAGAGGGCACAGTTAAAGGTGCTTGGAAGTAGGTACAGAGGAGATGTCAGGGGTATGTTTTTTATGCAGAGAGAGGTGAGTGTGTGGAATGCACTGACCACTGCAACTGCAACTGGACCCTAGACTTCCTGACTGGGAGACCTCAGTCAGTCCGAATTGGAAGCAGCATCTCCAACACCATCACACTGAGCACGGGGCCCCCCAGGGCTGTGTGCTCAGTCCACTGCTGTTCACGCTGCTGACCCACGACTGTGCTGCAACACACAGCTCGAACCACATCATCAAGTTTGCCGATGACATGACCGTAGTGGATCTCATCAGCAAGAACGATGAGTCAGCATACAGAGAGGAGGTGCAGTGGCTAATGGACTGGTGCAGAGCTGACAACCTGTCTCTAAATGTGAACAAAACAAAAGAGATGGTTGTTGACTTCAGGAGGACACGGAATGATCACTCTCCACTGAACAGCAAAGACTCCTCCATAGAGATCGTTAAGAGCACCAGATTTCTTGGTGTTCACCTGGTGGAGAATCTCACCTGGTCCCTCAACACCAGTTCCATATCAAAGAAAGCCCAGCAGCGTCTCTACTTTCTGCGAAGGCTGAGAAAAATCCATCTCCCACCCCCCATCCTCACCACATCCTACAGAGGTTGTATTGAGAGCATCCTGAGCAGCTGCATCACTGCCTGGTTCGGAAATTGCTCCATCTCGGATCGCAAGACCCTGCAGCGGATGGTGAGGTCAGCTGAGAAGATCATCGGGGTCTCTCTTCCCACCACTAGAGACATTTACACCACATGCTCTATCCGTAAAGCAAACAGCATTATGAAGGACCCCACGCACCCCTCATACAAACTTTTCTCCCTCCTGCCATTGCACCAAAGTATTCGGGCTCTCTCGACCAGACTGTGTAACAGTTTCTTCCCCCAAGCCATCAGACTCCTCAATACCCAGAACCTGGACTGACACCAACCTACTGCCCTCTACTGTGCCTATTGTCTTGTTTATTATTTATTGTAATGCCTGCACTGTTTTGTGCACTTCATGCAGTCCTGGTAGGTCTGTAGTCTAGTGTAGTTCAGTGTAGTTTTTGTATTGTTCATGTAGCACCATAGTCCTGAAAAACGCTGTCTCATTTTTACTGTGTACTGTACCAGCTGTTATGGTCGAAATGACAATAAAAAGTGACTTAAACACAAGGAATTCTGCAGATGCTGGAAATTCAAGCAACACACATCAAAGCTGCTGGTGAACGCAGCAGGCCAGGCAGCATCTCTAGGAAGAAGTACAGTCAACGCTTCGACTTTGACGTCCTGACAAAGGGTCTCGGCCCGAAACGTCGACTGTACCTCTTCCTAGAGATGCTGCCTGGCCTGCTGCGTTCACCATAAAAAGTGACTTGACTTGACTTGACCTGAATGGGCTGCTGCCATTGGTGGTGGAGGCGGATACAATGGGGTCCTTTAAGAGACCCTTAGGTACTTACATGGAGCTTAGAAAAATAGAGGGCAATGGGTACCCCTAGATAATTTCTAAAGTAAGCACATGTTCGGTACAGCATTGTGGGCCAAAGGGCAGCGTTGTGCTGCAAGTTTTCTATGTTTGTATGTTTCTACGTGGTTATTTGTGTTACTCTTGCTACCCTGTCAGCTTGAACCAGTCTGACCTCACTCATGAACAAGCTGTTTTCGCCCACTGAAATGCCACTCACTGGATGTTTTCTGTTTTCTCACCATTCCCTGGAAACTCCAGAGACTGTTGTGCATGAAAATCCCAGGAGATGAGCAGTTTCTGAGATACTCAAACCTCCCCACCTAGCACTAACAACTGTCAAAGTCACTTAGGTCACATTTCTTCCACAGTCTGCTGTGTGGTCTGAACAACACCTGAACCTCTGAATACTTCTTTGGGTTGAGTTGCTGCCGCATGATTGGTTGATTAGATATATGCATTAACAAGCAGGTGTAGGTAATAAAATGGCCATTGGGTGTATTTTACAGCCAGGGACATAATTTGCTGATGCCCCCCCTGTACTTGATGTGTATTGTTGAAGATATATCTAGATAGGCACTTGCATAGCCATTGCATAGAAGGCTATGGACCCAAAGCCGAGAAGTTGGATTAGTACAGATATCAGCAGCACCTCTGCTTTCTTAGAAGTTTTTGAAGATTCAACATGACATCTAAAACTTTGAGAGGAGAAGAGTGTATTGACTGGTTATACCATGGCCTGGTATGGAAACACCAATGCCCTTGAATGGAGAATCTTGCAAAAAGTAGTGTATACTGACTGGACAAAATCATGGGTAAAACTCTCCTCAACACTGAGCACAGTTCCATGGAGCGTTGCCGCTGAAAAGCAGCATCCATCATCAGGCGCCCCACCACCCAGGTCATGCCCTCTCTCTTCTCACTGCTGCCATCAGGAAGAAGGTACAGAAGCCTCGGGACCCACACCTCCAGGTTCAGGAACAGTTATTACCCCTCAACCATCAGGCCCTTGAGCCAGTGGGGATAACTTCACTCAACTTCACGCACCCCATCGCTGAACTGCTTCCACAACCTATGAACACCATTTCAAGGGCTCTTCATCTCATGTCCTCAATATTTATTGCTTATTTATTTATTATTATTATTATTTCACTCTTTTCCTTTTATATGTGCACAATTTGTTGTCTTTTGTACTTTTTTTTTTGTCTGTCCTGTTGGGTGCGGTCTTTCATTGATTCTATGACGACACGTGGATTTACTGAGTATGTTCGCCAGAGAACAAACCTCAGGGTTGTATGTGTACTTTGATAATAAATTTACTTTGAACTTTGAAAAACAAATGTCCCACATTCCAAAGACATACCGTTTGGGGTTAGTAAGTTGTGCTAAGTTGTTTAATGGCCAGTTTGTGGTCCGTTTGGCTCTGGGGTTTGCTTTCAGCAGCCCCAGAGAAGTGGTTCTTGGAGGGTATAGGTTTAAGATTGGATGCAAGAGGTTTAAAAGGGACATCGGAGACAGCTTCTTCACTCAAAGGGTGGTGTGTATATGGAATGAGATGGCAGAAATAGTGGTTGATGCAGGCACATTAATGATAAATGATTAGCTTTAGTTGTCATGTGTGCATCAAAACGCTCAGTGGAAAGCGCCCTTTGCATCAACGACCAGCACAGTGTGGGGATGTGCTGGGTTTAGCCCATAAGTGGTGCCTCGCTACCAGTGACAACACAGCATGCCCACAACTTCCTAATCTTAACTCAGAGGAAACCCACACAGTCACAGAGAGATCTTGCAAGCTACCTACAGACAGCAACAAAAATTAACCCTGGTCACTCGTGCCCTGGTCATTATGTTACCATGCCAACCGGGCATTAGCAACATTTCAAAGTCATCTAGATAATTAGATAGGTAGAAAGGGTTTAGAGGCTATGGGTCAAGTGCGGGCAGATGGGACTAACTCTGGATAACTCAGTTGGCATGGGTGAGTGGGGCCAGAGGGCATGTTTCCATCCTGTATGACCTATGGCTCCCTGATCCCTCCAATAACAGGTTTATTATGTAAGGTATAATTGAGCATACTAGGGCAGAGGGGACACAGGAGTCTGCAGGTACTGGAAGCTGGACCAATGGACAATCTGCTGGAGGAATTCAGCAGATCGAGAGCGGGGGGAGGGGAAGAACTGTCGAAGTTTAAGACAAAGACCTGCAGCAGGACAGAAACTAGGGCTGTACTCCAAGTGAAGGTCAAATTATATCGTTCTGGAATCAAAACTGGCACACACAGCAGAATAACCCCTATACTTTCAACACTTCCTATTTATTTGGGGTCTACATACATTTGAATATAGAAGAATGAGAGGGAATCTAATTGAAGTGTGCCACACTCCAGCTTGGCTTGAGAAGGTGGGTGTGAAGTTGATTAAAGATTAAAGTTAGCTTTACTTGACATGAGAACATTGAAACATCAAGTGAAGTGCATCATTTTGTACCAACAAGCAACACAGCCCGAGGATGTGCTTGAGGAAGTCGATAAATGTGGGCCCACAACTCACTAACACTAACCTACACGTCTTTGGATTGTGGGAGGAAAGCAGAGCACTGGAGGAAACCCACACGGTCATGAGGAGAACGTACAAACTCCTTACATACAATGGCGGGAATTGAACCTGGGTTACCAGCATTGCAATAGCGTTACAGAAACGTATTGCGCATTTCCCCCCTGAGTTCCACGACAAATGATGTGCTGATCCAGACTCAAGCACCTGCTGCCTCTTGTGTCTCCAACATTTCTCACACCTGTAGTGTAAGGTTTCTCACACATCTGTAATGTTTCTCACACCTGTAGTGTGATATTTCCCACGCCTGTAGTGTAATGTTTCCCACGCCCATTGTGTAATGTTTTGTCACGTCTGTAGTGTAATGTTTCTCCCACCTGGAGTGTCTAAAACCGGGGGTTATAGTCACAACTACACACATAAAATGCTGGGGAAATGCAGCAAGTCAGGCAGCATCTCTGGCGGAGAATAATCACTTATGCTGAGACCTTCCCTCTACTTCCACCTTCTTCCCCCTTCCTTTCCAGTCCTGATGAAGGGTCGCAGCCCAAAACGTCGTCTGTTTATTCCGCTCCATAGATGCTGCCTGACCCGCCGAGTTCTCCCGGCATCTGGTGCGTGTTGCTCAGTCCCACATTTAACTTCTGCAGCGTTCTCCGCAACAAGAGATTCGGTCACACTTGGGCAATTCAGTGTGGGGTGGGCGAGGAACAGAGCATCCGGAAAGCCACGTGGTCTCAGGAGAAGAGGATACAATCGGCTCTTTGAAGAGCTTCTTTCATGGTAAAATAGAGTGCTATGCCATAGGGAAATTCTCGGCAGTCTCTAGAGTAGGTTACATGGTCGGCACAACATTGTGGGCCGAAGGGCCTGTAATGTGCTGTAGATTCCTATGTTTTATGTTTAAGACATAAGGTCCACACCCACAGCACTGAGATCAGGGTTGAACCCAGATCGCAGATACTGCAAGATGGTGGGGGGGGGGGGGCGTTATAGTTTAGAAAAGGAAGTTGGCATTGAGGTAAAAAATCAGCCATGACCTAATTGAATACTGGAATAAGTGTGAGTGAGAAAATGTCTTCCTACTGTTATATTTTAGTGTGGGCGCCATGGTAGCGCAGTGGTTAGAGTCATACCGCACAGAAAAATGCCCTTCAGCCCATCCAGTCGGTGCTGAACCATTCAAACTGCCTAGTACCATCAACCTGTACTGGGACCATAGCCTTCCATACCCCTCTCGTCCGTGTACCTATCCAAACTTCTGTTAAACGTTGAAATTGAGCTCATGTGCACCACTGGCACTGGCAGCTCATTCCACCCTCTCATGACCCTCTGAAGAAGTTGCCCCTCATGTTCCCCTTAAACTTTTCACCTTTCTCCCTTAATCAGTGATATTTAGTTGTAGTCCCACCCAACCTCAGTGGAAAAAGCCTGTTTGCATTTTCCCTATCTGTACCCCTCTATTTACCCTGTCTGCAACACTTTACAACAGCAGCTGTAAGACTGGGGTGGTGGGGGGGTGCCTGGTGAGGTTCGACTCCTGTCACTGTCCGTAAAGAGTTCGTACATTCTCTTTGTGACTGCATGAGTTTGGTCAGGGTGCTCCAGTTCCCTCCCACGTGCTAAAGACATATGGGTTCGGGTTAGTGAGATGTAGGCGCTGGAACCGTGGCGACGCTCGTCTGCCCACAGCACAACCTACGCTGATTTGATTTCACCGTATGTTTCAAAGTTTCGATGTTCATGTGACAAGTGGAGCTGCGCTTGAAGTCGCTGCTTCTTAATGGCCAGCTGCCCTTCCCTCGCCCGAAGGGAAGGTGAACTTTACTGAATTTGACAAGATTGAAAAGTGACGTTAACTTGCATATAAAGTAGAGCAGGATGTGGTAAAAATATTTCATAATAGTTTCTGCTCATTGCAATTTTGTGCAGACTGAACCAGTGTGCTCTGTGAAACAATGATGGTTTGACCACAAAATGTTTCCACCAAAGCTGCTAGTGCCCATTATTCAAGGTCATTGCTTAATATCCCAGCCAAGCAAGTGATTCTGACCTAAACAAAGTTTCACCTGACGTTGGAGCAACAGACAAACGGATGTGTTTTGACCCGAAACAATGTTGGAAAGAATGCAAAGACCTACGAGACTGTTGCCGTGACTCAAGCACCCGAGATATAGGGAGAGGTGGGGGCCAGGCCGGAACCTTATTCCTCGGAAAGAAGGAGTCAGAGGGTGTGGACGTTGCGGTATGGAAAGGGTTAAAATGGTGGGCTAACAGAAAACAATGCGCATCCTTTTTCAGTAAGACAAGAGGCAGGGGCAGTGTGCAGACATGGAGCAGTGATCCAGCCTGAACACTGTCCTTGAAAGCCCAATTCTCCTTTGTACAGCCCTTCTGTTTAAGCCTGGGAACCAAGGTCACAGAGCAAGATAAAGATGCAACCAATGGAAACAAGTAAATAAAGGACACACTAACTACTGGACAGTTATTTTGCACATTTATTTATTAATTCTTAAGTATTATTGGCATTAATTCTTAAGTATGAAGTATAAATGATATAATTGGTTAATAACATCTGAAATGTGTATTATGATTGGTACTTAAATATGCAAATGATGGGATTCAGTAGAGCACAGTTTCAATTGGATCAATATCTGTATCCAACAAGTTAATTTCTGTATGAAAATAGCACTTCTTAGTTCAAACAAGAACAGCTGGTGACAAAGGCCAGTCTGTTTTATTTGGGCACATGAATATTATACAAGAGATTCTGCAGGTGCTGGAAATCCAGAGTAACACACACAAGGAGTGTTGGAAGAACTCAGCAGCCATGAAAAGGAATAAACAGTCAACGTTCCGGGCTGAGGGGGGTCTTGGCCCGAACCATCATCTGCTTATTCCTGTACAATTAAATAAAGTTCGATTGACGAAAAAGTGTGAGATTTCAGACTCCAGTAAGTCAGCAATGACAAGATGTGCAAAATGATGGGTGGTATAGACAGCATAAATGCAAACAGTCTTTTACACAGAGAATGTGGAATCAAAAACAGTGGAACAGTTATTACCCCTCAGCCATCAGGTTCTTGCAAAAGGGAATAACTTCACTCAGTTTCACTCGGCCCATCTGTTCCCACAACCTATGGACTCACTTTCAAGGTCTCTTCATCTCATATTCTCAATAGTTATTGCTTGTTTATTAATTATTATTATCATTACACTTTTTATTCTCTTTCTTTTTGTGTTTGCACAGTTTGTTGTTTTTTTCATTGTTTGTCTGTGTTGTTGGGTGCAATCATTGATTCTATTGTGTTCCTTTGTATTTTCTGTGGTTTCCCACAGGAGAAAGAACATCAGGGTTGTGTATGATGACATATATGTACTTGGATAATAAATTTACTTTGAACTTTGAAAACTAGAGGGCATACCTGTAAGGTCAGAGTGGAAAGATTTAAAATGGACAACATCATGGAAGAGATGTATATGGAACAAGCTGCCAACAGGAAGTGGTAGAGGCAGGTATAAATGCAACATTTAAAACACACTTGGACTGGTTTGTGGTTAGGAAAAGTTAAGAAAGATGTGCGCTGGACAAGGGCAAATGAGGACAAGCTGAGGTGGGCATTTTGGTCAGCATGGTTGAGTTGGGCTGAAGGGCCTACTTCTGTGTGGTTATCACTCTATGATTATAACTTATTTCCCCTCCCCACTCCCCACAGATGCTGCTCAACCAGTTCCTCCAGCTGATTGCTTGTAGCTCCTGATTCCAACAGCTGCCATCTCTTGTGTCCCCCGTTAAACCTATTTTAATTGCTATAAGAAATTAAGGACCAATATCAAAATAGTCAGTTCCAAGCAACTGAAGTATGTTATTACAATCCAAACATATATTTATTTTGCCCAGAGAAATATTAAAAAGTAAATTAGATTAGTTTAATCTCAATTAACTTAGGGTTTTGAAGAAAATAACTCTGTTGTAATGACATTACTCAGCATAGTAATGGTGTATCTACTGATCACTCTTTCTCTATGCAGAGAGATAGAATGGCCACAATGGGCTGAATGGCCTCTTTCTATGATCCTATATTTGAATAAGTTTATAAATCCATGGCCTGTATTGGTCTCAGTGTCAAGATAATGAATTTGTAGAGCAAAACAGACTTCGATATTGTTGTATCATATTTTGTAGAATGTGAGTAAATTATCAAACACAAGACACAGCTGTACTTTTAAATTAGCTCATTTCCTCCAACAATATTTGCTGGTAATGGTATCCTCTGGTAATCAAAATTGGAATCAAGTTTATTATCACTGACATATGTCATGAAGTTTGAAGTTCAGAGTTCAAAGTAATTTTATTCTAATAATAATGCAAACTTAAACCAATCCTTTCTGCATACTCGTGATCCACAAACCTGCATTCCTTGTGCATCCATGTCAAAGTCAACGTAAAGTTTATTATCAAAGCACAGAACCAGAATCAGGTTTAATAACACTGGCATATGTGGTGAAATTTTCCTGCAGAAAATCCTGGTAATTCTCACCATCTGCATGCCACCTTGGCTGAACAGAGGAGCACTTTTAGTGATAGACTAAGACAACTGCTCTGCTCCAAAGAGCGCTATATGAGGTCATTCTTATCCTGAGCCATTATGCTCTATAATGAGCCAACCTATACAGTAGTCAGGGAAGTGATGACCCCTCCTGTTAGACTAGTTGTGGTTCCTTGTGTTTTATTCTTTCTACTTCTCTTCTAATATTTATATCTGTGCACTTGTAAAGCTACAGCGACACTGTAATTTCCTTTGGGATCAATAAAGTATCTATCTGTCTATCTATCTAACTTTGTGGCAGGAATACATGATAATAGAGAAAAAAATGAATTACAGTAACTATATAGTTAAATTCAATAAGCAGTTCAAGAAAATAGAAATAAAAACATAGTGAGGTGATGTTCAAGGGTTCAATGTTCAATACATATACCCCATGTTACCATATACTACCTTGAGATACATTTTCTTGTGGACATTTACAAGAAAAAAATAATCACAGTAGAATTTACAAACAAAACTACACAAACAGCCAAAGACTGGCAAGCAACCAAAGTGAAAAGAAGACAATAAAAATAATACTTTGTCAGCACTCAATCAGGCTCTGATGAAGGGTCTCAGCCCGAAACGTCATCTGTTTATTCCCCAACACACATCAAAGTTGCTGATGAATGCAGCAGGCCAGGCGGCATCTATAGGAAGAGGTACAGTCGACGTTTCGGGCCGAGACCCTTCGTCAGGACTAACTGAAGGAAGAGTTAGTAAGAGATTTGAAAGTGGGAGGGGAGGGGGAGATCCAAAATGATGGGAGAAGACAGGAGGGGGAGGGATGGAGCCAAGAGCTGGACAGGTGATTGGCAAAAGGGATATGAGAGGATCATGGGACAGGAGGCCTAGGGAGAAAGAAAAGGGGGTGGGGGGAGAAAACCCAGAGGATGGGCAAGGGGTATAGTGATAGGGACAGAGGGAGAGAAAGAAGAGAGAGAGAAGGAATGTGTGTATATAAATAAATAACGGATGGGATACTGAGGGGGAAGTGGGGCATTAGCGGAAGTTAGAGAAGTCAATGTTCATGCCATCAGGTTGGAGGCTACCCAGACAGAATATAAGGTGTTGTTCCTCCAACCTGAGTGCTACCTGACCAGCTGACCCCTCCACAGATGCTACCTGACCAGCTGAGTTCCTGCAACAATTTGTGTGTTACACAGCAGATTATAATATGCATTCATAAGCAAATGTATAGTGTTGGTCACGAGGGATGTTGTTAAACTAGATAGAGTGCTGAAAAGATCTACCTGGACGCTGCCTGGACTTGGGGTGAGTTACAAAAGTCTGCGTAGACTAAGAATTTATTTCCTGGAATGTAAGAGATTGAGGGGTGACCTGATAGAGGTGACAGTATATAGGATCATGAGGTCCATAGACGGGATGAATGCACATTTTATGGGCCTCAGACCCAAGGTGGTGATTTTGATAAGCAGAGTGTCAAATTATCTTGTGGTGTTATATTTGTAAAATGTGAGTAAATTATCAAACACAGGACACAGCCGTGTTTTAAAATTAGCTGACTTCCTCCAACAATATTTGCTGGTAATTGAATTTCAGGGTTGAATATGGTAAAACATCGATAATAAGTTTACTTTGAGCTTTGATAATCAGAATTGGAATCAAGTTTATTGTCACTGACACATGTCTTGAAGTTCGAAGTTCAATTATTATCGAAGTATGTATGTTATCACAAACCACCTTGAGATAAATTTTCTCAGAGAAAAGGTGCTAAAATGAGGGCGTAGGGTTAACAGCAGCAATAAGATATCTGAAAGCACCATCAGGAGCCACCTCTTTACACAAAAGGTAGTGGGTATTTGGAATGAGCCACCAGAAACAGTGGTTGAGGTGGGCAAGTTGACATTTAAAAGTTATCTAGATAAGAACATGAATAGGGGAAGTTTCTACATCTATGGGCAAAATGCAGACAGTTGTGATTAGCTCACTAGGTAACACAGTGGGCATGAATGAGTTGAGCTGAATGGCCCGATTGCATGCTGTAAGGCTTTATGAATCTATAAAACTGTTTCCCTATTTTGCCTCCAAAATTTTCACTCCGTAGGAATGGCTTTTTCTGTCAATGGAAAGTATCACTTACTTTTTTCTCAATAATCCTTCAGGATTTTCTCCCCTCAATCAAACACTCCCTCTCACACAACCCCTCCCCTCCCATCCCCCTACACCAGCCCAAAATTTTTTGCATTAAGTGAATCAACCCTTTGTCAGTTTCGGTGTTCCTTTTTCATGCCCTGTGGCACATTGGACGGCATTTTTTGCTGTATCCTTAGCGTTTGACTGTTTTTTTACGAGGCCAAGTTGCTAGCTCAATGCTCTTCCCATCACTGATGGAAAGTGTGCAAGGAGCTGTCCAGATTTGAACTCAGGACCATTTGCCTTGGAGTCCGGTGCTGATACTGCTTCACCATCTGCAAACCTTTGTCAGGTTTAGGTGACATTTAACTCTCTAATCCCTGATGTAATCTCATGCTCTGTCTCAAATATCTTGCCCCCTGACTAAATGAAAATCAAGTCTCAGCCCATACCTACAGTGTAAAAGATTAAAATCTCCAATGTAGAACATAAGATTATAAGAAAAGACTAATCTACGATCACTTAAGCCAATTGTAGCATGCAATAATCTTACACTAATGATACATGGCCCTACCTCCATCAGTCCCCTTCACTCATGCGGGTTCAGCTACAGTACAATTGAGGAACTTCATTGGATGTTGTATCCCATCTACCTACATGACACACAAGCCAGGCCAGCATGATATGAAGAGCAAGCTGGTGTCCACGTAGTCGACTCCCCCTCGCCTCTTTGATTCGGCCGGCACATGCCACACCGCAACCATCCTGCTCCTTCAAGACTTCAGGTCAAGACGCAAAAATGCCAGACTGTGCAGGTAGTTTAAAAGTTCATCTCTGAAAGGGAAGTGACAGGCTGTTGACTGCAGTGAATATTCAATAAAGTCAATTCAATTCAATTCATTTTTAAGAAAAACTGTGATTAATGAAGCAATTAGTAGTTTCGTTTGCTGCCAGCAAGACGTCGCTGTACTGCACCAGTGTCATCTTAAACCACAAGAGGCTATTTGAGACATACAATATTGGAAGCATTTAACAGGTATTGGAAGATTATCCCCACTACCACCCCCTGCTATTATAACCTTAAGGAACCTCACATAATAAATACAGTGGATTCTCATTATTGGGGTAGCCATTTATCTGAAACAATTCTTACAAACCAAAAACTAAATCAAGAAAATAGCCAGGATTCCCTTCACTTATTTGGGACAGTATGCTGCTTAATTGAGGCAGGAGACTGTTGCCAAACAATTTCTAACTAACATCGGTTCTGTGCACTTGCGTGACCAATAGACACTCTACAGTGCTCAGAACAATCAATTTTTAAATAGCGTCATTTGTGTGTGTTTGTATTCAAAAAGCAATGATTTTTGTCACAGATAGTTGGGGAGAAAGAAACGGTAAGACAATTCAGAACTATTTTGTTCACTGTGGTTTCAAGCATTCAGGCTTGGAGATGCCAGAAACAACCAAGAGTGAAAATGAAACAATTTCACTACTTCAACGAGTTAGCAATATGAAGGTAATGGCAATCATTTTGAATGTTGCAATGAAATTAAAAATTTGGAGGATGCAATCATTGAAAGCATTGGTTGAAGGCCGTCCATTATCTGCACTAGGTGTCTGCACTGATATTGTTTATTTAGAGTCAATCAAAAGAACATGGTAGATGAATTACTCGGTCAATAACTATAAGGGCCGTCTGGTGGCGTAGTGGCATCAGGGCTGGACTCCGGAGCGAAGGCTCCCGAGTTCGAATCCAAGTCGGGCCACCCCCCAAGCACGCTTTCCATCCGTGCCGGCTTGAGCATCGAGCTAGCCACTCGGCCTCGTAAAAAACAAGTGTCGAGTCAGAAATATTCGTATTGTGACCCGGTTAATCAGAGAGGAGACCAATCCTGACACCACGCGCCAGACGAGAATGGCTGACTGTCTGGTGCGACATGAACATAGAACATAGAATAGTACAGCACAGTACAGGCCCTTTGGCCCACAATGTTATGCCAACCCTCAAACTCTGCCCCCCATATAACACCCTACCTTAAATTCCTCCGTATACCTGTCTAGTAGCCTCTTAAATTTCACTAATCTATCTGCCTCCACCACTGACTCGGGCAGTGTATTCCACGCACCAACCACTCTCTGAGTAAAAAACCTTCCTCTAATATCCCCCTTGAAATTCCCACCCCTTACCTTAAAGCCATGTCCTCTTGTATTGAGCAGTGGTGCCCTGGGGAAGAGGCGCTGGCTATCCACTCTATCTATTCCTCTTAATATCTTGTACACCTCTATCATGTCTCTTCTCATCCTTCTTCTCTCCAAAGAATAAAGCCCTAGCTCTTTCAAACTCTGACCATAATCCATACACTCTAAACCAGGCAGCATCCTGGAAAATCTGTTCTGTACCCTTTCCAATGCTTCCACGTCCTTGCTATAGTGAGGCAACCAGAAACGGACACAGTACTCCAAGTGTGGCCTAACCAGAGTTTTACAGAGCTGCATCATTACCTCACGACTCTTAAAATCTATCCCTCGACTTACGAAAGCTAACACCCCAAAAAATTTTCTTAACTACCCTATCCACCTGTGAGGCAACTTTCAGGGATCTGTGGACATGTACCCCGAGATCCCTCTGCTCCTCCACACTACCAAGTATCCTGCCATTTACTTTGTATTCTATCTTGGAGTTTGTCCTTCCAAAGTGTACCACCTCACACTTCTCATGGTTGAACTCCATCTGCCACTTCTTAGCCCACTTCTGCAACCTATCAATGTTTCTCTGCAATCTTCAACAATCCTCTACACTATCTACAACACCACCAACCTTTGTGTCATCTGCAAACTAGCCAACCCACCCTTCTAACCCACATCCAGGTCGTTAATAAAAACCAAGAAAAGTAGAGGTCCCAGAACCGATCCTTGTGGGACACCACTAGTCACAACCCTCTAATCCAACTGTACTCCCTCCACCACGACCCTCTGCCTTCTGCAGGCAAACCAATTCTGAATCCAACTGGCCAAACATCCCTGGATCCCATGCCTTCTGACTTTCTGAATAAGCCTATCATGTGGAACCTTGTCGAATGCCTTACTAAAATCCATATAGATCACATCCACTGCACTACCCTCATCTATATGCCTGGTCACCTCCTCAAAGAACTCTATCAGGCTTGTTAGACATGATCTGCCCTTCACTAAGCCATGCTGACTGTCCCTGATCAGACCACGATTCTCTAAATGCCCATAGGTCCTATCTCTAAGAATCTTTTCCAACAGCTTTCCCACCACAGACGTAAGACTCACTGGTCTATAATTACCCAAACTATCCCTACTACCTTTTTTGAACAAGGGGACAACATTTGCCTCCCTCCAATCTGCCGATACCATTCCTGTAGACAACGAGGACATACAAATCCTAGCCAGAGGCTCAGCAATCTCTTCCCTCACCTCGTGGAGCAGCCTGGGGAATATTCCGACAGGCCCCGGGGACTTATCCGTCCTAATGTATTTTAATAACTCCAACACCTCCTCTCCCTTAATATCGACATGCTCCAGAACATCAACCTCACTCATATTGTCCTCACCATCATCAAGTTTCCTCTCATTGGTGAATACCGAAGAGAAGTATTCATTAAGGACCTCGCTCACTTCCACAGCCTCCAGGCACATCTTCCCACCTTTATCTCTAATCGGTCCTACCTTCACTCCTGTCATCCTTTTTTTCTTCACATAATTGAAGAATGCCTTGGGGTTTTCTTTTACCCTATTTGCCAAGGCCTTCTCATGCCCCCTTCTTGCTCTCCTCAGCCCCTTCTTAAGCTCCTTTCTTGCTTCCCTATATTCTTCAATAGACCCATCAGATCCTTGCTTCCTAATCCTCATGTATGCTGCCTTCTTCCACCTGACTAGATTTTCCACCTCACGTGTCACCCATGGTTCCTTCACCCTACCATTCTTTATCTGCCTCACTGGGACAAATTTATCCCTAACATTCTGCAAGAGATCTCTAAACATCGACCACATGTCCATAGTACATTTCCCTGCAAAAAAATCATCCCAATTCGCACCTGCAAGTACTAGCCTGATAGCCTCATAATTTGCCCCTCCCCAATTAAAAATTTTCCTGTCCTCTCTGATTCTATCCTTTTCCATGATAATGTTAAAGGCCAGGGAGCGGTGGTCACTGTCCCCCAGATGCTCACCCACTGAGAGATCAGTGAATTGACCCGGTTTGTTACCTAATACTCGATCAGGTATGGCATTCCCCCTAGTCGGCCTGTCAACATACTGTGACAGGAATCCATCCAGGACACACTTAACAAACTCTGCCCCATTCAAGCCCTTGGAACTAATCAGGTGCCAATCAATATTAGGGAAGTTAAAGTCACCCATGATAACAACCCTGTTATTTTTGCACCTTTCCAAACTCTGCCTCCCAATCTGCTCCTCGGTATCTCTGCTGCTACCAGGGGGTCTATAGAATACTCCCAATAGAGTAACTGCTCCCTTCCTGTTCCTGACTTCCACCCATACTGACTCAAAAGAGGATCCTGCTACATTACCCACCCTTTCTGTAGCTGTAATAGTATCCCTGACCAGCAATACCACCCCTCCTCCCCTCCCCGCCCCCATCCTTTTCGAAGCACTGAAATCCAGGAACATTGAGCATCCATTCCTGCCCTGGTGCCAGCCAAATCTCTGTAGTGGCCACTACATCATAATTCCATGTATGTATCCAAGCTGTCAGTTCATCACCTTTGTTCCTGATGCTTCTTGCATTGAAGTACACACACTTTAGCCCTTCTAGTTTCCTACCTTTACACCCTTTATTCTGTTTCTCTTTCCTCAAATGCTAAAAAAAAAACTATAAGGAGCTAATACATAGTTTTATAATACTGCAGAGGCAGTGGTAGAGTTCTAATTTAAAATGCAGTGAGGTAGATTGGGAGATCAGGAATTCATCCTTAGCATATGGGGCCATTTTCACAGATACTTCAAAGTTCCCATGCAAGTTGATAGGGTGATCAATGTGGTGTGTGGTGTATAGGCCTTTATTAGTCAGGAGAGGGAGTTCAATCCCGAGAGGTAATTTTGCAGTCCAGTAAAACCTTGGTTAGACTACACTTGGAATATTGTGGTCATCTCTGTTCAGCTCACTATAAGAAGGGTGTGGAAGCTTTAAAGAGGGTGCACTGGAGATTTACCAGGATGCTGCCAGGATCAGAGAGCATGTCTCATGAGAATAGGTGGAGGAAACTAGAGCTTTTCTCTTTGGAGGGAAGAAAGATGAGAGGTGACTTGATAGAGTTGTATAAGATGATAAAGGCATAGATCCAGCACCCAGGGCATTGTCCTTTTCTTACTGTTACCATCAGGTAGGAAGTACAGAAGCCTGAAGGCGCAAACTCAGCGATTCAGGAACAGCTTCTTCCCCTCTGCCATCCGATTCCTAAATGGATATTGAACTCCTGGACACTACCTTACTTTTTTAATATACAGTATTTCTGTTTGTTTGCACATTATCTTAATCTATTACTAATATACTGTAATTAATTTGCTTATTAATTAATTATTTTTTTACATTTTTCTTCTCTGCTTGATTATGTATTGCATTGAACTGCTGCTGCTAAGTTAACAAATTTCAAGTCACACGCCGGTGGTGATAAACCTGATTCTGATCGAGTAGACAGCCAGAGACTTTTCCCCAGGGTGGAGATGGCTAATGTGAGGGGGCAGAATTTTAAGCCGATTGGAGGGAAGTAGAGGGGAGATGTCAGGGAGAGTGGTAGTTGTAAAGAATGTCCCGCCGCATTTAGAGGCAGTGGCAGATACATTAGGGGCATTTTCTCATTGGAACAACAAAGATCCTCAGCACCCAGCCCATGCTCTTCTCTCACTGCTGCCATCAGGTGGAACGTTCAGGAGCCTCAGGACTCACACCAGCAGGCTGAAGAACAGTTACTACCCTTCAACCATCGGGCTCTTAAACAAAAGGGGATAACTACACTTTCCCAACCATTGAGATGTTCCCACTACCAATTATCTCACTTTTAGGACTCTTTATCCTGTCATTTCATGTTCTCATTATTTATTGCTATTTACTTATATTTGCATTTGCCCAATTTGATGTCTTCTATACTGTACTTGATCTTTCATTGATCCTGTTATAGTTACTATTCTATAGATTTGCTGAGTATGCCTGCTGGAAAATGAATCACAGGGTTGTATGTGGTGATATATATGTACTCTGATAATAAAATGTACTTTGAACTTAGAGGAGGAGAAGTGTTTAGATAGGGGTGTACAAGATGATAAGAGCCATAGATCGAGTGGATCGCCAGTGACTTGTTCCCAGGGGGGAAATGGATAAAAGCTAGAGGCAGAAGTTTAAGGTGAGTGGTGGAAAGTATAGGGGAGTATAAGTATAGTATTTTTTTACACAGTGAGTGGTTAGTGCATCGAATGCCTGGCCAGGGGTGATGGCTACAACAGATACATTAACGGCATTTAAGAAATTTAGATAGGCACATGATCAATAGAAAAATGGAGGGCTATGTAAGAGAGAAGTTCAGATTAAAGGGCCAGCACAAGATTGTGAGCCGAAGGGCGGAGTGTTGTTCTATGTTCCACGTGGGGGTCCATTTAAAAGTCTAAAACAGCGGAATAGAAGCTGTCTTTGAGGCTAGTGGAAAGTGTTTGATTTCCAGATCGTACCTTCTGGATTCATACCTGAGAGAAACATTTTGATTTAATTTGAACTCCACGATATATCTGAACAAATCAAATTCTCCATGAAGTCACCTATCATTGACATTGCTCTCTCTCTCTCTCTACTTCCAAAGCTCAGAGAGGATGGTTCTGCAAGCTCCAATCAAGAGAGGAAGAAGAAGAAAAGGAAAACAAAAAAGTCCAACAGCGTGGATTGCACACAACAAGGCAACATCCAGTAACCCAAGGCAACCCTGCTCCAAGTTTAAAAGTACAGGCCTTTAGCAAATGCTTCACAAACGGACAATAGTTATGCACCTCTTTTGTCCTACAGTCTCTCCCTATAACCTTGAGTTAAAAAATATATATATCTTTAGTATATTCATGTGTCATGTTGAGGAAATATGCTTTATTCCAGCAGTGAGTACGACATACAGCTCTGCTTATTGGAAAGATGGGCTTGCACTGGAGAAGGTGCAAGGGAGATATACAAGGATATTGCCAGGACTAAACAATTGGAGCTAAAAAGTGAGATTGGATATCTGGGGTTGACCATAAGACATAAGAACAGAATTAGGACCTTTGGTCCATCGGGTTGCTCCACCATTCTATCGTGACTGATTTATTTTCCCATTCAACCCCTTTCTCCTGCCTTCTCCCTGTAACCTTTGACACCCTTACCAATCAAGAACACAATAAGACCTTTGACACTTATTATGACACAAATCTCATTTGACTCATGCCAATGCAGTCATTCTCCCTCCTTGGTTCTCTTCATCTGCTCACGTTCCCATCAACTTTAATTATTTTACCACCTTCCTACATAAGGGGTGATTAGCAGTAGCCAGTTATCCAACCCGTATGTCTTTGGGAAAGCCACCTGGTCAGAGGCACAGCATTCAGACTTGACACGAGCAGCACCCGAGGTATGACTCGAGCAGGGGATCGTGGAGTCGTGAAGCACGGCTCTAACCTCTGTGGTTAGGGCAGGCTGAGGACAGAGCCACGGTACCAGGGGAAGCACCAGTACTGCAGCCCAACACAGTATTACCCCAGGTTAAGCTCAACCAGGAGTAAAGTCAAATGCAACTCACACAAAATGCTGGAGGAACTCAGCAGGTCAGCATCATCTAGGGAAATGAATAAACAGTCGACGTTTCAGGCCAAGACCCTTCATTAGGAACCCTTCATTACTTTATTCCTCTCAAAAGATGGTCCTGGAACCTGCTGAATTCCTCCTGCAATTTGTGTGCATTGCTCTGGATTTCCAGCATCTGCAGAATCTTTTGTGCAAATTCAAATGTAAATCTGGCCTTGTACCTGATTCAGTCAGCTTTCCGCTGGATGGGTTGGGTTACATTTGACTGGCAGGGCGCGAAATATTATGGTCATACATACTTTTTGGTTTCAAGGATAAGCTTTATTCATAAAAAAGTCAATCCAGGAAATCCAGTTCTCACTATCTCACCATCTTGCACCACATTTTTATTTATTTTTTATAGTTCTTTATTATAACTTATAGTAATTTTTTACATGTTGTACTTTACTGCTGCTACACAACGAATTTCATAACATATATCAGTGATAATTAACCTGATCCTGACACTGATTCAATACAATTAGTACCACTTGCTTTGCATTCATCAGAATCAGAGGCAGTACCCACTAACCTGATGGCATGAATATCGATTTCTCCTTCAGGTAAAAAAAACCCTCCCCCTCCATTCTTTTTCTATTCCCCACTCTGGCCTCTTACCTCTTCTCACCTGCTAATCTCATCCTCCTACCCTTTCTCCCATGGTCCACTCTCCTCTCCTATCAGATTCCTTCCTCTCCAACCCTTCACTTTTGCCACAGACCGGGCTTTACCTCTCTCCTTCCCCTCCCCCTAACTTTTTATTCTGGCATCTTCCCCCTGCCTTTCCAGTCCTGAAGAAGGGCCTCAGACTGAAATATCAACTGTTTATTCCCCTCCATAGATGCTGCCTGAGCTGTTGAGTTCCTCCAGCATTTTGTATGCGTTGCTTTGGACAGCACCCGCAGAATTGCTCATGTTTGTCATGGGTTTGTTGCTCAGTGCAGTGAAATACATAAAAAGTACTATTAATTACAATGAGAAACATTTTGGAAAAACACAACTGTGCATACAGAGATCAAAATAGGGAGGTAGTGTTCATTGTCCGTTCAGAAATCGGAAGGCAGAGGGGAAGAAGCTGTTCCTAAAACACTGTGTTTGGGTCTTCATGCTCCTGTACCTCCTCCCTGATGGTAGTAATGAGAAAAGGGCATGTTCTGGATAGAAACATAGAAACATAGAAAACCTACAGCACAATACAGGCCCTTCGGCCCACAAAGTTGTGCCGAACATGTCCCTACCTTAATAATTACCAGGGTTAACCATAGCCCTCTATTTTTCTAAGCTCCATGTATCTATCCAAAAGTCTCTTAAAAGACCCTGTCGTATCCGTCTCCACCACCGTTGCCAGCAGCCCATTCCACGCAGTCACCATTCTCTGAGTAAAAAACTTACCCCTGACATCTCCTCTGTACCTACTTCCAAGCACCTTAAAACTGTGCCCTCTTGTGGCAGCCATTTCAGCCCTGGGAAAAAGCCTCTGACTATCCACATGATCATTGCCTCTCATCATCTTATACACCTCTATCAGTTCACCTCTCATCCTCCGTCGCCCCAAGGAGAAAAGGCCGAGTTCACTCAACCTATTCTTATAAGGCATGCTCCCCAATCCAGGCAACATCCTTGTAAATCTCCTCTGCAGCCTTTCTATGGTTTCCACATCCTTCCTGTAGTGAGGCGAACAGAACTGAGCACAGTTCTCCAAGTGGGGTCTGACCAGGGTCCTATATAGCTGCAACATTACCTCTCGATAGTTGGATATTTGGATATCCATCATGAACTACGATGGATAGTTCATGATGATGATGCCAACTTCTTGAGTGGTGGGAAGGCTTGTGTCCATGATGGAGCTGGATGAGGCTACGAATCTCTGCTGGTTTTGGTGATCCTGCACATTGGATCTGACATACCAGAAGGTGATGCCACCAGTCAGGATAATGTCCACAGTCCATCTGTAGAAATTTGCTAGAGTCTTTGGTGACTAAACCAAATCTCCTCAAGCTCATCGTATCAAATCAATGCATTCATTATGCCAATTGTAACCAATATAATTTATTTACAATGCACCAGTTTCCCCTTTAAACGACTCTAACGCAAAGAACTGTGAGAGGGTAGTTCCGCAGGACCAAGCCCTTCCATATCCAGAGGAGGGTGGACCCTAGGGAGCTGGCCCTACCCCACACAGCCTTTGCACTGGCTGAATTTTTAACCAAAATAAATTTTATTCATACTAAAAAATATATTCGCAGAAGTAAACCTGTATTCTGGATTAGTCAGGGAATGAAGGGATACGGGGGGAAGGCAGAAGACTGGGGCTGAGAGGGAAAATCGATCAGCCATGATGAAATGCGGAGCAGACTCGATTGACTAATTCTGCTGCTTTATTTTATGATCTTTATGGTCTAAACCGTGAAATACCTTTCCAATCTTACATTCATAGTCAGTGCTTTCAGTATTACATACACACAAGTCGGACCATTGCTATGCGTGTGGCTCCCTTGGGTGGTTAACTACCACGATAATTAAGGAGCTTCCTCACCCAACCCAACCCCTCGGTCTCCAGTAGCAGAAGAACCCGACACTGTGGTCCTTCCCCACCAAGACCTTGCAATGGCTGTTTCAGTGCCACTTTCCGTTTGTCCTCCTGCAGCCTGGAGTGTGACAGTCAACGGACATCTCAATGTGCTAGCAGGACAACGGCCTTCGGGCAGACCAAAGGGGCGTCTTTCATCGAGCTGATGATCTGCCGGTAGCCCTTGGTGCTTGTGTCCGTGATTGTCCCTGGAAACAGCCGATAGGTCAGAGCGTCCCAAGATGAACTGTGACACAACTGCTGGCGTCTTTCTCCTCACCTCCTTCGCGGACCCACACTCTGCAAAGAGCTGAGTGACCATCCTTTCCCCACTACAGTGATCCCGTGGGCAACTCGCGGTGAGAGTGATTCTCCGGGCACATAGGGAGAATCCGGCTGGGAGGAGCACTCTCATTCTTCTGAACTCCAGTGAGCACAGCCCCAGAGCCATCAAGCGCTCCTCATATGTTAACCCTTTCATACCTGTGATTATTCCCGTGAGCCTCCTCTGGACACTCTCCAATGCCAGCACATCTCTTCTTAGATAAAGCTGCCCAGAATACTCAAAGTGTGGGCTAACCAATGACTCAGCATTACAACCTTGATTTTGTATTCTAGGGCTCTCAAAACGAATGCTAACATTCCATTTGCCTTCCTTGCCATCGACTCAACCTACAATGGGTCTCCAAATGTCTTTGCACTGAATTTTGCACTTGCTCCTCATTTAGAAAAAAAGTCCACACTTTAATTCCTTCTGCCAAAGCACTCGAACATGCACTTCCCTACACTATATTCCATCTGCCACTTCATTGTCCATTCTCCCAATCTGTCTAAGTCCTTGTACAGACATCCTCCTTCTTCAAAACTACCTGCCCTTCCACCTATCTTCACATCATGTGCAAAGCTGGCCACAAAGCCATCAATTCATTCACCTAAATCACTAACATATAGTGTATAGAGAATCTGTCCCAACACAGACCCCTGTGGCACACCTTTCGTCACCAGCAGCCAACCAGAACAGGCTCCCTTTATTCCCTTTTATTCCCACTCTTTTCCTCTTGCCAATCAGCCAGTCTTCTATGCATGCTAGAACCGATCTTGCAGTACCATGGCCTCTTTAAGCAGCTTCACATGCGACGCCTTGCAAAGGCCTTCTGAAAATCCAAGTAAACAACATCCACTAATTCTCTTTTATCTATCCTGCCTCTTATTTCCTCAAAGAATTCCAACAGCTTTGACAAGCACAATTCCCCTTTTAGAAAACCATGCTGACTTTGGCCTATTTTATCAAGTATGTCCGAGTACCATGAAAACTTATCCTCAGTAATAGATTCCAACACCTTTCCAACCACTGAAGTCAGCCTACCTGACTTACAATTTCTGTTCTTCTGCCTCCTTCCCTTTTTAAAAAGTGGAGTGACATTTGCAATTTTCCAGTCCTCAGGAACCATTCCAGAACCTAGTGATTCTTGAAAATCATTACCAATGCCTCCACAATCTCTTCAGCTATCTCTTTCAGAACTCAGGGGTGTAGTCCATCTGTTCCTTCAGACATCTCAGCTTCCCAAGCACCTTCAACTTAGCAATAGCAATGACACTTACCTGTGTTGTTTGTCTGTCTCTGCAGTGTGTAGTTTTTCATTGACACCGAACGCCCGCAAGAAAACAAATCTCAGGGTAGTATATGATGACATATATGTACTTTGATAATAAATTTACTTTGAACTTTGAACCTTGAATTGCTTATTTCATAAAAGATTCCTGTAAGTCATAAAGTGAGCTGGTAATTGACGCCAAAGCTAAATTCACACTAAGTGAATAGCTTTGCCACTTTAAAGACACTTTACCAGCCACAAATTGTTTGGTATCCGTCGGCGGACTGAGCTGGCCTAGGCATCCATAATTAATTCACATGAAGTGTGACACAGTCATCACATGCTGGCTAGCTAATGACCCATCTTCAATCATGGATAGGTCCTTTAATGGGGAGGGGGCCAATGAGTCCATGAGCCCCTTTTGTTACTGGTCTGATCAGTCCTCTGTCTCCGTTACCATCAGCGGCTCTCTGATGGTCCTGGAGACTCAGGTCGGGGGAGGCCAGGGCGTGGGAAGAACTTGGTGATCGGGTGCAAGCAGTTCTTGGTGTTGCTGATACATGGCTCACTGCAGATGCTGGAAATCTGGATAAACACATGCAAAATGCAGGAGGAATTCAGCCCAGATGCCGCTGGGCCTGTGAGTTCCTCAGTCTTGCTGTATGTGCCTAATCTCACATCCTGCACCACTGGAGCCATTCCTGGGTTCATGTGGATGCCAAAAGAAAATGTGGTGAGTTCCAGGAGAGTAATGTCCCAAGGAAAAAGGAGAAGTGTGCACATTGTCACCTGCAATCTGATGGCCACCATTTAATATGACTGCTTCAGCAGGTGTATAGAGCCCAAGCAGAAACAGACCAAGTGTCACAGCATGCAGAGGTTCAACCTGTCCCTAGTGTTGCAAAGGTTGGATGTGGTCTTCTTGCCACTCAATGTTCCAGACAGTAGGACCTTGCAGCAACACCTGCTCCTCTGAGGAAATTTCTAAGGAAGAGCACCTTGGAGAAGTCTACCAGGCAGTGGTCAATACAGAGTGCCTGCGGGTCCCTGAGGAAGCAAACAATGGCTGACCCTCCAAACAGGCCATCAAAGTTACTCAGCAGAATGCCTCTTCATCAGAACTCTCAACCAAGGTCCAAGATCTCACATGGCTGGTCCTTGAGAGCAGTCTCTCCCCATCAGATCCTTCCCACGTGGTCAGAGTCCCACTCCCACAGTGCGGTGCCTTCAAGTTGGTTGTGATAAGGTTGAAACAATCAGCCACCTCTTTGGGTGCTTGCCAAGAAGGTATTGGAAAGGATGTAAGGGACCTTGACAACGTTCATCCTGAATAACAGAGGACTCTGTGGTCTAGAGAATGTTCCCTGGATACGCCAAGTGCTGCTGGAAGGCTCAGTGCAAGACTCACTTTTGCCTCTTGTAACCTGTTGGTCCTCCAGTGTAAGGTCCTATCCACGAGTGAATGCTGCCAATTGGCACATTCCAGGGTGTAGCTGAACATGCTGAGGACCCACTGAAGCTCTGTTCGCCCCCTTTCAGACTCTCTGACGGTGGTGTCTGAAAAGAGGATGCTGTCCAAGTTGCATGCCATCTTGGACAATGTCTCCCATCCACTACATAATGTACTGGTTGGGCACAGGAGGACATTCAGTCAGAGACTCATTCCACCGAGATGCAACACAGAGCATCATAGGAAGTCCTTCCTGCCTGTGGCCATCAAACTTTACAGCTCCTCCCTTGGAGGGTCAGACACCCTGAGCCAATAGGCTGGTCCTGGACTTACTTCCTGGCATAATTTAAATATTACTATTTAATTATTTATGGTTTTATTACTATTTAATTATTTATGGTGCAACTGTAACGAAAACCAATTTCCCCCGGGATCAATAAAGTATGACTATGAGTATAAACAACAGGAATTCTGCAGATGCTGGAAATCAAGCAACACACATCAAAGTTGCTGGTGAACACAGCAGGCCAAGCAGCAGCTGTAGGAAGAGGTGCAGTCGACGTTTCAGGCCGAGACCCTTCGTCAGGACTAACTGAAGGAAGAATGAGTAAGGGATTTGAAAGTTGGAGGGGGAGGGGGAGATCCAAAATGATAGGAGAAGACAGGAGGGGGAGAGATAGAGCCAGGAGCTGGACAGGTGATAGGCAAAAGGGGATACGAGAGGATCATACAGACCTCCTGTCCCATGATCCTCTCGTATCCCCTTTTGCCTATCACCTGTCCAGCTCTTGGCTCTATCTCTCCCCCTCCTGTCTTCTCCTATCATTTTAGATCTCCCCCTCCCCCTCCAACTTTCAAATCCCTTACTCATTCTTCCTTCAGTTAGTCCTGACGAAGGGTCTCGGTCTGAAACGTCGACTGCACCTCTTCCTACAGCTGCTGCCTGGCCTGCTGCGTTCACCAGCAACTTTGATGACTATGACTATTATCCTCTTATGAAGGATGGGGGAAGTACCCTTGTTCCACTGAACACCCAGGGCCTGAGTCCTGTGTAATCCCCTCTCACAGTTATTTATGCTAGAGTGTTTGCACTGAACAATCGATGAGATGTTGACATACTGTAAAGATCATAAACAAATGTATTGATATATTTGGTAGAGTGAATGAAGACAGCAGAGTGTTCCATTTGCTTTTTAATAATCAATTACATTTCCGGAGAGAGAAAAACTCCCCCGAATCCTCTTCACATTGTGCTTCATAATCCAATCCGATCAACTTCAATATTATCAGCAATTTTTGAAATGTGACTTCAAGCTCCCTTCGCTGAACTGTGAGATGAGTAACACAGCCCAAGCACCAACGCAGACACAGAATCAGGTTTTATATCACCTGCACATGTGTGAAAATTGTTGTCTTTACGGCAGCAGTAAAATGCAATACATAAATATAGAAAAAAAACTGCATTACTATAAGTATACATGTATATTAAATAGCTTAATTAAAATCAGTCATGCAAAATGAAAAATATTGAGCTAGTTTTCTTGGATTCAATGTCCATTTAAAAATCAGATGGCAGAGGGGAAGAAGCTGTTCCTGTATCACTGAGTGTGTGCCTTCAGGCACCTGTATCTCCTACCTGATAGCATGTCCTGAATTGTGGGGGGTTCTTAATGATGGACGCTGCCTTTCTGAGGCACCACTCCTCGAAGATATCTTGAATATTACAGAGGCTAGTAGCCATAATCTTACAACTTTCTGCAGCTTACTCCGATCCTCCACCAGTCCGAACCTACTAATCAGAGAAAGATCTGATTCTGCCTACTTTTTTCCTTTCTGTTTCATAATTCTCATTTTAATTGGTAATTGCTTCGTAGACTGTACTGAGACACAGAGAAAACCTATTTATGTGCCTTCTATTAATATATTTCCAAGCATAAATGCAAAAGGGAGAAGTAATAACACAATGCAATGGAATAACTCCCAATTCTACATGCTTTAATCTTGTTTAGCCAGAGAGTAGTCACTCTGTGGGATACTCTGCCACAGAGTACAGTAGAGGCCAAGCCCGTGCGTAAGTTTATGGTGCAAGTTGCTAGTTTCCTGATTGGTCAGGGCATCAAAGGATATTGTGAGAAGGCAAGTGTATGGGTTCGAGTGGGATCCGGGATCAGTGATGATGGAATGGTGGAGCAGACTCGATGGGCTGAATGGCCTGATTCTGCTCCTATGTCTTATGGTCTTACGAACAACTCACTGTGCGGAGTCCTTTAAAAAATTCCAGTTACATCTGGTTCCTACCTTTCCCTAATCTATTCTAAGAGCTACATCCTCAAAGAACTCCAACAGATTAAGGGAACGTGACTTTTCTTCAAAAGGTCATATTGTTACTGATCTCCTTACCACCTAAAAGGCCATTCAGTCCATTGCATTTATGCTGCCTGTCGGAGCAAACCCATCAGTCATATTCCTCCATTTATTTCCGTGAAACTTACGCTCTCATCCATGTCATCAACTGGTCCACCTGCTACCCACAATGGGGGCAATTTACAACTCCAATCACCTACTCCCACTGGGGGGCAACTTACAGTCAGCTGTCTCCCATCACCTGCTACCCACACCGGGGGCACTTTACAACTCCAATCACCTACCCCGACCGGGGGCAATTTACAGTCAGCTGTCTCCCATCACCTCCTACCCACACCGGGGGCAATTTACAACTCCAATCACCTACCCCCACCAGGGGCAATTCACAATCATCTGTCTCTAATCACTTACCTACACTGGGACAATTTACAGTATATTGTCTCCCATCACCTACCCCCATTGGGGGCAATTTACAATCATCTGTCTCTAATCACCCACCCACATCGGGGGCAATTTACAGTCAGCTGTCAGTCTGCACATCCAGGGAATGTCAGAGGAAACCCACCAGGTCACAAGGAGAACATGCAAACGCAGATGGAGAATCGTTGGCACAGCAAAGTGATTGCACTAGCCACTACACTACTGCGCTTCCCCTGTAAGCCCCCACCCCTTCCTCAGCCTCCTTCGCTGTAGTCACCCCATCCAGGGAGAACATCATCTAACGTGTCAGACCCCAAGGGACTTCTCAATGAGTCATTTGCCATTGTTCGAAGCAGGTCTTTCCCGGATGAAGACCTGCTTTGCCAGGAAGCAACCTGTGTACCTTTGCTGCTCTCCTCAGTCACCGACTTGTTCAGTCGGGAAACCTGAGAACAATACTCCGGAACATTTCACCTGGTAATATAAATAGGATCTCCAGGTTAAAGATGGCGCTGGTGAATCTCAGCGACTTCTGACTAATAAAACAAGGAAAACAATTAAATACTTCGTTAATCACACTTTTCCTGGCAAACGATGGTTGTAAACAATAGTCTGTAACTTCCCTTTGGTCTTGGAGTCAGTCCGATGTGGCAGAGCTGAGGTGAGGCGAGGCAGAGGGCCCATCACCCAGAGCGAGGACGACCCAAGGTTCAATCGATTTAAGCACCATGCCGAATCAGGAAGGTCAGGTACAGGCCGAATCGAGGCGATGGAGTCCAGGCCCCGGAGCGTAGTGAGGTGATTAAACCCAACAATGATTCAGCCACCAGGACAGATTGAAAAGGTCAGGGTGTCGGGGTCCGAGGCAAAGGCCAGGCCGGTTCAGCTCACTGCTCCACTCTGCACTGAACTAAGGGTCCGTGAACATACAGTCCCTGTGGACTTCAGTTCAGAACGTGATTTGCTTGCGTTTATTGTTTGCATGATTTGATTTTCCTTCTCTGTGCGTTGGGTGTTTGATGGTCTTTTTTTTTAATGGGTTCTTTTGGGTTTCTTTGTTTTGCACACGCCTGTCAGGAGGTGAATCCCAAGGTTGTTTAATGTATCACACACAAAATGCTGGTGGAACGAGGCAGGCCAGGCAGCATCTATAGGAAGAGGTACAGTCGACGTTTCGGGCCGAGACCCTATAGATGCTGCCTGGCCTGCTGCGCTCCACCAACATTTTGCGTGTGTTGCTCGAATTTCCAGCATCTGCAGATTTCCTCATGGTTGTGTAATGTATACATACACAATCATATTTGAATCATACTCCACTGGGGAAAAGAAGAGTCAAGTAATGCAATCCAAGGTGTGCACAATATGACAGAGTTTCTGCCCGAAATGTCGACTTTTCATTCCCCTCCATTGGTGCTGCCTGACCAGCTGAGCTCCGGCCGTCTATTGTGCTTGTGCGTGCGTGCGTGCGTGCGTGCGTGTGCGTACGTGCGTGTGTGTGTGTGTGTGTGTGTGTGTGTGTGTGTGTGTGTGTGTGTGTGTGTGTGTGTGTGTGTGTGTGTGTGTGTGTGTGCGTGCGCGTGTGTGTGTGTGTGTTTGTTTGTGCTCACTATCGCCATCTCCTGGTTGGAACTCGCACTGCAACACCATGAAATTATCCTCCCTGTGGCAGAATGTGGGCAAGTTCCTTTTAAATTTTTTTACAGCTGTGCAGACCAGCCATTGCTCTGAGCAGGCAATTTTTACAGCACCCCACCCAGTCCCAGCGAGGGAGAGGACAGACAGGACAGTGTGTGACCCACAGCCCCACCCAGTCTCAGACAGAGAGAGGACAGTGTGTGACCCACTACCCCACCCCGTCCTAGAGACCATGTCACAACATCCCTCAGGGATGGAAGAATCAGCATTAATGAATCTGTTTGCACCTCTAACCTTAGTTAAACTCTGCGCCAGCCTGGCTTTGTCTCTGAAATATGTTCAAATCTTCTCCGAAGTGAAACGCTTGCAACGAATGATCATTCCAGCCAGCCATGTTTTTCTGGCTTCATGACTGAACTTTCCAAATCCAGCTGTGCTCTCGGTCCCCTCTTCATCAGGCCTCCATCCCAGAGAGGGCTCTGTCCCGAGGTTCCCAATAACCTCCATCGACACTTTGTGCCAGGCTGGATTGGATCAGGTTACTGACAGTGTCTCAGACCATCCCTTCACGAATGATCTAAGCCCCAGCAGCAGCTGTTCTGGGTGACACACAAGACCAGATTGCCACACACTGTGCTCTCCCCCCCTGGGGCTGGGTGGGGATGGAGGGGGGAATCACATACATTTCTCTCCCCGGGGGCACTGGGTGGGGGGACAGGGGGTCACACAGTGTCATTTCCCCTTCTGGGACCTTACAGGACCGTGTGCAACACAGTGAACTCCCCCCCTCCCCACCCACTCCCACTTCCTTCAGTATGACTCTGTCTGACCACTTCTCCACACTTAGAGTTAATAAGAAACTTATGGTCAATATATCTCTACTCTTCCCACACAGAAACAGAATTCAATTTGAGAAGTTCGCCTTTTCCTGCGATCCATGGGTCGGTGAGTGTGGGCAACCGGGACTCCGAGTTCGAAGTCACTTGGCAACCTCAGTGGTAAAGGAGGATCCCACCATTGGGGATCTCAGCCTAACTGTTGTAACCACATTGTGCACGAGGAGAAATATAAACCTTCCCAAGACTTGAAGGGAATTATTAACAGTGCTGGTGGGGCGGTAGCTTCGGTTTAGAACATAGGCCACTTTGACAGGACTGGAGAAAGAAAGCCCTGTGGTACTTTGCCTCCCTGGTGCCAGTGTCAGGGATGCCTCGGGTCAGGTCCACAGAATTCTAAATTGGGAGGCTGAACAGCGGCGACATATTGGTACCAGTGACATGGGGGGTAAAATGGAGGAGGTCCAGAAGAGAGAATACAGTTAGATAGAAAGCTGAAACTCAGGGCCTGCAGGGCAGTAATCTCTGGATTGCTGCCTGTGCTACACACAGTGGGGGTAAGAATAGGATGATTTGACAGATGAATGTGTGACTGAGGAATTGGTGTGGGGGGCAGAGTTTCAGATTTCTGGATCATTGGGATTTCTTCTGGGGAAGGTATGACCCATACAAAAATGACAGGTAACACCTGAACTCAAAGCGGACCAAGATCATTGTCGGGCAGGTTTGCTGGAACTGTTGGGGAGCATCTATGCTAATTTGCCAGGGAGATGGGCACAGCAGTGATTGGGCTGAGGATGGGGCAGTTAGTATACAAGTCAATGCAGTGTGTAGCGAGACTGTGAGGGAGGGCAGGCAGATGATTGGGCAAAATTACATCGAGGGAAATGTAACAAGGAGACAAAATCAAAATGGGTGATGGCTGCTCGACTGAGGTGTTATATTTGAATGCAGAGTAACGTAGATGGTTTCAGAGTGCAGTTTGAGATTAGCAGGCATGACGTTGGGAGCTTCATTGGATTAGATAAGATTCAACTTTATTGTCATTGTGCCGAGTACAGATACAAAACCAATGAAATGCAGTTAGCATCTGACCAGAAATGCAAAGAATAGTGTTATTTACAAAATAACTGCGAATAAAAAGTAAGTGCTACAGCACACAAATATAAAAGTACTGAGACAGTACAATATGGTTGCAATACTGCTTAGCGCTGTGATGAGAGGTTCAGCAGGGTCACAGCCTCAGGGAGGCTCCTGTGCCTGCTGGTGCGGGAGCGGAGGCTCCTGTAGCACCTACCGGATGGGAGGAGAGTAAAAAGTCCATGGTTAGGGTGAGATGCATCCTTGATAATGCTTTTCGTCCTGCCCAGGCAGCGTTTATGGTAGATGTTCTCAATGGTGAGCAATTGGGTGCCGATAATCCACTGGGCAGTTTTCACCACACGCTGGAGTACTTTGCAGTCCGATACAGGACAATTGCCGTACCACACTGAGATACAGTTGGTGAGTATGCTCTCAATGGTACAGCGGTAAAAGTCCGTCAGTATCCTGGGACAGAGGTGAGCTTTCTTGATGCTCTGCTGGAAATAAAGGCGCTGTTGCGCCTTCTTGATCAGGATGGAGGAGTTCAGGGACCAGGTAAGATCCTCAGAAATGTGGACACCAAGGAATTTGAAGCTTGATACATGTTCCACTACAGCTCCGTTGATGTAGATGGGGACGTGAGCGTGGCTCCTAGCATGCCTGAAGTCCACAATGATCTCCTTGGTCTTCTGAGTGTTAAGGCCCAGGTTATTGTCAGCAGGCCACGTGGCCAGGTGCTGGACCTCATCCCCGTAGGCCGTCTCGTCATCCCCTCTGATCAGACCAACCACCGTGTTGTCGTCTGCAAACTTGATTATGGAGTTAGAACCATGTACAGGAAAGCAATCAGAGGTGAAAAGGGAGTACAGAAGAGGGCTCAGCACACAGCCTTGAGGCACGCCGGTGTTCAGGGTGAGAGTGGAGGAGGAGAGGTTGTCTAACTTAACTGATTGGGGTCTATTAGTCAGAAAGTCCGAGGTCCATTTGCAGAGGGATGAGCTGATACCAAGCTGGCGAAGTTTGGTGATCAGCTTGGGGGGGATCACAGTATTGAATGCCGAACTAAAGTCAATGGACAGCATTCTGACGTACGAGCTGGGGCTGTCCAGGTGGGTCAGGGCAGAGTGAAGTGCTGTGGAGATGGCGTCCTCTGTTGACCTGTTGGTGCGATACGCAAATTGATGGGGGTCCAGGGTAGTGGGCAGACAGGATTTCAGATGTGATAGAACCAGTCTCTCAAAGCACTTTGCAATGATGGGGGTGAGTGCAACTGGGCGGAAGTCATTCAGGCCCGTGGCAGTGGAATGCTTCGGCACTGGCACGATGGTGGCAATCTTGAAGCTTGTGGGGAAATCTGCCTGGGCCAGGGACAGATTGAAAATGTCCATGAAGACCCCGGCCAACTGCCCTGCACAGACTCTGAGCACACAGCTAGGTATCCCATCTGGACCAGCTGCCTTCCGTACATTCACCCTGCTCAGGATGGCACAAACATCGGAGGTGGGAAGTGAGAGGGGCAGTTCACCAGGTGGGAGATCCGCTATGAGGGTGACCTCCTTGTTCCCTCTGTCAAAGCGAGCGTAGAAGTAATTGAGCTCATCGAGGAGGGAAGCAGAGCTGGAAGGGAGAACAGAACTAGGTGGTTTGAAGACAAGGCTGAAAGAAGATCATTATTCAGAGTGCAGAGAAGATTCAAGAGGATGTTGCCTGGATTGAGGAGCATGCCTTATGAGAATAGGTTGAACTCGGCCTTTTCTCCCTGGAGCAATGGAGAATGAGAGGTGACCTGACAGAGATGTATAAGGTGATGAGAGGCATTGATCATGTGGATAGCCGAAGGCTTTTTCCCAGGGCTGACATGAGGGGGCATGGTTTTAAGGTGCTTGGAAATAGGCACAGAGAGGATGTTAGGCGTAAATTTTTCACACAGAGTGGTGGGTGCATGGAATGCACTGCCAGTGACGGTGGTGGAGGCAGATACAATAGGGTCTTTTAAGAGACTCTTAGATAGGTACATGGAGCTTAGAAAAATAGAGGGCTATGCGGTAGGGTAATTCTAGGCAGTCTCTAGAGCAGGTTACATGGTCGGCACAACAGTGTGGGCCGAAGGGCCTGTAATGTGCTGTAGATTTCAATGTTCTATGTTCTATGTTTAACACTCAAGGATACACTTTGTATCAAAAGGACAGGCAGGTAGGCAAAGGGTGTGGGGTGGCTCTGTGATAAAAAAAAAAATAAAATCCTTAGAAAGAGGTGATAAAGGGTCAGAAGATGTAGAATCCTTGTGGGTAGAGTTAAGAAACACAAGGGTTAAAAAGACCATGATGGGAATTATATACAGTCCTCCAAACAGTAGCCAGGATATAGGGTATAAATTACAACAGAAGCTAGAAAAGACACGTCACGAGGATAGTCATGAGGGACTTCAATATGCAGATAGATTGGGGAAATCAATTGATGCAGGTGTCCAAGAGAGAGAATTTGAGGAATGCCTCTGAGATGGCTTTTTAGAGCAGCTTGTGGTTGAGCCCACTAGGGGATCAGCTTTTCTAGATTCGATGTTGTGTAATGAACCAGACTTGATTCGGAAGGTTAAAGTAAAGGAAGCCTTAGATGACAGTGAACATAATGTGATAGAATTCACTCTGCAATTTGAGAGGGAGAAGCTAAAGTCATGTGTATTAACATTCCAGTGCAGTAAAGGAAATTATAGAGGCGTGATTGGAAGGGGACGCGAGCAGGGACGACAGCTGATGAGCAATGCCTGGAGTTTCTGGGAGCAACTTGGAAAGTGCAAGATAGGTCCACCCCAAGAAAAAGTATTCTGAAAGGAAGGTGATGAAAACATGGCTGACAAAGGAAGTCAAATACAGCATAAAAATAAAAGAGAGGGCACATAATATTGAAAAAATCAGTGGGAAGTGGCAAGCATTTAAAAACCAATAGAAAGCAACTAAGATAAGACATAAAGAGACACAAGATGAAATATGAAGGAAAGCTAACCAAAAATATAAAACAAGATACAAACTGTGTCTTCAGATATACACAGAGTAAAAGAGAGAGGAGAATGGATATCGGACCGGAGGAAATAAAAGGAGAATGAGTCAGTGGAGATTACATACTTGGATTTTCAGAAGGTGCCACATATAAGGCTCTTAAGAAGATTGGCCCATAGTATTACAGGAAAGATACATGAATAGAAGATTGGCTGACTTGCAGGAGGCAAAGTCAAAGTCCATCCCAAGTCTTTGTGGCCCATCAGGGGGGTACTTATGCCAGTTTCTGTGGCGTGAAGCAACTGAGAGTACAAGACTCCTCCACGAGGTTAACCCCCAGCATTTGCCAGTACCCATTTTCAGCTGGGTGGACTGGAACAGTGTGTGGTTAAGCACCTTGCTCAAAGACACAATGCTGCCTTGGCCGAGACTCGAACCCACAACCTTCGGGTCGTGAGCCCAACGCCCTAACCACTTGGCCACACGCCACAGCTCCTTTGCAGGAGGCAAAGAGTCGGAATAAATTGCGCCTTTACTGATTGGCTGCTGATGACTAGTGGCTTTTTGCAGAGGTCAGTGTTAGGACAGCTTCTATTAGATGACAGAATTGATGGCTTTGTGGCCAAGATTGTGGAGGGCCAATTGAAGAAGTAGGGAGCCTGCAGAAGGAGTTAGACAGATTAGGAGAATGGGCAAGGAAGTGGCAAATCGAATATAGTGGAGGGAAGTGTAATTTGGTAGAAAGAATAAAGGTACAGACAGCTTTCTAAATGGGGAGAAGATTCAAAAATCAAAGGCGTAAAAGGGCTTGGGAATCCTCATGCAAGATTCCCTAAAACTTGTAGTTTTAGTCAGTGGTAAGGAAGGCAAATGCAATGTGAGAATTCTTTTCAAGAGGACTCAAGTATAAAAGCAATTATGTAATACTGAGGCTTTTTAAGGCATTGGTCAGACTGCACTTGGAGTATTGTTTACAATTTTGGGTCCCTTATCCAAGAAAAGATGTGCTAGCATTAGAGAGAGTCCTGAGGAGGTTCACGAGAAGGATTCCAGGAATGAACGGGTTAATGTATGAGGAGTGTTTGATGGCTCCTCAAAGAATTGGCGGGGGGGGGGTGGAATCTCACTGAAGCCTATCACACATTGAAAGGCCTAGATAGAATATTGCTTATATCTATTTACAAAGCTAGCAGCTTGAGTTCATTTCACTGCTGTCAGTAAAGAGTTTGCACATTCTCCTTGTGACTGTGTGAGTTGCCTCCTGGTGCTCCAAGTTCCTCCCACTTTCCAAAGCTGTACAGTTCGGAAGGTTAACTTGTCACCTGAGTGTAATTTAGCAGTAAAAGTTTGTTGGGTTAGAAGAGGTATGTAACCGTGCTATATCTCTAAATAAAAATAAATAAAATCTCCTCAGCTCCTCCCTGAAGCTTCCCAAATCCTTTCTCTAATCTGGTAGCCAGAACTGAAGAGGTAGTGACCGGGTTTAAGGTGCAGCCTAAAGGTGGAGGTTAAGACCAAGGTCAAACGCAAGAGGCTGCCGATGGAAGCTGTAGCAACAGGCGATCTGTTGGAGGGAACTCAGCAGGTCAAGCTGCATCTCTGTGGGTGGTGGGGATGAGGAACTGTCAGTGTTTCGGGTTGAAACACTGCTTCGTGAGAATGGAGAGTCAAGACAGCTAGTATAAAGGGACAGGGAAGTGGGAGACAGTATTCAAAAGGTGACCAATAGACCACTAAGGGGAGAAGGATGAGGTCCAGACGGAGCCTGCTGGGAGAACGGTGGAGTTGGGAGAAGCAGAAGTCCAAGAGACAGGGGAAATGTGAGCAAGGCCTCCATCAACTCCAAGTGAAAGGGAAATAACACGTCCTGCAAAAGGAGGAACTCTCAGATGTCTAGAACAGAGAGCAGAGAAAGAGCTGGCATCCTTACAAAAGACAGGGTGGGAAGGTATAGTCCAGGTAGTTGTGGGAGCCAGGGAGGTTTGTAGTTAATGTCAGTGATCAGTTTGTCTACAGACATGAAGAAAAAAAGACCTTGAAAAGGGAGAGGATGTCAGCAATGGTTCAGTTGAACTTGACGGTGGAAATTAGTGGCAATGGTGATAACATTGACAAGTTTTACAAGGGTCAAGAAGAAGCGCCAATTAATTGAAACTTTCCCTCTCCATCCTGCCCTCCCCATTAATCCCCACCCCACCACTCAAACCCCTTACTGAAAGTCTTGGGAGCAAATGGGTGGGTTCCTGGTCTCAGCTCCAACGAGTGGGTGAAGTGTGATGGAGCTGATGATGTAGATCCGATGTCCAGAATTTCGATGAAGCGTCGGAAAGGGTCCAGAGGAGGTTCACGAGAACGATGCAGTGAATGAAAACGGTAACCTATGTGGGGCATTTGATAACTCTGGGCCTGTACTCACTGGCGTTCAGAAGAACGACAGGGGATCCATTGAATCCTATCGAATATTGAAAGGTATAGGTAGAGTGGATTTGGAGATGTTTCCTGTACAGGAGGAGTCTAAGACAAGAGAACAGAAGGATGACCCTTTAAAACAGAAGCCAGGAGGATTTTCTTTAGCTAAAGAGTGGTGAATCTGGGGAATTCATTGCCACAGATGGCTGTGGAGGCCAAGTCATCGATATATTCAAAGCAGAGGTTGATAGGTTCTTGATTGGTTAAGGCATTGAAGATCTACAAGGATGTTGCCTGGAATGGGGAGCATGCCTTATGAGAATCGGTTGAGTGAACTCGGCCTTTTCTCCTTGGAGTGACGGAGGATGAGAGGTGACCTGACAGAGGTGTATGAGATGATGAGAAGCATTGATCGTTGTGGATAGCCAGAGGCTTTTTCCCAGGGTTGAACTGGCTAACATGAGAGGGCACAGTTTTAAAGTGCTTGGAAGTAGGTACAAGGGGGATGTCAGAGGCAAGTTTTCCACACAGAGAGTGGTGGGTGATGGAATGCACTGCCAGCGTTGCTAGTGGAGATGGGTACAATAGGGTCTCTTAAGAGACTCTTAGAAAGGTACATGGAGTTTAGAAAAATAGAGGGCTATGTGCTGGGGAAATTCCGGGCAGTTTCTATAGTAGGTTACATCGTCAGCACAACATTGTGGGCCGAAGGGCCTGTAATGTGCTGTAAATTTCTATGTATCTATGTTATGGGGAGAAGGCAGGAGAAGGAATTGAGTGGGATAATAAATCAGCCATGATGGAATGGCAGAGCAGGCTCAATGGGCTGAATAGCCTACTTACGCTCCTATATCTCACTGTCGTACGGGTGGTATGGGGAGGGGGTGAGAGAGCCCTGATTGTGTTTGGATGTTTGGGGTAACTTGGGCCTTTGTCTATGATCTTTTTTAGGGGAAGGCACGGAGGTCTTTGCAGCAATAATTCAGCGGGCGTGAACACCAGTGGTGGAGTATGCACTGGGAAATTTGTTGATGTTTGTGGAGATTAGCCATTGATGGTTGGGACATGGTCGGGACACTGGACACTTGCAGCAATAAGGATATGAAATATAGGAACAGGAGTAGGCCACTCAGCCCGTCAAGCCTCAATCAATACTATCATAGATGATCATCTCCACTGTGCTAAGCCCTCAATACCCTTGTCCTTTCAAAGATTTATTTTACTTAGAGATACAGTATGTAACAGGCCCTTCCACCAATTACACCCATGTGTCCAATTAACCTGTTATCCCATACGTCTTTGAAACGTGGGAGGTAAAGGAGACCAGAGCATCCAATGGAAAGCCAAATGCTCAAGGGGAAAATGTTTTAACCCTGGAGTTAAAAGTATCATGGATGGAGAGAAGACCTTCCACAACCTCCCAGCATCTGACATCAAGCACACTTCCCAGGAGAGCTCTGTCATTCCGCAGCCCCAGAACACCCCATAGCCCCTGAATCCAGCGGCATCCTTTACTTTGCCATTACGATCTCCTCCATAACACAGGCCGACAAACTCCAGCATCACTGGTCAGCAGCTGTAGGGAGCGGAATGCTGAGGGAGGGCGGTGGGCCATTCTCTGACACCCCTCCGACGTGTGAGCCATTGGAATCTGACTAGCAGAAGGCAGAGAGTGGGAATGAAGGGGGTCTCAAACAACAGGAATTCTGCAGATGCTGGAAATCAAGCAACACACATCAAAGTTGCTGGTGAACGCAGCAGGCCAGGCAGCATCTGTAGGAAGAGGTACAGTCGACGTTTCAGGCCGAGACCCTTCGTCAGGACTAACTGAAGGAAGAGTGAGTAAGAGATTTGAAAGTTGGAGGGGGAGGGGGAGATCCAAAATGATAGGAGAAGACAGAAGGGGGAGGGATGGAGCCAAGAGCTGGACAGGTGATTGGCAAAAGGGGATACGAGAGGATCATGGGACAGGAGGTCCGGGAAGAAAGACAAGGGGGGGGGCACCCAGAGGATGGGCAAGAGGTATATTCAGAGGGACAAAAAGGAGAGTGAGAGAAAGAATGTGTGCATAAAAATAAGTAACAGATGGGGTACGAGGGGCAGGTGGGGCCTTAGCGGAAGTTAGAGAAGTCGATGTTCATGCCATCAGGTTGGAGGCTACCCAGACGGAATATAAGGTGTTGTTCCTCCAACCTGAGTGTGGCTTCATCTTTACAGTAGAGGAGGCCGTGGATAGACATGTCAGAATGGGAATGGGATGTGGAATTAAAATGTGTGGCCACTGGGAGATCCTGCTTTCTCTGGCGGACAGAGCATAGATGTTCAGCAAAGCGGTCTCCCAGTCTGCGTCGGGTCTCGCCAATATATAAAAGGCCACATCGGGAGCACCGGACGCAGTATATCACCCCAGTCGACTCACAGGTGAAGTGTTGCCTCACCTGGAAGGACTGTTTGGGGCCCTGAATGGTGGTAAGGGAGGAAGTGTAAGGGCATGTGTAGCACTTGTTCCGCTTACACGGATAAGTGCCAGGAGGGAGATCAGTGGGGAGGGATGGGGGGGACGAATGGACAAGGGAGTTGCATAGGGAGCGATCCCTGCAGAAAGCAGAGAGGGGTGGGGAGGGAAAGATGTGCTTAGTGGTGGGATCCCGTTGGAGGTGGCGGAAGTTACGGAGAATAATATGTTGGACCCGAAGGCTGGTGGGGTGGTAGGTGAGGACCAGGGGAACCCTATTCCTAGTGGGGTGGCGGGAGGATGGAGTGAGAGCAGATGTACGTGAAATGGGGGAGATGCGTTTAAGAGCAGAGTTGATAGTGGAGGAAGGGAAGCCCCTTTCTTTAAAAAATGAAGACTACTCCCTCGTCCTAGAATGAAAAGCCTCATCCTGAGAGCAGATGCGGCGGAGACGGAGGAATGAAGGGGGCCCCTTCTGCTCCGCTGCTCGCGACTGATGATGGGGTCAGTGTTGGGTCCGCTACTTTTCACATTTTATGTTGATGATCTGGAGGGTGGATTTGGGGGCTGTGTAGCCGTGTTGAGGGATGAGACAAAGATACGTGGAGGGGCAGGCGGTGCTGAGGAAGCAGGTAGCCTGCAGTTGGTTGGGAGAATGAGCAAAGATGTGACAGGTGGAATATAGTGCAGGGAAGTGTATGGTTGTGCACATTTGATAGAAGGGATAAAAGCATCAACTATTTCCTAAATGGAGAGAACATTGAAAAATCAGAGGTGCAAAGGGGCTTGGGAGTCCCGGGCAGGATTCCCTAAAAGTTAACTTGCAGGTTGAGTCTGTAGTCAGACAAGCAAATGCAATTGGAGAATTCATTTCGAGAGGCCTAAAGTATAAACGCAAGGATGTAATGATGAGGCTTTATAGAGTATTGGTCACACTGGTCGCACTTGGCGTATTCTGAGCTGTTTTGGGCCTCTGATCTAAGAAAGGGTGACCTGACATTGGAGAGGGTCCAGAGGAGGTTTACTAAAATGATTCTGGGACTGAATCAGTTAACATATGAAGAGTGTGGCCCTGGGCCTGTAATTTCCAGAACTTAGAAGGATGAGAAGAGAATCTCATTGAAATCTGCCAAATATTGAAAGACCTGGATAGTGTTAATGAAGAGGATGTTTCCAATAGTGAGAGAGTCTAGAATCAGAGGACAAAGCCTCAGAATAGAAGGACGTCCTTTAGAATAGACATGAAGAGTGATTTCTTCAGCCAAGGGATGGAGAATCTGTGGAATTCGTTGCCATACAGGGCTGTGGAGGGCAAGCAATTGGGTATATTTAAAGTGGAGGAAGATAGGTTCTTGATTAGTGAGGGTGTCAAAGATTATATGAAGACAGGATAATGGCATTCAGAGGGAATAATAAATCAGCCATGGTCTAATGGTAGAACAGATCTGATGGGCTGAATGGCCTAATTCTGTTCCCATGTCTTATGGTCTTATGGATCCTCTCTGCCAGTCTGAAAACAGAAGCAGTGCCCTGGGTTCAAAAACACAAAGGCAATGAAATGCTGACCTAGTGGGACTTTGCAATCAGACCTTCTAACCCAGCAAGGAATGTGTGAATCCAAACACCCCTGACCTGACCTACTGAAAATACACTCCCCCAAGTTTCGTTCTTTCACCCCGGCACCACCACCCCTTCTACTACAGTTTCTGGATCAGACCAGGCCCTACGATTTCTGTGGAATCTCAAGGCAGCTTGTTTTTTTTTTAATTTGTTTTCGCAAATGGCCTTGGCTAAATTCAGAGAGGAACACTCGCCTTCAAAAGGCAAGTGAGAAAAGTGAAATGTAAGCATCTAGCAGTGACATCACATCACCAGCAGGAAGTTCAACTATTTCTGTACTCTTGGTGTTTCCTGACAGTCATTAAAAAGTCAGACACTCTTTGGGGAGAGAGAGAGAGAGGGAGAGAGAGGGAAGGAGGGGGAGAGGAAGAAGAGAGAAGAATATCACAGCTTGTTGATGAATCCTCAAGGTAAGAAACTCCTGTGGGATTGTTCTTGTGTGGATTCCTGTCTCTATCCTCTTTGAGCAAACTTTTCTGCCATAACTCAGGGACGGTCCCATCGCTTTCTGGCATTCTCTCTTGTAAGGGAAGTTCTGGTCACTGGTCTGGGCTGATGCCTGTGGTTCTGTTAACACTGCAGGGTGTAACATTGCACAGGGCTTCAGACTTTCTGATGAAGCGTTGATGGACCAAAACTCTGTGCCTCTCCGAACACGCACACAGAGTATTTCACAGATTCGTAGAGTAACACTGAACAGAACTGGATGCTTCGGCCCAATGATCTAGATGACTGTCTAAGTTAATCTTATTTGGCCTATGTCCGTCTCGACAGGGATTCCTGGGGTCCAAGTACCCCTTGCCTAATGATATTGGTTGGGAAGCCCTGCTCTAGACCCTGTCCATGTATCATAGAAACATTGGAAATGCACCACTTTCCTTTGTCGGCTCATTCCATACACCCACCAGCCCATATCCCACATCAGCTACGGTGCAGATCACTTTCAGCTACTTCCCTCAAGCCAATCGATTCCTGAACCTTCCCGCAAAACCCTAAACACCACTACAGTTCAGCAAAGCTATCAGCAGTCCGATCACATTGCACTAACATGGACTTTCTTTTGGTTATAGTGGTGCACTACAGAAAGAAACAGGCCATTTGGCCCATCTAGTCTGTGCCAAACTACTATTCTGCCTAGTCCCATTGACCGAAGCCCTCCATACCCCTCCCTCCCATCCGAGTACCTATCCAAACGTCAATTCTGAAATCGAAGCTGCGTGGTATATAATTCTTTATCTTGCGAGTACTGCTTCCATGAAGCTATGTGCCTACGATGAAGATAAAAACTAGCTTAATCTGTCACACGTAAATCGAGGCGTGCAGTGGAGTGAGTCTTTGCACATCAAATCAAATCAGCCAGGATTGTGCTGGGTGGGGGTCAGCCCACACACTCCCAGCTCCTGCACGCCCACTGCTTACTAACCCTCATACTAACTGTACGTCCTGGTCACATGGGGGGACACCGGAGCACCCAGAGGAAACCCAGGCGGTCGTGGGGAGAGCATGCAAACTCCTTAGAAACAGTGACCGGAATTGAACCCCGATCAGTGATTGCAGGCACTGCCATCGCTAAACGCTACGGGTGGCTACAGTGCCCCCTCACGTTCTGCTGCTAGGTCATTCTTCAAAGCAGCCGGACCCACTTGTCCTTGCGTATGTGGCAATAAACTCAGTTTTGGCTTTGGCTTTTACTAATGTGTAATAAGGTCAGAGCTGATTCAGACACACCGCAATTTACCTGAAGCACCTGGATATACATTATATACAATGCGGGCTCGAGTGTGGAGCAGGCTGCCAACTCAAGTGGTGCACGCAAGCTTGGTTTCAATGCTTGAGAGAAGTTTGGATAGGTACATGGATGGGAGGGGTATGGAGGGCTATGGTGCAGGTCGATGGGAGTAGGCAGAATATTAGTTCGGCACAGACTAGGTGGGCCAAGGGGCCTGTTTCTATGCTGTGGTGCATCATTACTATGACTATGGTATAATTCATACCCCATTTCCTAAGAATAGAGAAAGAGGCCACTCCTACCACTGAGTCTATGCTGGCTTACTATTGCATTACCCCCCTAATTTCCCCTGTAATCTGTTCTTCCCACATCCCCATCCTCTCTACCACTCTCCAACACCAGGGGTAATTTATCACAGCCGATTAACCTGCCCGCCCACGTCTTCAGGAACCACTGGGGGTGGGAAGGTCACAGGGAGCCTGTTCGAGCATCGCACAGAGACAACATCAGAGGCCAGGTTCGAACCGGGTTCCCTGGCGCCCTGAAGCAGCGGCTCTACCCACCATACCACTGAGTCACTCAGTAAGCAGCAAGTGCCAGCTTTACCAGGGACAACTATGCCCTGGGACAAAGAAACACCCCAGCCCAATGGCAGGACTGCTTTGATGACATAATGGAGATTTAGCTGAGTTTGAGACTTTCTAATCCTGTTTAATCTTAGTGGACCCAACAAAGAGAAATAGAAATGTAATTATAAAACAGTTACATTGAAAATAGAGCGTCCTGTCTATGCATGGTCAGATGCTGCGTGCAAATATTTTGCCACATTGTCTAATTTTTTTGAAGGACGTTGTCTAATTTTTTTAGACATTGCCTAGTTTTTTTGAATTGACCAATTATTTTCATTGGACCCAAGTCAACACTGGCAACTTTGGGAAGTAAATACAATTTTGCTACAGCCTTCCAACGTCTCAAAGCTTTCAAATTCTCTGTCTACACACGCAAATGCTGGGGGAACTCAGCAGGTTCGGCAACATCTCGGGAGGGAAAGTACACGGTCAACATTTCAAGTCGAGATCAGGACTGGGAAAGGAAGAAGGAAGAGGCAAGAATAAGAAGCTGGGGAGAAGGAGAGGTGGACAAACTGGCAGGAGATAAATGGGACCAGGTGAGGGGGAAGATGGGTGAATGGGGATGATGCGAGAAGCCAGGAAGTTATAAGTGGACTGGAGAAGAACGAATATGATAAGCTTCTGCCCCCTTCCTTTCCAGCCCTCATGAAGGGTTTTGACCCAAAACAGCAACTGTTTATTCACTGTTGAGGCCAGTTCATTGGCTATATTTAAGAGCGAACTAGATATGGCCCTTGTGGCTAAAGGGATCGGAGGTATGGAGAGAAGGCAGGTTACAGGGTTCTGAGTTGGATGATCAGCCATGATCATACTGAATGGCGGTGCAGGCTCAAAGGGCCGAATGGCCTACTCCTGCACCTATTTTCTAAGTCTCTATGTTTCCATAGATACTGCCTGACCTGCCGAGGTCTGTTAGAGGTTTTTCAGCCCGCAGCTTAATGAGCTGATAACTCTCCCCACTAATCATTTCAATCCGTCCAATCTCAGACACGTCCTTTTCTTCCACACATCCCCTCCCTCCAATGAAAATCTACCTGCTTTCCAGTTCCAAACAAGGGTCTTGGATGTGAAATGTTAATCGTTTCTTGGCCCACAGATACTGCCTAACCTGCTGAATATTTTCTGACCGGATTCCAAACTCAACAAGTGACTCCAGCTTGGATGATATCAAGTTCCTTGACTCATTCCAGCTGTAAAAATGAATTTGGATGGTGCAGGATCCCTGAGGTGCTCAGAGATTCCGCACGTTCAGTCTTGATTTTACTGTCCTGACATGGCTGCTTCTGGCTAAGCATCGACCCTTCAAAGGCAGCAGTTGCAGGGATCCACGTCAACGTAGACTTTATCGGGAAAACTTCTTTACCCAGAGTGGCAAATCTGTGGAATTCATTGCCACAGACGGCTGTGGAGGCCAAGTCACTGGGTACATTTAAAGCAGAAGTTGATAGGTTCCTGATTAGTTGGTGCATTAAAGGGAATGAGAAAGCAGGAGAATGAGTTTGAGAGGGATATTAATTAAGCTCCTGTGTCTTATGGTCTTAGGGCTGGTCTAAAAATAGGAAAATCTTATTTTAGTTGGAGGAGAAACCACGTCAGAGGAAAATTTTGGTCTTCATATTTAGAAAGGGTACTCTTGCATTGGAAACTGTTCAGAGTAAATACACTAGGGTGGTCTGATGAGGGGTAATGATCAGCTTACTCCTACTCACAACACGCTGGAGGAACTCAGCAGGTCGGGCAGCATCCGTGGAAAAGATTGGTCGACATTTCAGGCCGAAACCCTTCGTCAGTAGTAGCTTACTCCTACTGTTTTCAGTCTGGAAGAAGAGATTATCTTTATGAGGATGGGGGTTGAGAAAATGAATGCCCTATTGGGGGTGTCTGGACATAGGGGCTTTCGTTCAGATGGAAATAAATAAGGATGTCTTCTTTGGTGGGGAGGGGGTATTACAGATCTTTGCAGTTCTTCACCCACAGAGCAGTAGAGGTGGGGCAAGATATTCAAGGCAGAAGTGAGCAGATGTTTGTTGTTAAGAAAAGATGAGGGTTATATTCAGATGGGAAGGTAGGCCTCAGGCCTAGGTCAGATCAAGCCACGATTTCCATCAGTGCAAGTTAGGATGGATGGGCCAAGTGGCCACCCCCTCCTATTTCTTAGCAGTAGTCAATTAAGCCCAGGGTTTTCTCTCAATGAAGAACAAGATAAAGAGAAGCCTTGGAAAGAAAGCAGGGTTGGGAAGTTAAGGGGCCATGGATAGAATCATTTCTGCTTCTGGCAAGAGAAAATGGTTACAATTGTTTGATAATCTCTATCCCAAGCATCTTCAGGAATGTCAAGATCATCCAGGATATTGCAGATTACTTGATTAAACCTAATTGGCTAGGCATTGGTTAGAAGACATATGGAGTATTGTCAGCGGTTTTGGGCCACACATATAAGGAAGGCATTAGAGTGCACCAAAATGAATTTATCAGAACTATTCCAGGAATGAAAATGTTAACATATGAAGAGCACTTGATAACTCTGGGCCTGTACTCATTGGAGGTTAGAAGAATAAAGGGGAAACTCATTGCAAAATTGAAGGGCCTAGATAGAGTGGACATGGAGAAGATGTTTCTAGTACTGGGAGAGTGCAGGACCAGAGAGTACCAACTTAGAATACAAGAATGTCCCTTTAGAACAGAGATGGGAAGAATTTCTTTAGCCGGGGGGGGTGCACCTGTGGAAGTTATTTCCATGGACAGTTACAGAGGCGAAGTCATTGGGGATATTTGAAGCAAAGGTTGATAGGTTCTTGATTCTTAAGGGTGTCAAAGGTTACAGGGAGAAGGCTGGAGAATGGGTTGAGAGGGAAAATAAATCAGTCATTATCAACTGGAGGAGCAGACTTGATGGGCTGAATGGTATAATTCTGCTCCTTTGTCTTAATGTCCTATGGGTTAATTCATTAATATCCCCACCAACATAATAACAGTGTGTATCATTTGTAAAATGTTGTTGGAATTGGTTCATCATTATCAACCTTTGCCTTAAATATACAAAATGGCCTGACTTCCACAGCTGGCTGTGGCAGCAAATTCCACAGATTCACCACTCTCTGGCTAAAGAAATCCCTCTGCCTAGAGGATGTTCCTCTATTCTGAGGCTGCACCCTCTAGTCTTAAACCCCCCCACCATAGGAAACACCCTCTGCACATCCAATCTATCGAGGCCCTTCAACATTCGATAGGTTTCAATAAGGTTCCCCCCCTCAATTCTTCTGAATTCCAGTGAGTATAGGCCCAAAGTCATCAAACGCTCCTCATATGATAAGTCTCTCAATCTCAGAATCATTTCTGTGAACCTCCTTTGAACCCTCTCTAATGTCAGCACATTGTTTCTCAGCTAAGTCCATGAGGCCTCACCAGTGTCTTATAAAGCCTCATCCTTCCTTTATAGTTCTCTCGAAATGAGTGCTAACATTGTATTTGCTTTCCTCACCACTGATTCAGCCTGCAAATTAACTTTTACAGAATCGAGCGCAAGGTCTCCTAAGTCCCTTTGCACCTCAGATTTTTTAATTTTCTCTCCATTTAGAAAATAGTCAACCCTTTCATTTCTTCTACCAAAGTGCATGACGATATGTTTTCTGACTCTGTATTCCATCTACCACTTCTTTATCCATTCTCCTAATTTGTCTAATTCCTTTTGCAGTCTCTCTGCTTCCTCAAAACTTCCTGCCATCCACTCATCTTCATATCATCTGCAAACTTGGCCACAAGACCATCAATTCCATCATCCAATTCATTAACATATAACGTAAAAAGAATCGGTCCCAACACAGACCCCTGTGGAACACCACTAGTCACCGGCAGCCAGCCGGAAAGTGCTCCCTTTATTCCCACGCTTTGCCTCCTGCCAATCAGCCAATGCTCTGTCCATGCTAGTATTTTTCCTGTTATACCATGGGCTCTTAACTTGTTAAGCAGGCTCATGTGTGGCACCTTGTCAAAGGCCTTCTGAAATCCAAGTACACAACATCCACTGATTCTCTTTTGTCTATCCTACTTTAAGAAACCATGCTATTTACCACGTGCCTCCAGGTACCCCAAAACTGTAACAATCAACTCCAATGTTTTCCCAACCACTAAGGTCAGACTAACTGACCTATACTTTCCTTTGTTCTGCCTCTCTCCCTTCTTGAAGAGTGGAGTGACATCTGCAATTTTCCAGTCCTCTGGAACCATGCCAGAACCCATTGATTTTTGAAAGGGCATTACTTAAGCCACAACTTCTTCAGCCACCTCTTTCAGATCCCTGGGGTATGTACCATCTTGTCCAGCTGATTTACCCACCTTCAAACCTTTCCGTTTCCAAAGCACCTTCTCCCTAGTAATGGCAACTTCACTCATTTCTGCCTCCCACACTCTCGAACTTCCAGCATACTGCTAGTGTTTTCCACAGTGAAGACTGGTGCAAAATACTTAATCCATTTGTCTGTCATTTCCTTGCCCCCATTACTACCTCTCCAGCAGCATTTTCCAGTGGTCCATAACTACTCCTGCCTCTCTTTTACAGTTTATATATCTGATAAAACTTTTGGTATCAACCTCTCGCTAATTTTTGCCCTGTTATATGCCCTCTCTTTGGACTTTATGTTGGCATTGACTTCTCTTGTCTGCAGCCATCGTGTCATCCTGCCTTTAAAATACTTCTTCTTTGGGATGCATCTACCCTGTGCCATCCAAATTTCTTGCAGAAACTCAACCCATTGCTATTGTCCCTGATAGTGTTCCTTTCCAATCAATTTTGGCCAGCTCTTCTCTCAAGCCTCTGTAATTCCATTTATTCCACTGTAATACTCATACATCTGACTTTACCTTCAATAATATTATGATCAGTGGCTCCTAAGGGTTCCTTTACCTTAAGCTCGCTGATCAATTTCAGTTCATTGGACAACACCCAATCCAGAATAGCTGATCCCGTCATGAGTTCCACTGCAAGCTGCCCTACAAAACCATCTCATAGGAATTTTATAAATTCCCCTTCTTAGTATCCAGTGCCAACCGGGATGCCTGGTATCTTGCAGAAGCAAATACATCAGAGGCATTTAAGAGATATTTGGATAGGCACATGATATAAGGAAGATGCAGGGATATAGATAGATGACAGGGATTAGTGTTTGGGTGTTTTTGATTTGCTTTTTAGATGATTCAGCACAACATTGTGGGGCAAATGGCCTGTTCCTGTGCTGCACTATTCTATGTACACCAACCTGATTTTCCCAATCTACCTGCATACTGAAATCACCCATGACTATCATAACATTGCCATTTTGACACGCATTTTCTATCTCCCCTCGTAGACCACATCCTTACCACTGTTCGGAGGTCTGTTTATAACTTCCATCAGGGCCTTTCTACCCTTGCAGTAGTATCCTGCACTCTTTCAAGAAAGGTTAATTTTCCTCTTATGTGTTTACAGCAGCTCCATTGTGTTCTCCCTGCACTTCCCTGAGTTTCAGACAAGCCCTGTAGTCAACAGTCCATGATAACAGATCTAAATCAAACTCCCTGTAAAAGTCCCAAGCCCTCTGTTTCCTCTCAACATCCCAAAAACCCCAACATGAAGTCAGAGACATATTGATACCAAAACCTCTTGGTCGGGGCAGTTAGTTCAAGCCCCACAGCTGACTAATATTGACTGAGTGTTTGCTGCTGATTCCAACCATATCCTAATGCTCACTGGAACACATCCAAAACACAAGAAACTCTGCAGTTTTTGGAAAGGCTGAGATACATACATAAAATGCTGGAGGAACTCAACAGGCCAGGCAACATCTATGGACAGGGATAAGTGGGCTTAGACATCAATTTCTCTAACTCCAAGTAACTCCCAGTGTGAAAAAGACTAAGGAGCTGGTGGTAGACCTGAGGAGAGCGGAGGTACCGGTGACCCCTGTTTCCATCCAGGGGGTCAGTGTGGACATGGTGGAGGATTACAAATACCTGGGGATACGAATTGACAATAAACTGGACTGGTCAAAGAACACTGAGGCTGTCTACAAGAAGGGTCAGAGCCGTCTCTATTTCCTGAGGAGACTGAGGTTCTTTAACATCTGCCGGACGATGCTGAGGATGTTCTACAGGTCTGTGGTCGCCAGTACGATCATGTTTACTGCTGTGTGCTGGGGCAGCAGGCTGAGGGTAGCAGACACCAACAGAATCAACAAACTCATTCGTAAGGCCAGTGATGTTGTGGGGATGGAACTGGACTCTCTCACGGTGGTGTCTGAAAAGAGGATGCTGTCCAAGTTGCATGCCATCTTGGACAATGTCTCCCATCCACTACATAATGTACTGGTTGGGCACAGGAGTACATTCAGTCACAGACTCATTCCACCGAGATGCAGCACTGAGCATCATAGGAAGTCATTCCTGCCTGTGGCCATCAACCTTTACAACTCCTCCCTTGGAGGGTCAGAAACCCTGAGCCAATAGGCTGGTCCTGGACTTACTTCCTGGCATAATTTATATATTACTATTTAATTATTTATGGTGCAACTGTAACTAAAACCAATCTCCCCAAGGATCAATAAAGTATGACTATGACTATGACTACTATAACTCATTCCCCCAATCCCCTTCTTTCTTTCTCCAATCCCTATTCTGGTTCCCCTCACCTGCCTCTGCTGCTCCTCCTCCTTCCCTTTCTCCCATGGGCCACTCTCCTCTCCTATCAGATTCCTCCTTCTTCAGCCCTTTGCCTCTTCCACCTATCACCTCGCAGATCCTGACTTCTTCAACCCTCCCCCACCCACCCCGCTCACCTGGCCGTACCTATCCCCTGACAGTTTGTACTGCTCCCCCTCTCCCCTTCTTTTTATTCTGGCATCCTCCCCCTTCCTTTCCAGCCCCACCGAAGGGTCTTGGCTCAAAATGTCATCTGTTTATTCCTCTCCATACATGTTGTCTGACCTGCTGAGCTCCTGGAAGACGTCCCAGTCCAGGTACAGTACTGCTTACAGGTTAAATCGGTCTAACAAAGTGCTATTTCCAAAGAGCAGAGACATAGAGATCAGACAGCGGGACAGCGGGCTAAGCTGACTCTGCAAGACAAAATGGGAAATTTGTTAAAAACAGAAACAGAAAATACTTCCTTCACAGAAATCCCTGTGCATCACAGCTTGGTATAACGGCAGCTATGCCCTTCACTGGAAGAAACTGCAGATATTTGTGGACACAGCTCAGCATATTACAGGAAACCAGCCTGCCTAATAAAGACAGGCTGGTTTCTCTGTGTGGGGTCTATCAACTCTTCTCACTGCCTTGGGATAGCAGCCAGCATGATCAAAGACCCCACCACCCCAGACATTCTCTCCTCTCCGCTCTCCCACTGGGCAGAAGACACAAAAAAACTGAAAGCATGTACCACCAGGGTCAAGGACAGTTTCTACCCCACTGTTATAAGAACACCGAATGGACCTCTTGACCTCACAGTCTACCCCATCAAGACCCTTGGACCTGCACCACACATTCTCTGTAATTGTAACACCGTTATTCTGCATTCTATCATTGCTTTTCACTTGTACTACCTCGATGCACTGATGTGACAAAATGATGCGTATGGACAGCATGCAAAACCAAACTTTTCTCTGCACCTCAGTACATGTGAGAATACTAAACAAATGTCCACGTTATTAATTTGTTCCATCAAGCACTCTCAGGCCATGAGTTAGATACAGGGTAAGACTCCACAGGACAATACGTTCCAAATGTTAACCTGCATTCTTGGAATATTCCAGGTGGTAAAGCCTTTGGAATCCTGAAAGCACAACAGGATGACCGGCTGGAGGGAATCAACAAGGTATGCAGATGGATTGAACCGCTGTTCAAAGCATCAGGGCTCTTTGTCAATGTCTGTCCTTTCTGTCGGAGTCGAGGCAGTGCAGTTGATTACTGTGATAGTCGACCATTTCTGGTAGGGGTCTCCATCACGGGAGGTCTCCTATCAAATCAAGTAAGGGTGAAAGGCGTGTGGTGCCTTCAACACTGTTCAGACAAACGCTCCCACACATGCACGCGAGAATAAGCAGTGTAAAGACCCTCCAGTTTCCTAAGGGCATCTGTGAACTTTTATTGCCCCTGTAACCTGTTAGTTTCCTGGTCATTAATAACGAAACTAGATTGAATTCCACGTCCAGTTAGTTATCTGACTGTCATCTTTCCAAGTGACATGTCTCTGCATCATTAGTGCAGAAGTCAGCAACTCCACCACTGTGAGAGGGAAAGGGGGGGAGGAGGGAGAGAAAGGCAGGGAGAGAGAGGGGGGAGAGAGAGAGAGGGAGAGAGAGGGGGGAAGAGAGAGAGTGAAGTGGGAGTGGGAGGAAGGCAGAGAGAAAAGGGGAGAGAGAGGGAGAGTGTGTGCATGAGAGAGAGGATTTATGTAAGAGGGAGAAAGAGGGGTGTGGGGGGAAAGCAAAAGTGAGAGAGAAAGAGGGTTAGAGGAGAGAGAATGAATGGATAAAGAGAGTAGGAGTGGGAGAGAGAAAAAAGTGAGGAAGAGTGAAAGAGAGAGTGGGAGAGAAGGAGTGGGTGAGAGAGAGAAAGTGCGCTGAAGAGAGTTAGGGAGTAAAAGACTAGAGAGAGGCAGCAAGAGGTGAGGGAAAGAGGCAAGAGTGAGTGACAGAGGGGAGAGATCAGAAAAGTGAGAGGGTGAGGCCGATCCAAGTGAGAGAATGAGAGAGAACATGAGTAAGAGTGAGGGAAAGAGAGGAAGTGGGATGAGAGATTGAGAGGGCTGCGAGTGAGTGAGTGAGTGAGAGAGAAGAGATCCAGGGAGAAGAGGGGCTCAGGTGCTGACCAGCCAGACGCAGCCATCTCTATTTTGCAGTTTGTGTCTCCGTTCGGCTGGTGAGCCAGCACTGTGACAACCCAGGCAGACAGCAAGTTGCCCCACTCTCTGAACTCCAACCCAGAAACGTTAGGACGATTGCCAAATCCCACCAGGGCTCTCCGGCCAGGGTGGGGGAGGGTGGAGGAAGAGAAGGAGAAATTGCTTGAAAAGCCTGATAAATCACAGTCCGTAATAGATAATCGGGAACGGATAAACTCCATCAACATTCACATCCTCAAAGTGATTTCTGTTCTGAGAGAAAGGGAAATGTGCCAATGATAATGCAGAAGACTGGACGGATGGCCAAGCATGTGTTTTCCCATCTGTCAGCAGAATTATAATGTTACAACGAGAAATGTTGCTTAAATTGAGGAAGTTACCCAGTGACTCAATGTGTTTAAACATATTGGGAAAGATTAACCCCTTCATAGGCATAGCATGCAGAAAGATCCCAGGCAACCGAGGGGAGAGGAATAACCCTTTCACTCCCCACTTCCCGCTCCATCAGACACTGGGTAGCTTGTTTCAAGGGAAAGGATTAACCCTCTCACAGTCCGTCCCCAGCCTGTACCTGGGGAAATTAACCCTCTCACCACCACTCCCCTCCCACAGTCTGACCCCCAGCCTGTGCCCAGGGTAATTAATTCTCTCACCACTGCTGCCCTCTCACAGTCTGTCCCCAGCCTGTACCCAGGGGGAATTAACCCTCTCACCACTGCTCCCATTCTCAGTCCATCTCTAGCCTGTACCCAGGGGAATTAACCCTCTCAGTCCATTCCCAGCCAGTACCTGGGAGAATTAACCCTCTCGCAACTGTTCCCCACTCACAGTCCATCCCCAGCCTGTACACAGGGGAATTAACCCTCTCACCACCACTCCCACTCACAGTCCATCCCCAGCCTGTTCCCAGGGAAATTAACCCTCTCACCACCGCTCCCACTCACAGTCCATCCCCAGCCTGTACACAGGGGAATTAACCCTCTCATCACTGCTCCCCACTCTCAGTCCATCCTCACCCTGTACACAGGGTAATTAACCCTCTCACCACCACTCCCCCCCTCACAGTCCATCCCCAGCCTGTACCCAGGGGAATTAACCCTCTCACCACCACTCCCACTCACAGTCTGTCCCCAGCCTGTACCCAGGGGAATTAACCCTCTCACCACTGCTCCTACTCTCAGTTCATTCCCAGCCTGTACCAAGGGGGAATTAACCCTCTCACCACTGCTCCCCTCTCACAGTCCATCCCCAACCTGTACACAGGGGAATTAACCCTCTCATCACCACTCCCCTCTCACAGTCCGACCTCAGCCTGTACCCAGGGGAATTAACCCTCTTACAACCACTCCCCTCTCATAGTTTATCCCCAGCCTGTACCTGGGAGAACTAACCCTCTCAGGACCGTTCCCCACTCACAGTCCATCCCCAGCCTGAACCCAGGGGAGTTAACCCTCTCACTGCCACTCCCCTCTCACAGTCTATCCCCAGCCTGTCCCCAGGGACTTAACCATCTCACCACCGTTCCCCACTACTCACAGTCCGTCCCCAGCCTGAACCAAAGGAAGAGATTAACCCTTTCCTCATCGCTCCTCTCCCATCATCACCAGCAGCCCATCCCAGCACCGAGTCCGAACCTCACGGTAATGTAGCAGAAGCCTCCCTGGCATTTAGTACGGGCTGTTGTTCCTTCTCAACCGGACAACCTGACCAGTCAGTTGTTTTCCCTTCTGTAGGAATTCCTGGACACCCCGAAGTACAACACCGACCCAGATCTGGAAGATAAGCTCCGAGCTTTCAAAGGTAACAGCTCCAATCACTCATCTACAATGTGGGGCATTAAGCTAAGGGAGAGGAGGTGGGGACTGGGAGGTGCTGGGGAGCTTTGATTTTGGAAGTTCCAACTGCTCCACTTCTTGGCCCGGACTCTGTCTGACCCTTGTATCTACAGAACAGGACCCGTCCTCTGGTCTGCACTCTCTGCAAGTGCACAGCAAGGTTACAGACCATTCCTGAATAATCAACACCCTCTATTTCCACACACATCCAAAGGTTAACTTTTTCCACAGGCCAGGAAATGCACCAATGTCACTCAATATGGAGATCATGCCAACACAGTATTGTAATGAGTGGCTTTGAAAGCACAGTAGTCAGAATAATTACCAAATAATTACTAAAAGTGGAGAGAGAGAGAGAGAGGGATATGGGTTCCGGGGAGAGTGAGACAGAGAAGTAGAGATAGAGATAGAGAGGGGGACACAGAGAGAGAGGGAGAGAATGTGTATTAGAGAGACTGAGAGAGGGAATGTGAGAAAGAATGTGAGAGAGAGAAAGAGGAAGATAGAGAATATGACAGAGAATGTGTGTGTGTGTGAAGAGAGGAAGAGAGGAGAGAGAAAGAGTAAGAGATGAGAGAAAGGAGAAAGAGAGTGAGACAGAGAGGGTGAGATGCAGTGAGAGGAGAGAGAGAGAGAAAGTGAAAATGAGGGAGTGAAGGAGAAAGTGAGAAGTACAGCCATAATGTATCTGGCTGGGGACAGCAGCCAACATAATCAAAGACCCTCCATTCCTGTCATTCTCTCTTCTTCACCCAAAGCCTGAGTCTGTCCCGAACAGGCTCGAGCAAATCTCCAATATAATATGATCTCTTGATATTCCAGTCTATCTCATCGTGGCCCTTGCACTTTATTTGTCCACCTTTTCACCGTGCTTCCTCTGTAACTGTAACACTCTATCCTGTTTGCTACTTCCCTAGCTCGATACACTCACGCATCAAGTCATAGAATCATGGAACACTACAGTATCGATACAGGACCTTCAGCCCATTGACTCCATGTCGACCATGGTCAACCCATCTGGTCCCAATTTCCTGCCTTCGGCCCAAATCCCTCCAAGCCCGCCCATCCATGTAGAGTACTGCAAAAGTGTCAGGCACCCCAGATTTTTTTATATGGTTTCAGACGGTATAGCCTCCACAGAGCCTCAGTCTCAACATCGAGGCTGTCTGGGATTATCTGGAGAGGCAGAAGAAAGCAAGACAGCCAAAGTCTGCAGAAGGACTGTGGCGACATCTCCAAGATGTTTGGGACAACCTACCAGCCGACTTTCTGATAAAACTGCACATCAGTGAACCTTAGAGAACTGATGCAGTTTTAAAGGCTTAGGGTGGTCACATCAAATATGGATTTGATTTAGTTTTTTACTGTTTACTGCTCTTTATAGAAAACTTTTGATATTCAGAAACTCTTTGTTTCATTACTTTTAAAAGCATCTTCACTTTAACAGAATTTTTTTTACATGTACTTTTGCACAGTACTGTACCCATCTAAATGCTTCTAACCTCAAGTTCGTTAAGGTTGTTACAGCCGGGGGTGGTAGTGGAGATAATCTCCCATTACCCATTAAATGCTCCCAATAGCATGCATCCCAAGTAGCCTCTGACCACGAAGTCCAGCTCCCGGCCTTCATGTGTGGCTTAGCTACTGAGCCCAGTAAAACCATTTCTACTGACAGGAGAAGGGGCAAAGGTGAGCTACTGGCACCTTAGAACCAGTCACTTCAAGCAGACTGGGGCTCAGTTGTGGTTGGCAGCTCACCTGGGTGGAGGACAACTCCCATCTCAAACCTTGCGGCTATACCCCCTCATGGGGAAAGCTTTGGGAGTAAACCCCGAGGAAAATTCCAGAGCAGGAATCCCTAAGGTGTTGAGTTCAACGCTGACTGGCAACTCCTGCTATGCTGCTGATGTCAAAATGGTGCCGCCCCCTTTGGATTCATCATCTGCGTGGAGTGGAGCAGCCTGCTACATGGGCAACAGCTTGCTCTACACGGCGTACTGCCCCAGCTTGTGTATCACAGAGACAGCCGGGACAAAATATCCATGGTCGGCCCTGACCAACAGAGGGACAAGCTAAATTCTGTTATTGTTTCCCCTTGTTCAACTTCAATGTAATGGTTTGATCTGTATGAACAGTATGCAGGGCACCCTTCCCACTGTATTCCATCAATAACAATAATCAATAGTCAGGGGTCTGAACTATTCAGCTGTTGACAAATGGTTCCAACTCCACTTAAAGGCCCCATTGAGTCAAAATGGGTATCGAACCCTCATGGGTTAAGTTAAACATCTGGTATTTCACAACTTTTGAATTGTGGTAAAACAGTTTCTTTTCATTTCATTCCAGAGAAATACATGGAATTTGACCTCAACGCTGAAGGAGATATTGGTAAGTCTCTAAAGTTCTTGTGGGCTGCTGGACTCTCGGTTTTAATTTTATGCAGAGTCATTACTTTCTGTTTCTTTCCACGCTGCAAGCATATAGTGCGTACATCCGCTGAGAGAATATTCTTCACACTGTTAGATAGAGGGTCAGCACAGTACCGTAGGGTTAGCGTAATGGTTGACAGTGCCGGCTGTAAGATTGGGGTTCGATTCCCACCGCAGCCTGTACGGAATTTGTCTGGGGAAGACTGAGGCACTCTCGCTCCCATCCCAAACCCCTGTTTGTGTGGATGCTGTGTCATTAGCTACCCTGTTACACATTAGTGCCACTAAACAACAGACAGCACATTGCATACGATTAAAAGATTATACTTATGAATCTTAATTTGACTAAAGGGTTAGTAAAGAAAGGGAAAAAAAGAAAATGGCCCATTTTAATGAGAAGGTCAAATGTTCACATGTTATAGGTCAAAGTTTCTCCATAGTCATTGATCCTCAAGCGATCTCGCCCCTGGCTTTGTTGAATCATGGTCCCTTTCTGAGTCGAATCCTACGACCTCTTCTCTCCTGCGTCTTCCCTCTTAATCTCCTCTCGAACAGAAGCCCCAAACCCAACCTTAGTGTCCCTCACCAGTGAAACCTCCACTTAATTCAACCATCCTAATTGGATAGCATTCATTTCTCCTCATCTCTTATCTTCAACAATACCCAAACAAGCACAAGCGTGAAAACAGAACAGCATGCCCTTACAGAACTGCTAATAGAAATATATACAGCATAACAGTAAGAATATGAACCATGGCATTACACACACACACTCACACACGCAGAGTTAATATCTCTCTGTGTATGTGTCTGATGGCAAAGGAGAAAAGTTTTTTCCTAAAATGTTGAGTGTGTGCCTTCAAGCTCCTGTACCTCCTCCCTGATGGTAGTAATGAGAATCAGAATCAGATTTAATATGCCCAGCATATGTTGTGAAATTTGTTAACTTTGCGGCAGTAGTACAATGCAGTACGAATAAAAGGCCACAAATTAAAGTAAGTATATATATATTATAGTTGGATTAAATAAGTAGAGCAAAAACAGAAATGGAAAAAAAAGTAGTGAGGTAGTGTTCATGAGTTCAATGTCCATTCAGAGATGGAATGGCAGAGGGGAAGAAGCTGTTCCTGAATCGGTGAGCGTGTGTCCCGGATCTGAGGTGGCATGTCCTGGGTGGTTGGGTGATGGGGTCCCTAATGATGGATGCTGCCTTCTTGAGGAATATCCTTTTGAAGACACCCTCAATCCTGGGGAGGCTGGTGTCCCGTGCATTGGACCCTCCGTTCCAGGGGGCCGACGCAACCAGTCAAAATGCTCTGCATGGTAAATTTGTAGAAAGTCGCTGGACTCTTTGGTGACATAGCAAGTCCCCTCAAACTCCTAGGGAAGTGTAGTCACTGGCGTGCCTTCTTCGTGATTGCATCAATATGGTGGTACTTCCCAGGACTTCACTTACAGGGATCGAGCCCAGATCTTGCAGCTGCAATTAGCACTACGCTACTGCGCTGCCCTTTGATACGTGTCTTCGAGCGATCAGTCCAGAGCCTGCTAACCCTTGCCTGCTCTCCTTCCCTGCAGATATCATGGGCTTGAAGAGGATGCTGGAGAAGATGGGGGCGGCCAAGACCCACCTGGAGTTAAAGAAGATGATAAAAGAAGTGGCGGGCAACATGGGCGAGACCATCTCCTACCGGGATTTCGTGATGATGATGCTGGGGAAACAGTCAGCCATTGCCAAGATGTAAGTCATCAACAGAGGCTGTCAAACTGACCCTAGGCTCACCTGATGGCTAATTCCACGGGGAAGCTTTCACTTGTGCGGGATGTATTAAAACCATCAGGCAGAGGAACAGAATTAGGCCATTTAGACCTCAGTTTGCTCTGCCATGTCATACATTGTTTGCCCTCTCGACCCCATTCTCCTGCCTTCTCCCTGTAATCTGTGACATCCTGACTAGTCAAGAACATACCAACCTCCATTTTAAATATACCCAATCATTTGGCCTCCACAACCATCTGTGGCAATGAATTCTCAGATTCATCAGCATCATCTCCATTCTAAAAGACATTCTTTATTCTGAGGCTATTTCCCCCATTACTGGAAAAAGACCTTGCCTCATCCATTCTATCTGGGCCTTTCAATATTTGACAGATTTCCCCTCATCCTTCTAAACTCCAGTGAGTTCTGGCCAAGAACCATCAAACGCCCCTCATACATCAACTCTTTCAGTCTCAGGATTATTCTCATGATCCACCTCTGGGCCCTCTCCAATGCCAGAACACCTTTTCTCAGATAAGGGTCCCGAAACTCCTCACAATACTTCAAGCGCAGTCTGAACAATGCCTTCAAAGCCTTAGCATCACATCCTTGCTTCTGCATTGTAGTCCTCTGGAATGAATGCTAACATTGCATTTGCAATGACCGGGCGGCTTGCATTGAAATCAACAGGCTTGTTGTAATCTCCTCACCTGAAGGCATATGAGAAACTGACCTTTGTTATTCACAATAATGAATACAGGAGCAGGGAGGTTACGCACTAACTTTACTGGCGCCTGCCTGGAGTGCCCGGCTGGGGAGGTGATAGAGGCAGAAACATTAGGGACAGTTGATAAACTCATAGATAGACACACGGATGAAATGAAAATGGAAGGCTACAGTACTCTGCAAAAGTCTAAGCCTCAGACCTCTGCACTGTACTGTAGTAATTTTATGTATTGCTATCACACAAAAGAAACAAACTTCATGACACCTGCGAGTGATGATAGACCAGATCCTGAACAGGAGGAAATCTGCAGATGCTGGAATTTCAAGCAACACACATCAAAGTTGCTGGTGAACGCAGGAGACCAGGCAGCATCTCTAAGAAGAGGTACAGTCGACGTTTCGGGCCGAGACTCTTCGTCAGGACTAACTGAAGGATGAGCTAGTAAGAGATTTGAAAGTGGGAGGGGAGGGGGAGATCCAAAATGATAGGAGAAGACAGGAGAGGGAGGGATGGAGCCAAGAGCTGGACAGGTGATTGGCAAAAGGGATATGAGACGATCATGGGACAGGAGGCCTAGGGAGAAAGAAAGGGGGAGGGGAGGGAACCCAGAGGATGGGCAAGGGGTATAGTGAGAGGGACAGAGGGAGAAAAAGGAGAGAGAGAAAAAAAAAATGTGTGTATATAAATAAATAAAGGATGGGGTATGAGGGGGAGGTGGGGCATTAGCAGAAGTTTGAGAAGTCAATGTTCATGCCATCATGCCTAGGTCTCCTGTCCCATGATCCTCTCATAACCCTCTTGCCAATCACCTGTCCAGCTCTTGGCTCCATCCCTCCCCCTCCTGTCTTCTCCTATCATTTTGGATCCCCCCCTCCCCTTCCCACTTTCAAACCAGATCCTGATATGGCTCTCTATGGTGGTCTGAGGGTTGGAAGGGGGCAGGAAGAGGGGAATTATTGGTGGGAAAAGGAGCAGGAAGCACACAGTTTAATAAGTGGCTAAGGAGTCGGTGCAGGAGGAAGAACATCAGATATTTGGATCATTGGGCTCTCTTCCAGGGAAGATGGAGCCAATACAGGTACAGAAGAGACAGTTTGCACCTGAACCGCAGGGGGACTAATATCCTAGCCGAAGGTTTGCTAGTGCTGCATGGGGGTAGGGTTGTTTAAACTAGAGTTGCAGCGGGGTGGGAACCAGAGTGCCAGAGCAGATAGTAGAGAGGTTGTAGAGGCAGATGTTATTAAGACCTCAGATAAAGTCAGGACTCAAAATGTTGAGCATGGTGTGACTAATGTCCTGAGCTGCACATATTTCAATGAAAGAAATACAAGAAAGGCAGATGAGCTCAGTGCATGGATCAACACCTGGAATTATGATATTTGGTTGCAGGAGAGGCGGGATTGGCAGCTCAGTGTTCTAAGGTTTCTGTCCCATGATCCTCTCATATCCCTTTTGCCAATCACCTGTCCAGCTCTTGGCTCCATCGCTACCCCTCCTGTCTTCTCCTATCATTTTAGATCTCCCCCTCCCCCTCCCACTTTCAAATCTCTTACTAGCTCTTCCTTCAGTTAGTCCTGACAAAGGGTCTCGGCCCGAAACGTCGACTGTACCTCTTCCTAGAGATGCTGCCTGGCCTGCTGCATTCACCAGCAACTTTGATGTGTGTCCTGGGGTTCCGTTGTTTTAGATGCGACAGAGCGGGAGGGATTAGATGGGGAGGGGTGGTGTTACAGGCCAGGGAAAATGTCACGGCAATGCTCTGTCTGGACCGACTGACAGCTCAACTAGTGAGGCTTTATGGACGGAACTGAGGAATAAGAAAGGTAAGACCACGTTAATGGGACTATGTTATAGACCACCCAACTGTCCGCAGGATTTAGAGGAACAAATTTGTAGAGAGATTGCAGACTGTTGCAAGAAACATAAGGTTGTCGTAGTAGATGATTTTAATTTTCCACATATTGACTGGGAATCCCAAACTGTAATAGGACTAGATGGAATAGAATTGGTCAAATATGTTCAGGAAAGTTTCCTTAATCAGTACATAGAAGTCCCAACGAGAGAGTGTGTTCTCCTATTAGGGAATGAGACAGGTAGGTGGCAGATGTTTGTGTAGGGGAACACTTTGCATCCACTGACCACAATACCATTAGTTTCAAAGTAAATACGCAAAAAGATAGGTTTGGTCCACCGGTTGAGATTCTAAACTGCAGAAAGTCTAACTACTACTACTGCTACTACTACATCGACTCAGGCCTAGGGGGCCGGCGTCGGGCTCGATGACGGACTCTGCACTTCTCCCTCTCCCTCATCAGTGTGTTCAGTTCATCTACATTAGCCACGCCGCTGTCTTCTAGGAGCGTGTTGACCATAGTCTTGGGAGGGCGCCCAGGGTTCATCCTCCCGTGCTTGGGCTCCCATATGATGACTAGGCTGGCAGGTAGCTCGGGGTGGCGTAGACAGTGCCCCGCTAGTTGCAGTCTTCTCGCCTCGATTTTAGTGGTGAGCATCGGTAGGTTGTCATCGAGCTCGACGTTTGTCATGTGCTGTTGCCAACTCACATCAAGAGCCATCCGGAGCATTCCTGTATAGCAACCATCTAGAGACTTTCGCATAGTCTTGGTGAATGTCCACGTCTCGCATCCGTACGTGAGAATGGACTCTATGGCTGCTGTGAAAATCCTCTTTTTAAGCCCTCTGGTCAGGTTCGACTTCCAGATTTCCTTCATGTCGTTCATAGCCCTCCACACCAGCTGAACCTGTGTGTGCTATCCAATTAGGATGGTTGAATTAGAAAGGCTAAAGTTGATGGTATCAGAAAGGATCTGGCAAATGTGGATTGGGGCAGGTTGTTTTCTGGCAAAGGTGTACTTAGTAGGTATGTATGTGCCAGTCAAAATAAAAGGAAAAGATAACAGGTTTAGAGAACCTTTGTTTTCTAGAGAAATTGAGGGCCTGATTAAGAAAAAAAGGAGGTGCATGGCAGGTATATGCATGTGGGATCAAATGAGTTACTTATGGAGTATAAGAAATGCAAGCACGAAATCAGGAGCACTAAAAGAAGGTATGAGGTCACCCTAACAGTCCAGGTGAAGGAGAATCCTAAGGGATTCTACAGATACATTACGAGCAAAAGGATTGCAAGGGACAAAATTGGTCCTCTGGAAGATCAGAATGGTAATCCATGTGTAGAGCCAAAAGAGAATTTTTGCATCTGTATTTACTCAGGAGACACAGAGGCTATCAAAGTGAAGCAAAGCAGCAACAAGGTCATGGACCTTATACAGATTACAGAGGAGGAGGTGTTTGCTGTCTTGAGGCGTTACCCGTTACACCTCTGGTGTTTAGGGTGGCAATGAAAGTCCCCTTTCTCTGTCTGTATAGAATGATTCTTCTTTGCTGTTTCTGTAACAATTGTTTTTTTGACAAGTCAAGGCTGTTAGCCCTGAGCTGAACCACCGAACTTGGAGGACCAGTGGGCCGCTCTTAGTCTGGCCTCTACCCTTTGACCTGTTTGGCACAGGTGACCCTACCAAGAACCAAAACATAAAGCTCCTGACTCCAGCGAACATTGTTCTCTGGGATATTGAGGCATGCAAGTCTCCAAACCCTATGACAAGGTTGAGTTCCTCTGGGAGGATGAGGTAAATTAAGGCGGATAAATTGCCAGGGCCCGACAAGGTGTTCCCTTGGACCCTGTGGGAGGTGTACAGAAATTGCTGAGGCTCTGGCAGCGATATTTAAATCGTCCTTAGCAACAGGTGAGGTACTGGAGGATTGAAGGATAGCCAATGTTGTTCCACTGTTTAAGAAGAGCTGTTAAATAAACCAGGAAGTTATAGTCTGACATCAGTTGTGGGAAAGTTATTGGAACATATTATAAAGAACCAGATATATGATTATCTGGATAGGCATGGACTGATTAGGATAGTCAGCGTGGCTTTGTGAGTGGTAGGTCATGTCTAACCAATCTTAATAGAGTTTTTGTGGAAGTTACCAGGCAAAGAAGTGGATGTTGTCTACATGGACTTTAGCAAGGTATTTGACAACATTCTGCATGGGAGGCTGGTCAAGAATTTTCAGTCGCTCGACATTCAGGATGAGGTAGTAAATTGCATTCGGCTGGCTTTGTGGGAGAAGCCAGAGTGTGGTAGCAGATGGTCATCTCTCTGACTAGTGGTGTGCCACAGGGATTGGCGCTGGGTCCATTTTAGTTTGTCATCTATATCAGTGATCAGCAAATTTGTGGATGACACCGAGACAGGGGGTGTATTAGACAGCAAGGAATATTATCAGAGTTTGCAGAGGGATCTGGACCAGCTGGGAAAATGGGCTAAAAGATGGCAGATGGAAATTAATAGAGACAAGTGTGAGGTGTTGCGCTTTGGTAGGACCAACCAGGGTAGGTCTTACACAGTGAAAGGTAGGACACTGAGGAGTGTGGCAGAACACAGGGATCTGGGACTACAGGTCCATAGTTCATCGAAAGTGGTGTCAGAGGTAGATAGGGTCATAAAGAAAGCTTTTGGCACATTGGCCTTCATAAATCAAAGTACTGGGTGCAGGAGAAGGGATGTTATCTTGAAGTTGTACTAGATGTTAATGAGGCCTAATTCGGAGCAGTTTTGGTCACCAACCTACAGGGAAGATGTAAATAGGTTGAAAGAATACAGGTAAAATTTACAATGATGCTGCTGTGTCTGGAGGACCTGAGTGTTAATGAAAGACTAAACGGGTTAGGAATTTATTCCTTGGAACATAGAAGGTTGAGGGGGGATTTAACAGAGGTATATAAAATTATGAGGTGTGTAAATAGGGTAAATTTTTCCACTGAGGTTGGGTGGGACTACAACCAGAGGTCATGGGTTAAGGGTGAAAGTTGAAAAGATTAAGGGGAACATGAGGCGAAACTTCTTCACCGAGAGGGTCATGTGAGTGTGGAATGAGCTGCCAGTGCAAGTGGCACCTGTAAGCTTGACTTCAATATTTAAGAGAAGTTTGGATAGGTACATGCGTGGTAAGTGTTGGCGCATGGCCAAGCGGTTAAGGTGTTGGACTAGTGATCTGAAGGTCGCGAGTTTGAGCCTCAACTGAGGCAGCGTGTTGTGTCCTTGAGCAAGGCACTTAACCACATATTGCTTCAGCACGTTTACAGCCCAGTGCTGGCGGTTGGTGCAGTATGGACAAGACAAGGCAAGGGTATGGGAGTAGGCAGTTTAGACGGTTCGGCATGGACAAGATGGGCTGAAGGGCCTATTTCTGTGTTGTACTCTTCTATGACTATGACATTCTGCAATGATCAATAAACCAGTTGTTTGGAATCGAATGACCTTTTGCCTGGTGTCTCAGGGCTGGGTGTGTCTGCCCCATGCCACCTCGCACTCCCCAGCCCCTGCCACCTGCCCCACACCCCTCCTGTGGCACTCCAGCCTCTCCATTCCCAACGTCCTTTGCCTCCGCCAGATTTACAAACTCGCTCTCTGATCCACATTGACAAATACAGTCCTGTGCAAAAGTCTTCGACACCCTAACACTGTATATGAGACCATAAGACATAGGAGTAGAATTAGGCCATTCAGCCCATCGAGTCTGCTCTGCCATTCAATGACTGATCCCAGATCCCACTCAAGCCCGTACTCCTTTGATACCCTGACCGATCAGGAAGCTATTAATTTTCACTTCAAATATATCCACAGTCTTGACCTCCAATTTGTGCCTCTCTTTGTCTACTCTTGCACCTAAAACATTTGCACAAACTGTATGTAGCAGGAAGGATTAGACTGACTTTTAATTGGAATAAAAGGTAGGCACAATATCGTGGACCGAAGGGCCTGCACAGTGTTTCTATGTTCTATTGGTCAGATCACAGCTGGAGTACTGCGAGATTTCCAATTAAATCAGGACCTCAGAGAAGTTATGAAAGCTGGTGAAATATACGGTAATGACTTACAGTTTGTGTAAGCCGGTAAGAGAAAGAGTCTGATTAAGTGTCTGAATGAACTGGGACAAAGATGATTCCAGGAATGAAATGGTTAATGTTTGAGGAGTGTTTGATGTCTCTGAGCTTGTGCTCCATGGAGTTCAGGGGATATGGGATAAGTTTGTTCAACATGTCTGAGATTCTTGCTCCCTGTGTGGATGGGAGTGGGGTCTGTAGGAAGGATGAGCAACCTGACTGTGGCACTGTAGTTCAGGGAGCCTTTCAAGAGAGGGAAGAGAAGATAAAAGTAGTGGTAATTGGGGATAGTATAGTCAGGGGAATAGACAGAGTTCTCTGTCGCAAGGATAGAGCATTCCGAAGGCTGTGTTGCCTGCCTGGTGCCTGGGTTCGGGACATCTTATCTGACCTGCAGAGGAATTTGCAGTGGGAGGGGAGAGATCCAGTTGTCATAGTCCATGTTGGTACCAACGACATAGGTAGGACAAGGAAAGAGGTTTTGCTGAGGGAATTTGAGCAGCTAGGGGCTAAATTAAAAAGCAGGGCCAAAAAGGTGGTAAACTCTGGATTACTACCTGAGCCACATGTAAATTGGCATTGGTTCAAGAAGATTGGAGAGTTGAATGCGTGGCTAAAGGAGTGGCGTGGGAGAAGTTGGTTTGAAATACGTGGGAAACTGGCACTAGTATTGGGGAAGGAGGGAGCTGTTCCATTGGGATGGGCTCCACCTGAACTGAAATGGGTCCTGGATCCTGGCGAATCACATAACTAGGGTTGTGGATTGGGTGTTAAACTAAATAGCGGGGGGGGGGGGTTTCAACAGTTTGGAGAAGTATGGATAAAGTAAAAGAGAAAAATGTGGATAAAGATAAAGTAAAAGCAAAAGTTAAAAAAGAGAAAAGCAAGGGTGGAGTGCAGAAGTCAGGTGCATAAGAGTCGAAGATTACTAGATTTTACAATGAGTGTAAGGGCACTTTATTTGAATGCCTGTAGTATTCAAAACAAGGTCCGTGAACTCGTGGCACAAATCAGTACAAAGAGGTATAATTTAGTGGCCGTTACAGAACTGTGATTGCAGAGGGGAGGGGATAGGGAATTAACTACCCAAGGATATCAGGTAATACGAAAGGATAAGCAGGAAGGTAAGGGAGTGCGGTAATACTCCTAATTAAGGATTGGTTAACTAATAGAAAGCAGAGAGTTGGGATACATGGGTGTTACTCTGGTTGGCAATCAGTGGTGAGCAATGTGCTGGGGCCACAACTGTTCACGATATACATTAACGATCTGAGTTTGCTGATGACACTTAATTGAGTGGAAAAGCAAATTGTACAGAAGACACAGAGAGTCTGCAGAGACATATAGACAGGTTAAGTGAGTGGACAAGGGTCTGGCATTTGGAGTACAATGTTAGTAAGTGCAAGGTCATCCACTTTGGAAGGCAAAATGGAAGATCAGATTATTATTTAAATGGTAAGAGATTGCAGCATGCTGCTGTGCAGAAGGACTTGGAGTGCTTGTGCATGAATCACAAAAGGCTGGTTTGCGGGTACAGCAGGCTAACAAAAAAGCAAATGGAATGTTGGCCTTCATTGCCAGAGGGATTGAATTTAAGAGCAGGAAGGTTATGCTGCAACTGTACAGGGTACAGGTGAGGCCGCACCTGGAGTACTGTGTGCAGTTCTGGTCTCCTTACCTGAGGAAGGATATACTGGCTTTGAAGGTGGTGCAGAGGAGGTTCACCAGGTTGATTCCAGAGATGAGAGGGTTAAACTATGAGGAGAGATTAAGTCTCCCAGGACTGTAGTTGCTGGAATTCAGAAGAATGAGAGAAGATCTTACAGAAACATATAAAATTATGAAAGCTATAGATAAGATAGAGGTAGGAAAGTTATTTCCACTGGTAGGTGAGACTAGAACTAGGAGACATAGTCTCAGGATTCCGGGAGCAGAATTAAGGTGGAGATGAGGAGGAACTGCTTTTCCCAGAGAGTGGTGAATCTGTGGATTTTTCTCTGCCCACTGAAGTAATGGAAGCTACCTCAGTAGATTTATTTAAGACAAGGTTGGATAGATTTTTGCATAGTAAGGGAATTAAGGGTTATTGGGAAAAGGCAGGTAGGTGGAGATGAGTCCATGGCCAGATCAGCCATGATCTTATTGAATGGCTGAGCAGGCTCGATGGGCCAGATGGCCTACTCCTGCTCCTATTTCTTATATTCTTATGTTAAACCTATTGGACACCGAAAGCTCTAGACAGAGTGCTAGTGGAAAGGGTGGCCCCATTAGAAGGAGAGTTTCAGACCAGAGGGTGCAGCCTCAAAATAAAGGGATGTCCCTTTAGAACTGAGGTGAGGAGGAATTCCTTCAACCAGATGGTGGTGAGCCTGTGGAATTCATTGCACAGAGAACAATTCATTGGGTGTATTTAAGGCAGAGACTGATATGTCCTTGAGTGGTAAGGGGTTTACGGGGAGAAGGTGGAAGAATGGGGACGAGAAAGATCAGCTACAATTGAATAGCCCAATGGGCAGAATGCACTAAATCTACTCCTATATTTTAGTCTTGTGATCTCATCACCCTTCCTCGGGTGTGAGAGGGTGCAGAGGAGATTCAGCATGTTGTCAGGGGTGGACTGTTTCAGCCAGGAGGCGAGATTGGACATGCCAGTCCTCTTTCCACAGAGCAGAGGAGGTTAAGAGGGAACATAACAGAGGTATATAAAATAATGAAGGTTACAGACAGGATAGACTGCAGGAATATTTTCCCCTTGCCAGAGCCAGTATAACTGGAGACTTAGAGTAAGGGGAAAAGATCCGAGAGGGGAACATTTCTTACCCAGAGCGTGGTGAGCAACTGAATCACAATGCCCGAGAGAGTAATTGAACCCTAGTCACTAACAGCGCGTAAGAAACTGAATACTGGAGGAACTCAGTGGTCGAACAGCGTCTGCAGAGGCAAAGTTGTTATTCCACGTTTGGGCCTGGTCTCCTACATCAGGATTGTTTTTTTCACCCCTTCATATTCCAGAAACGGCAGTCTCTTTGATCAAGGCACTTAAGCAATATCTGGACAAGCACTTTAACCATCAAGGCATAGAAGGCTGTAGGCCATGTGCTGGACAATGGGATCAACAGAACGAGCGCTCGCTGGTCGGCATGGACGTGGCAGGCCGAACTGCCGGTTGCCCCGGGCCGTTAAGATCCGCCAGTAGTCCAGTAGGTTAAGTTCTCTGAGCCACCAGGCGGCAGCAGCGCTGCTCCGCGTAAGAGCGGGCGGACCCTCACCCGGTCATCGCTGCGTCTTCCTTCCGACATTGAGGGAATCCCCGCACTCTTACAGACTGCTGGCACCTCCAGACTGTTCCGGCACCACGGGGAAGTATGGAGCGCACAGTCAATATCTACAATGCAGCTTCCACAGCTCTGTGGTTAGAAGGCTGTAGCGATCTGGTGAACAGCGGCGGGCAGGTCAAAAGGACGTCGGGAGAGGAGGTCAGACGAGAGGATGCATGCATGATTAAGATTGGACTAGGACACGTTGGAGTGAAATCAGAGGACGTTTCTCCTGTCAACACACACAAAATGCTGATGAAGGGTCTCGGCCCGAAGTGTCAACCGTTTACTCTTTTCCATGGTTCCTCCACATTTTCTGTGTGTTGACAGCATTATGATCACTACAATCGATTTTTTTTTAGTTTTTAGTTCTGTCTTATAAAATGGAGTATAATTTATTTGCTATACATTGCTCTTGTGAATGTTGTGTCTCTGATGCTGTGTGTCTGTGAAACTGCTGCAGGTGAGTTTTCTCATTGCAGCTGTTCTACACGTCCTTGTGTGTATGGCAATAAACCCGATTTTGACATTGATTTTGGCTGTGGCAACAGTGAGCTCATGGTGTTAGAGCGTTGTGGAGCCAGTTGCAGTAGTGGGTCACACACTCTCTCTCTCCTCCGGTTCTGGGTGGGGCAGTGTCACACACTCTCCTCTCCCCCTCTGGGACTGGGTGGGGCAGTGTCACACACTGTCCTTTCCCCCTCTGGGACCAGGTGGGGTAGTGGGTCACACACTCTCCTCTCCCCCTCTGGGACTGGGTGGGGTAGTGGGTCACACGCTGTCCTCTCCCCCTCTGGGACTGGGTGGGTAGTGGGTCACACACTGCCCCTCCCGCTCTGGGACCAGGTGGGGTAGTGGGTCACACACTGTCCTCTCCCCCTCTGGAACCGGGTGGGGTAGTGGGTCATACACTGTCCTCTCCCCCTCTGGAACCGGATGGGGTAGTGGGTCACACACTGTCCTCTCTCCCTCTGGGACCGGGTGGGGTAGTGGGTCACACACTGTCCTCTCCCCCTCTGACACTGGGTGGGGTAGTGGGTCACACATTGTCCCCTCCCCCTCTGGGACTGGGTGGGGTAGTGGGTCACACACTGTCCTCTCCCCCTCTGGGACCGAGTGGGGTAGTGTCACACACTGTCCTCTCCCTCTCTGGGACCGGATCAGGTAGTGGGTCACACACTGTCCCCTCCCCCTCTGACACTGGGTGGGGTAGTGGGTCACACACTGTCCTCTCCCCGTCTGGAACTGGGTGGGGTATTGGGTCACACACTGTCCTCTCCCCCTCTGGGACTGGGTGGGGCAGTGGGTCACACACTGTCCTCTCCCCCTCTGACACTGGGTGGGGTAGTGGTTCACACACTGTCCTCTCCCCCCTCTGACACTGGGTGGGGTAGTGGGTCACACACTGTCCTCTCCCCCTCTGACACTGGGTGGGGTAGTGGGTCACACACTCTCCTCTCCCTCTCTGGGACCGAGTGGGGTAGTGTCACACACTGTCCTCTCCCTCTCTGGGACCGGGTCAGGTAGTGGGTCACACACTGTCCTCTCCCCGTCTGGAACCGGGTGGGGTATTGGGTCACACACTGTCCTCTCCCCCTCTGAGACCGGGAGTTGTGTATGGAAACTGCAAATAGACTAGACTGGAGGAACCAGCTTGGAATTCTTGGCACTGTATCTAACATGCTGCCTCACTCCTGGGAATGTGTGATTATTGAAGTCGGGCTTGCTGTCTCACACACAAGTACCTGTCTGTGCAGGTGCAATAAAAAATCCACTTGCAGCAACATGACTTTGGATAAACAACATCTACAATAAAACATAAAACACACAACTTCTACAGGGAGGAACACAATTAGAATGAGAGAAGTGACCAGAGAGGTTGTGGTGTTGCTGTGTTGAGGTGGTGATTAGGGTTGTGCCAGTTGGTTCAAGAACTGAACGGTTGAAGGGAAGTCACTGTTCCTGAACCTGGTCGTGTGGGCCTCCAGGCTTCTGGTTTTCCTGCCCGATGGTAGCTGTGAGACGATGCCCCGGCCCGGATGGGGGGGATCTTTGATGATGGGTGTTGCTTTCTCGAGGCAGCACCTCCTGCAGATATTACCAGTCGTGGGGAGGGATCTGTCCGGGCTGAGTCCACTGCTCTCTGCAGCTTCATCTGAGCATTTGAACTGCTGTAACAGGCCAGGCCAACACTTTGGGTGTGACAGCCTTCATCAGGCAGTCTGGATACATCGGCTGTTTAACCTCCTGCAGACGCTGCCTGGCCTGTAGAGTGTTTCCAGTATTTTCTGGTTCTATTTCAGATTTTCAGCACCTGCAGTTTATTTCTGTTTACTTGAGACACAGAAAGCCCACAGCATATAAAACTGGCTCTTCTGACCCGACATGTCCATGCCGACCCCAAAGCTCATCTACACTAATGCCATTGGTCTGGATGAGACCAGCATCCCTCTGCACCTTTCCTAAGGACATGTATCTGCAGAGCTTGTCAGAGTGTTCGGTACCAAGCTGAACCTCTTTAACCTCCCAAAATGGGACAGTGTAGAGGGAGGTTGGCTCAGTATAAGACGATAAGACACAGGAGCTGAATTAAGCTATTCGGCCCATGGAGTCTGCTCCGCCACTCCATCATGGCTGATTTATTATCCCCCTCAACCCCATTCTTCTGCCTTCTCCATGTAAACTTTGACGCCCTGACTAATCAAGAACCTGACAAATTCCGTTTAAATATACCCAATGACTTGGCCTCCTCAGCAGTTTGTGCCAATGAATTCCATAGATTCACCACCATCTGCCAAAGAAATTCCTCCTCATCTCTGTTCTAAATGGACGTCCCTCTATTCTGAGGCTGTGCCCTCTGGTCCTAGACTTCCCCGCTGTCGGAAACATCCTCTCCACATCCACTCTGTCTAGGGCCCTTCCATATTCAACAGGCTTCAATGAGGTCTCCCCTTATTCTTTTAAACACCCTGGGAGAGTGTGACAGAACAACACAGAGAAATGTGCTGTTCTTGCCCTGATCATATCTGGCAAAGCTGAACAAGAAGAAAGGTTTTCCGATGTTGATACCAAACCTCCTTTCTAACGATTTCGCGATCCAGGGCCGCCTGCTGGGGAAATGTGGAATTTATTTCTCCTGTTCCGTTTACCTTCACAGAATAATGATGTACGAAGACAAGACCAAGGAACCGGAGAAACCCACAGGACCCCCGACGAAGAAAACCTTCAGCGATCTTCCGTGATCCAGTAGTGATCATCTGAAACCCAAGTCCACTCGCCCTGTTCCCAAAGCTGCCGGCATCGAGCTCTGTAACGTCCCACTGCCCCAGGTCGACCTTGTCTCACCTGCCAATCATCCGCAGCACCGCGGAGAGCGCGCAATCACCCGCGGGTAATCCGTAATAAATCAGACGGATCTCCTACTCTGTTGTTTATTAAAACTCTTGGTCATGTTTGCCTGATTGAGAGTTATCTTTTTTATCAGTTTCTCAAACAGTCCTCATTTCTCTTTAGATTCCGATTCATTTAGTTATCATGTGGATAGTGAAAGGGTCTTTCGCGATGGCACCCAACACACCCAAAGATGCAGCCCGCAAGTGTCGACACACATTCTGGCGCCCACCTGTAGCATGCCATAAAGCTCGGCAGAACGAGAGAACACAACAAAACAGAATTCAACAACAACAGCAAAATAAGCCCCGTTCTTCCCTCTCACCCATCACTGCCCCGCACCCACACACGCAGACAGTGTTCCCACTCCAGTCTCCTGTCTCAGGCTTCCTCCATCCGCCTTCGAATCCTTTGGTACTCAGTAACAACAGCCGAGTGACCGGTCCCCTCACCTCTGTTCACACGGACATCCGGTCAGGTCCCAGGACACGAAAGATTTCTGTTTGCAGACAAAACTTCTGCACTCCTTTCTGCTGCTGTGTAAAGGAGCAGCATTGAGTCTGGAAGGTTACATCACTTTCTGAAGTACATTGTTTAATGCACCTTTTGCTGCAGTTAATACAACTCCCAGTCTATTATTACTGGATATACTTGGAGGGTCAATCTTCAGCCTCGATATAGAGGCTGTTGAACAACAGAGCCACCGAGTTAAGGCTGATTTATACTTCTGCGTCAATTTGATGCCATAAGTACGGCATCGCCGCGAACCCTACGCAGAGCCTACACGGATCCCTACGCCGTAGCCTGACGCGCACCTCTCCCAAAATGTAACTACCCTTCGCGGCGACGCAGACCAAACTTTTCTAGATATGTGAAAAGAAAAAGATTGGTTAAGACAAATGTAGGTCCCTTACAGACAGAAACAGGTGAATTGATTATGGGGAGCAAGGACATGACAGACCAATTGAATAATTACTTTGGTTCTGTCTTCACTAAGGAGGACATAGTAATCTTCCGGAAATAGTAGGGGATGGAGGGTCCAGTGAGATGGAGGAACTGAGGGAAATACATGTTAGTAGGGAAGTAGTGTTAGGTAAATTGAAGGGATTAAAGGCAGATAAATCCCCAGGGCCAGATGGTCTGCATCCCAGAGTGCTTACGGAAGTAGCCCAAGAAATAGTGGATGCGTTAGTGATAATTTTTCAAAACTCTTTAGATTCTGGACTAGTTCCTGAGGATTGGAGGGTGGCTAATGTAACCCCACTTTTTAAAAAGGGAGGGAGAGAGAAACCAGGGAACTATAGACCGGTTAGCCTAACATCGGTGGTGGGGAAACTGCTAGAGTCAGTTATCAAAGATGTGATAACAGCACATTTGGAAAGCGGTGAAATCATCGGACAAAGTCAGCATGAATTTGTGAAAGGAAAATCATGTCTGACGAATCCCATAGAATTTTTTGAGGATGTAACTAGTAGAGTGGATAAGGGAGAACCAGTGGATGTGGTATATCTGGATTTTCAAAAGGCTTTTAACAAGGTCCCACACAGGAGATTAGTGTGCAAACTTAAAGCACACGGTATTGGGGGTAAGGTATTGATGTGAATAGAGAATTGGTTGGCAGACAGGAAGCAAAGAGTGGGAATAAATGGGACCTTTTCAGAATGGCAGGCAGTGACTAGTGGGGTACCGCAAGGCTCAGTGCTGGGACCCCAGTTGTTTACAATATATATTAATGACTTGGATGAGGAAATTAAATGCAGCATCTCCAAGTTTGCGGATGACACGAAGCTGGGCAGCAGTATTAGCTGTGAGGAGGATGCCAAGAGGATGCAGGGTGACTTGGATAAGTTAGGCAAGTGGGCAAAGTCATGGCAGATGCAATTTAATGTGGATAAATGTGAGGTTATCCACTTTGGTGGCAAGAACAGGAAAACAGATTATTATCTGAATGGTGGCCAATTAGGAAAAGGGGAGGTGCAATGAGACCTGGGTGTCATTGTACACCAGTCATTGAAAGTGGGCATGCAGGTACAGCAGACATGAGAAAAAGGCGAATGGTATGCTGGCATTCATAGCAAGAGGATTCAAATACAGGAGCAGGGAGGTACTACTGCACTTGTACAAGGCCTTGATAAGACCACACCTAGAGTACTGTGTGCAGTTTTGGTCCCCTAATCTGAGGAAAGACATTCTTGACATAGAGGGGGTACAAAGAAGGTTCACCAGATTGATTCCTGGGATGGCAGGACTTTCATATGATGAAAGACTGGATCGACTAATTTAGGCTTATACTATCTGGAATTTAGAAAATTGAGGGGGTATCTGATTGAAGCATATAATATCCTAAAGGGATTGGACAGGCTAGATGCAGGAAGATTGTTCCTGATGTTGGAGAAGTCCAGAATGAGGGGTCACAGTTTGAGGATAAAGGGAAATCCTTTTAGGACCAAGATGAGGAAAAACTTCTTCACACAGAGAGTGGTGAATCTGTGGAATTCTCTGCCACAGGAAACTGTTGAGGCCAGTTCATTGGTGATATTTAAGAGGGAATTAGATAAGGTCCGTGTGGCTAAAGGGACCAGGGGGTATGGAGAGAAGGCAGGTATAGGGTTCTGAGTTGGATGATCAGTCATGATCATACTGAGTGGCGGTGCAGGCTCGAAGGGCCAAATGGCCTACTCCTGCACCTATTTTCTATGTTTCTATGAACAACTGTGATTGGTCCGCTTGGTAGCATCGCATGTCCTCCTACACTGCAATAGCTTCCCATTGGGCGACTGAAGGGCAGGGAAGGAACTCTGGCTGCAATGCTTTCCATAAAGCTTTACAGACCTCTGAAATTATGGAGGACACATTTGGCTTTTACGAAAAAAGATGCTTGCTTTAAACTTGTTCACCCCGAGAAGAACTACCATGACTATGAAGCCTTGCACGGGCAGGTGTGTGCACATGCGTGACGTGCCGGAATTGCAGAGCGATGCAGACACACCAACGCTCAGGTATAAATGCTCACAATGCGCGTAGGCCAGTTGCGTAGGTAACAGCGTCGAGTTGCCACACAAGTATAAATCAGCCTTCATACAGCATATAAACAAGATCTTCAGCCCAGTATGGTAGCATACTGTTTAGCACAACGATTTACAACATGCGTGATCCAGGTTCGACTCCCACCACTGCCTGTAAGACGTTTGTACATTCTCCCCATGACTGCATGGGTTTCCGCTGGGTGCTCTGGTTCCTCCCACAGTCTCAGGAGCTGGAACAATAAGCAAATCGCTGGGGAAATCCCAAACAAGTGAAAGTCTGCAGATGCTGGAATTCCGAGCAACACACACAAAATGCTGGAGGAACTCAGCAGGCCAGGCAGCATCCATGGAAAAAAGTACGGTCGACGCTTCGGGCTGAAACCCTTCAGCAGGACTGGAGAAAAAAAACTGATGAGCAGATTTGAAAGTGGTGGGGGGGAGAGAAACTCAAGGCGATGGGTGAAACTTGAAGGGGGAGGGATGAAGCAAAGAGCAAGGAAGTTGATTGGTGAAAGAGACAGAAGGTCATGGAAGAAATGGGGGTGGGGGAGCCTAATGCGAGGGAACCAATGGGCGGGCAAGGAGATAACATGGGAGAGGGACAAGGGGATGTGAAATGGTGTAGGGGGGAGGCATTACTGGAAGTTTGAGAAATCGATGTTCATGCCATCAGATTGGAGGCTTCCCAAACAGAATATCAAGGGTTGTCCAGTCTAAGTGTGGCCTTATCCTGACAGTTGAGGAGGCCATGGATGGGCATATGGGAATGGGAATGGGAAGTGGAATTAAAATGGATAACCACTGGGAGATCCTGCTTCTTCTCGTGGATGGATGGCAGGTGCTCAGCGAAGTGGTCTCCCAGTCTACCTCAGGTCTCACTGCTATACAAGAGGCCACACCGGGAGCAGCGAACACAGTACATGATCACATCAGATTCAGAGGTGAAGTGTCGCCTCACCTGGGAGGACTGTTTGGGACCCTGAATGGTAGTGAGGGAGGAGGTGGAGGGGCAGGTGTATAACTTGTTCTGCTTGCAAGGATGAGTGCCAGGAGGGAGATCAGTGGGGAGTCACGTAGGGAGCAATCCTTGTGGAAAAGAGAAATTGGGGGCGGGGGGGGAAGATGTGTTTGGTGGTGGGATCCAGTTGGAGGTGATGGAAGCTTCGAAGAATTATGTGCTGGATGTGGACGCTGGTGGGGTGGTAGGTAAGGACAAGAGGATCCTTATCCCTGGTAGCATGGTGGGAGGATGGGGTAAGAGCAGACGTGCGTGAATTGGAAGAGATGCAGTTGAGGGCAGAATTGATGGTGGAGGAAGGGAAGCCCCTTTCTTTGAAGAAGGAGGAGATCTCCTTCATTCTAGAATGAAAACCCTCATCCTGAGAGCAGATGTGGCTGAAACAGAGGAATTGAAGGGAAGGGTGGTATTTTTAGGAGTAGCAGGGTGGGACGAGGTATAGTCCTGGTAGCTGTGAGAGTCCGTTGGTTTATAATAGACATCAGTGGATATGCCATCTCCAAAGACAGAGACAGTGAGATTGAGAAAGGAAAGGGAGGTGTCAGAAATGGACCAGGTGAATTTGAGGGCAGGGTGGAAGTTGGAGGCAAAGTTGGAGAAGTCGACGAGTTCCACATGGGTACAGGAAGTCATCGACGTAGCATAGGAAATGTGCGGGATGGTCACTAGTGTAGGCTTGGAACATAGACTGTTCCATCTAGTCAACAGGCAAGCACAGCTGGGACCCATGTGAGTGCCCATGGCTACCCCTTTTGTTTGAAGGAAGTGGGAGGACCCAAAGGAGAAATTATTTAGCGTGAGGACAAGTTCAGCTAGGCAGAGGAGAGTGGAGGTGGAGGGGAACTGGTTGGGTCTTTTTTCCTCCAGTCCTGTCGAAGGGTTTCAGACCGAAGGTTCAACTGTCCCTCCAGCATTTTGTGTGTGTTGCTTGAGAAATCCAATAGCCAAGCAGTGTCTGTGGAGGGTCGGGAAGGGATGGTTGATGTCTTGGGTCTAATGCCCACAACATAGCATTCCCGATTCAGGGTTTCGACCTCTCGGTACACCTGCCTTCATAGCTCAGGGTGTTGGGTGCAGGAGTTGGGACATAACATTGAAGTTGTGTGAGATGTTGGCGAAGTTTTATTTGGAGTACTGTGTGGGTGTTGTGGATAGTCTGGAGGGTTGCCAGAGGTGACAGTGCGACATCGATAGGATGCAGAACTGGGCTGAGAAGTGGCAGATGGAGTTCAACCCAGGTAAGTGTGAAGTGGTTCATTTTGGTGGGTCCAATTTGAAGATAGAGTATAATATTAATGGTAATCCTCTTGGCAGTGTGGAGGATCAGCGAGATTTTGGGGTCTGTGTCCATGGAACACTCAAAGCTGCTGCGCAGGTTGGCAGTGTTGTTAAGAAGGCGTATGGTATGTTGGCATTCAACAACTGTGGGTTTGAGTTCAAGAGCTGTAAGGTAATGTTACAGCTATATAAGACCTTAGTTAGACCCCACTAGTCTGTTAGGTTCTGTTCAACTCACTACAGGAAGGATGTGGAAACCATAGAAAGGGTGCAGAAGAGATTTACAAGGATGTTGCCTGGATTGGAAAGCATATCTTATGAGAATAGGTTGAGTGAACTTGGCCTTTTCTCCTTGGAGCGACTGAGGATGAGAGGTGACCTGATAGAGGTGTATAACATGATGAGAGGCATTGATCGTGTGGATAGTCAGAGGCTTTTTCCCAGGGCTGGAATGGCTGACATGAGGGGGCACAGTTTTAAGGTGCTTGGAAGTAGGTACAGAGATAAGTCAGAGGTAAGTTTTCCACACAGAGAGTGGTGTGTGCGTGGAATGCACCGCTGGCGGCAGTGGTAGAGGCGGATACGATAGGGTCTTTTAAGAAACTCTTAGATGGGTATTTGGAGCTTAAAAATAGAGAGCTATGCGGTGGGGAAATTCTAGGCAGTTTCTCAAGTAGGTTACATGGTCGGCACAACATTGTGGGCCAAAGGGCCTGTAATGTGCTGTAGATTTCCATGTTCTATGTTCTGGTCACCTACCTACTCGGAGTATATCAAAAAGCTTGAAAGAGTGCAGAGAAATTTGAAATGAATGTAGCCAGGACTTGAGGACCTGAGTTAGAGGGGTCGGTTGAAAGGTTGAACGGGGTCACCAAAGTGGCATAGCAGTTAGTGCAATGCTATTACATCTCAGGGGTCAGAGTTCAGAGTTCGATTGTGGGGTCCTCTGTAAAAGCCTTTGTACCTTCTTCCTGAGTGCACATGGGTTTCCCCCAGGTGCTCTGGTTTCTTCCCACTGTCCGAAAACATGGGTTAATTGGTCATTGTAAATTGTCCTGTGATCAGGCTGGGGTTAGCTCAGTGGGTTGCTGGGCAGAATGCCCTGGTGGGTCGGAAGGGCCTTTCCCGCTCTGTATCTGTAAACAAGGAGATAACGTTCTCACCGCTGTCGGTAAGGGGTTTGCACGTTCTTTCCCGTGACCGTGCGGGTCTCCTCCCACCACTGCGGTTTCCTCCCCCACGTCCCAAAGACAGGTTGGGGCCAGGAAGTTGCGGGCATGCTATGTCAGTGCCAGTAAGCGTAGCAGCGCTTGTGGGCTGCCCCCAACGCAGCTTCGGACTATGCTGACTTTTTGACGCAAGCAACGCATTTGCACTGTATGTGACGAAGAAAGCAAATTTCTTCTCTTTCGATTCAGGCTTCAGTCCCTGGAGCGCAGGAGAAGGAGGGGAGATTTGAGAAAGGTATACTGAAAGGGTGTGGTCAGGGTGAAAGCAGGCAGGCCTTTCAGGTTGAGTGAGCAGTCACGGGTTTAGGGTGAAACGGAAATATTTAAAGGGAACCTTTAGGAAGGGAGTGGTGTGAATTGCCAATGGAAGTAGTGGATGTGAGCTCAGTTGTAACACTTGCTGTAAGAAGCCGAAGGGCCTATTTCGGTGCTGCAGTGCTCTTATGACACCGAGACTGAGGGACGCTCTCAGCCCACTGAGGTCGTCCAGCAGATTGCTTGTTTCTCTCACTAAACCAGGGGTTCCCAACCATGGGCCCCTACGGTTAACTGAGGGGTCTGCAGACCCCAGTTTGGGAACACCTGTTCTAAACCTTCCTTATCCATGTACCTGCCTAATGCCCTTTTAAATCTTTAGGTTAGGGGTTCAGCCTCTGGAGTGCAGGAGAATGAGGAGAAAATTAATATAGACACACAGGAAAGATACTAGCGGGGATCGAAGATTGGCTGCAGGCAAGAGGCAAAGAGTGGGAAGGAAGAGAGCCTTCTCTGATCGGCAGCTGGTGACTCGCGGTGCTCCACAGGGGCCAGTGTTGGGACTGATTCTTTTCGCTTCATCTGTCAATGATTTGGGTGATGGAATTCAGAATCAGGCTTTATATCACTGGCATATGTCGTGAGATTTGTTGTCTTTGTGCCAGCAGTACGATGTAATTCATAATCATGGAGAAAAAAAATATGAATTACAACAAGTATATAAAATAGTTAAATTAAATTGGTAGTGCAAAGATAGAAATAAAAAAGTAGTGGGTTCCAAGTCCATTCACAAATCAGATGGCACAGGGGAAGAAGATGTTCCTGAATCATTGAATGTGTGCCTTCAGGCTTCTTTACCTCCTTCCTGATGGAAACTATGAGAACAAGGCATGACCTGGGTGACGGGGGCCCTTCATGATGGTTTAATTGGTCGCTTTGTGGCCAAGTTTGTGGATGATATGAAGAAAGGTGGAAGGGTATTTTGCTTTGAGGAAGCAGGGAGTCTGCAGACAGACTTAGACAGATTGGGTGAATAGGCAAGGAAGTGGCAGATGGAATATAGCGCAGAGAAGTGTATGGCCATGCACTTTGGAAGAGGGAATAAAGGTGCAGACTATTTTCTAAACAGGGAGAAAATTCAAAAACCAGAGGTGCAAAGGGACTTGGGAGTCCATATGCAGAAATCCCTAAAGGTTAACTTGCAGGTTGAGTCAGTGGTACGGAAGGCAAATGCCATGTTCGCATTCATTTCGAGAGGACTAGAATATAAGAGCAAGGATGTGATGCTGATACCTGATAAGGCTTTGGTCAGACTGCACTTCGGAGTATTGTGAGTAATGTTGGGCTCCTTATCTAAAACAGGATGTGCTTTCGTTGAAGAGGGCTCAAAGGAGATTCACGTAAATGATTCTGGGAATGAAAGAGTTAATGTATGAGAAATGTTTGACGGTTCTGGGCCTGTACTAATTGGAGTTCAGAAGAAAGGTTGATCTCATTGAAACCGATTGAATGGTGAAAGGCCTAGACAGAGAGGATGTGGAGAGGATGTTTCCTAGAGTGGCGGAGTGGGGTCAGAGGGCAGAGCCTCAGAGCAGAGAGATTTCCATTTAGAACAGAGATGAGAAGGAATTTCTTTAGCCTAAGGGTGGTGAATCTGTGGAATTGATTGCCACAGACAGCTGTAGAAGCCAGGTCATTGGGTATATTTCAAGCAGAGGTTGATAGGTTCTTGATTAGTCAGGGTGTCAAAGGTTACGGGGAGAAGACAGGAGAATGGTGTTGAGAGGGATAATAAATCAGCAAAGATCGAGTGGTGGAGCAGACTCAATGGGCTGAATGCCCTAATTCTGATTCAATGTCTTGTGGTCTTAGAAATTATATTGTTACCCTATAAGCCAGCTGATCAGTTGTCAGGTTATAAATCTTAGTCATACAGCACAAAAGAGGCCCTTCAGCCCATCAAGTCTACACTGACTGTCAACACGCACCATACTAAAGATGAGGGAGAGCCGGAGGAGTTGGGATGGTGGTCAGGTCACAGTTAGGATCACGGGTTCAAGACGCAGAGATCCCATCCTGTGCAGGAACAATTACCTCTGTATTAGTTTCCTAGTCTCTCCTCTCCCTCTCCATTTCCCTCTCTCTTACTCTCTATCTCCCTCTCTCCCTCTCCCTCTCTCTTTCAATCCCTCTCTATCACTCTCCCTCCCCTCTCCCTCTCCATCTCCCTCTCCCTCTCCATCTCCCTCTGCCTCTCTCTCTCTCCCACTCTCTATCTCTCCCTCTCCATCCCTCTCTCATCCTCTCTATCTCCCCCTCTCCCTCTTCCTCCCTGCCTCTCTTTCCCATTCTCTCTCCCCTTCCCCTCTCTCTCCCTTGCCCTCGTTCCCTCCGCCTCCTCCTCCCTCTCCATTTTACACTCACTCTCTTTTCCATTCCCTCTCTCACACCCTCTGTCTCTCCCTCTCTCTCCCATTCCCCTTCCCTCTCTCTCTCTCCCCTCCCTCTCCCTCCTCCTTCCTCTCCATCTTCCGCTCCCTCCCTCTCTTATTCACTCTCCTTCCACCCCTCTCTCCCATTCTCTCTCCCCCTCTGTCCCACTCCCTCTCCTCCCCTTCTTCCCTCCCTCTCTCTCCCATTCCCCTTCCCTCTCTCTCTCTCTCTCCCCTCCCTCTCCCTCCTCCTTTCTCTCCATCTTCCTCTCCCTCCCTCTCTTATTCACTCTCCTTCCACCCCTCTCTCCCATTCTCTATCCCTCTCCTTCTCTCTCCCCCTCTGTCCTACTCCCCCTCCTCCTTCCCCTCTCTCTCTCCCTTTCACACACTTTACATCTCCCTCCCTGCCTCTCCCCCACTCTCTCCCTCTTTCCCTTCACCCTCCATCACTTTCTCTGTCTCCCCTACCTCTCCCACTCTCATGCTGCTTCCCTCTCCCTCATTCTCTCTCCCTGTTCCCCACTCTCTTTCCCCCTCCTTACCTCTCCCTCTTTCTCCCACTCTCTATCCCTCTCATTCTCCCTCGTCTCCCTCTCTCTCCTTCTATGTCACTCTTGCTCTCTCTCCCATCCCTTCTCCCCCTGCCTCTCTCTCTCCCTCCCCCACGCTCTTCCTCTTACTGTCTCCCTCTCCTCCATCCTCACTCTCTTTCCAAATTCCAACCTCTACCTTTCACTCTCTCTCTCGACCTGTCCCTCTGTTACTCCCTTTCCCATTCCCTCATCCTTTCTCTCCTTCTGTCTCCTTCCCCCACTTTCTTTCTCTCTCCCACCCTCCCCTACCTCTCCTTCTCCCTTTCTCTTTCTCTCCCTCTGTCCCTCTCTCTCCTGCTCCCTCCCCTTCCCCTCCCTCTCTCTATCTGTCTCCCACTCTCTCTCCCTCTCCCGCCCTCTTTCTCCCATTCTCCCCTGCCTCCCTCCCTCCATTTCCCTCTCCCTCTCTCCCTTTCACTCTCACACCATCCACCACCCCCTCTCCCTTCCCCTATCCTTCCCACCTACACTATGTTCCCCTCAGCTTCCCTCTCCTCCCTTATCCCTCTCCTTACCACTCCCTCTTTCTTCCTCTCTCCCTCTTCCTCTCTTCCTCCCTTTCCCATTCCCTCTCCCACTCTCTCCCTCCCACTTTCCCCCCTCCATTTCTTGTTCTTTCCCCTGCCTCTCTCTCTGCCCCTCTCCCCTTTCCCTCTCCCTCATCCACCTCCATTCTCTCCCTGTCTCTCCCCCACTCTGTTTTCCTCCATCCTTCCTCACTCTCCCTCTCCTCCAGTTCCCACTCTCTTTCTCTCTTCCTACCACTTCCTCTCTCTCCCTCCCCCAGATTCTCCCTCTCCTCTATTCCCTAATCTCTTTCCTTCTCCCTACCTCTCCCGCTCTCTCCATCTCCCACCCCATTCCTCTCCCTCTTTCTTCCTTTCCCCCTCCCTTTCCCTCCCCTCTGCCTCTCCCTCACTCTCTACATCTCCCTCTTCCTCGTTCTCTATCCATCTCCTTCCCCCCTCCATCACCCTCTCTCCCCATACCTTCTGGCTCCCCCTCCCACTCTCCCTTTCCATTTCTCTCCTCCCTCTCTCTCCCATTCCCTCTCCCCTGCCTCTCTCTCCTCTTTCCTTTTCTCTCCTTTTCTCTCCCTCTCTTTCTCTCTCACTTTCTCTCCCATTCCCCCTTCCTCTCTCTCCTTCCCTCCCCCCATCTCCCTCTCCTCCCTTTCTCTTGCTCTATTTCCCTCATGCTTCCCCTCCCTCCCTCACCTTTTCCCTCCCTCTCTCTCTTACTCCCAATTTCTATCACCTTCCTCTCACTCTTGCTCTCCCACTCTCCATCTCCCTCTCACACCTCCCTCTCCCTCTCCTCCCCGTTACAATTTCCCTCCTTCTCCCACTCCCTCTCCTTCCCTCTCCTTCTCCCTTTCTCTCGCTTTTGCTTTCCTCCTCCCTCTCTGTCACACTCACTCCCCTCCCTCCCCTCCTCTGTGGCCTTCTATCTCCCTCTCCCTCTCTCCCTCTTTCTCTCTCTCTTTGGCACTTACTCGCTACCTTTTTTCCCTCTCCCGACTTCTCCCTCCCCTCTCTATCCCACTCTCTCTCTCTCTCTCTCTCTCTCTCCCTCACTCACCCTCTCTCCCTTTCCATCTCACTCCCTCTTTCTCCCTCACCAACTGTTTTCCTCTCTTTCTCTCTCTCTTTTCCTCTAACTCCCTCTCCCACTCTCCTCACTCTCTCCCTTTCCCACTCACCAACTCTCTCTCCCTCCCTCCCTCACTTTCTCTCTCACACACCCTATGCCTCCCCTGCTCCCTATCTCTCCCTCCCTCTCTCCCCATTTCTTCTCCCTCTACCTCTCTCTCACCCTCTCCATTTCTCTCTCCCTCTCTCTGTCTCCCTCTACCTCTCTCTCTGCCTACCTCTCACCCTCTCGCCCTCTCTCATCCTCCCTCTGTTTCTCCCTCACTTTCCCTCTCTCCCATTCTCTCTCTCTCCCTTTCTTCCTCTTGCTCCCTCTGCCTCTCTCTCCATTTTTCCCTTCCTCCCATTCCCTCTCCCTCTACCTCTGTCTCTCCACCACTCCCACCCTTGCTTGCCCTCTCTTTCCCATTCTCTCTCCATCTCCTTCACACTCCCTCTTTCTCACCCTTTCTGTCTCTCTCCCTCCCCCATTTCCTCTCCTTTCCCTTTCCCTCCCATTCTCTTTTCCTCTCTCTCCCTCTCCCCCTCTCTCTCTTCCTCATCCTCCCTCACCTTCTCACTCTTTCTCCCGTTCTCCCTCTGCCTCTCTCTCTCTCCCCCTCCCTCTCTTTTCCTCTCCCTACCTCTCCCTCTCTCCCTCCCTCTTTTCCCTTCTCTCTCCTTTTCTCCCTTCCCCTTCCCACACTTTCTTTCCTTCTCCCTCCCTCTCCCTCTCTCTGTATCCTTCTCTACCCTGCTCTCTCTCCCTCTGTCCCTCTGTCTCTCTCTCTCCTTACCCCTCTCTCTCTCTCTCTCTCCTCCCTTCTCTCCTCCCCACTCTCGTCATCTCTCTCTCCCCCTCCTTCACATTCACATTCAGATTTCTTTATTGTCCAGGGTGCAATTAAATTCCTTTTGCTCATGCGAATCTCAGAGAGGCGACAGCACTCATGGTAATAATAAATAAAATAATAATCATTGTTGTCATCAGCAAATCTCCATTTTGAGGCCTGCACCGGATCCTCACCCAGAGTCCTCTTTCGTCATTACTGGCGTGACCTGCATTTGATCCCGAAGGTCCAAACCAGGAGGTCAATCAGAAGTCTGGAAGTCGAAGCCCAATGTCCAGAGCCCCAAGTCTCCGAATCTCTGTGAGTCCATTGGGGAAGTGGAAGGCCCAATGTCTGCAAATCTACATTTACTGGAGGCTGGAAGAAGGTTGGTCCCGGGGTTGAATAGATGGGAGTGAGAGTTGAAGACGGTCCATCCTGGGGTTGGAGGATGGAGTATGTGTGTGTGTAGGTGGGCGTGAGAGCCAAAGATGGTCTATTCTGGGGTTGGAGGATGCAGTATGTGAGTGTATAGATGGGTGGGAGGGATGAATATAGTCTGTCCTGTGGTTGGAAGACAGTGTAGGCGGGTGGGAGAGCCGAAGATGGTCTATTCTGGGGTTGGAGGATGCAGTATGTGAGTGTATAGATGGGTGGGAGGGATGAATATAGTCTGTCCTGTGGTTGGAAGACAGTGTAGGCGGGTGGGAGAGCCGAAGATGGTCTATTCTGGGGTTGGAGGATGCAGTATGTGAGTGTATAGATGGGTGGGAAGGACGAACTGGACTTGTTTTGCTGGTGTTGTTTTGTCACTTTTGTGCTCTGTACTGTTCTGCCAGGCAATGGAATGTGTGGGCGGCCCCCAGCCCACCTGGGTACATTGGTGAACACAAACGGCACATTTCACTGTATGCTTTCCATGTCATCATCATTACTATGTGCCGTATCGTTTGATGTGGGCGATCATGATCTTTGACCACGATTGTTCTTGACAAATCCTCCTGCAGGAATGGTTTGCACTGCCCTCTTCTGGCCAGTGTCGTTACAAGACGGGTGAGACCAGCTACTATCAATACTGTTCAGAGACTGTCTGCCTGGTGTCGGTGGTCGCGTGACCAGGACTTGTGATGTGCGCTGGCTGCTCATACAACCATCCACCACCTGCGCCCATGGCTTCACGTGACGCTGATCGTGGGAGGGGGAGGGAGAGCTAAGCAGGTGCTACACTTTGTCCAAGAGTGACCTGCAGGCTAGCGGAGGGAGCGGGTGCCTTGGTTGGAAGGTTTCAATGTACGTGTGATAAATACCGTAAGTCTGAATCTGAATGTGAATCAATACCCAAAACAGCGGAATGGTTGTAGTGGAGTCTGAAGCAGTGCAGAGTGAAATGCTAAAGTGATAATAACAGTTTCGTTACCACACCGAGTGGTGTATAGATATCCAGCCAGCAGCACACTCCACTGCAGCAGCCTCTCCGGCTCCAGACACAGGTGTAATTGTTCATCCTTTATGTCCTTTTCACAACTGCAAGACACTGCTGGATATGAAGAGCATCAAGTAGGGGTCTGCCCCATCTGCGAGTTGCTCGATAGCGATGGAGCTGGACTGAATGCATACGGTGTTGTTACCCAAACTTGCTGCGTACCGTTGCTGTGCAGTGGCAGTGTGCGGTCCAAAGAAATGGTGCAAATGTCTGCCTTATACGTTTTTCATGTGATCACAACACTCTTTTGGGCATTGGCAATGTAGAATTCGGCAAGTCTGGTTCACTGGCTCATTGGTGAGACTGGCGGTGGGGGGGACCGCGTTGCCTGGATCGTTGTGTGGATCAGGCCCTCATGCCACAGTGTCATCTGTTACAGTAATCATCATCATCATCAGGGGAGAGGCCAAGGCAGTGTGGGAAAGAGTAGAGACCTCTGGGCATGCTGGAATCCTAACAGAGTTGAGGGGCTGGTCCCTCCCGTTGGTGCTGCTCTCCAGTGTTCGCTCCATGCTGCTCTCCAGTGTTTGCTCGGTGTTGTCCTCCAGTGTTTGTTCAGTGCTGCTCTCCAGGATTTGCTCGGTGTTGCTCTCCAGTGCTCGCTCCATGCTGCTCTCCAGTGTTTGCTCGGTGTTGTCCTCCAGTGTTTGTTCAGTGCTGCTCTCCAGGGTTTGCTCGGTGTTGCCCTCCAGTGTTCAATCAGTGCTGTTCCCCAGTGTTCTCTCGGTGCTGCTATCCAGTGTTTGCTCGGTGCTGCCCTCCAGTGTTCGCTCAGTGCTGCCCTCCAGTGTTTGCTCAGTGCTGCCCTCCAGTGTTCACTCAGTGCTGTTCCCCAGTGTTCGCTCGGTGCTGCCCTCCAGTGTTCGCTCGGTGCTGTTCTCCAGTGTTCTCTCAGTGCTGTTCCCCAATGTTCTCTCAGTGCTGCCCTCCAATGTTCGCTCAGTGCTGTTCCCCAGTGTTCTCTCAGTGCTGCCCTCCAGTGTTCGCTCAGTGCTGCTCGCCAGTGTTCTCTCAGTGCTGCCCTCCAGTGTTCTCTCAGTGCTGCTCTCCAATGTTCGCTCAGTGCTGTTCCCCAATGTTCTCTCAGTGCTGCCCTCCAGTGTTCGCTCGGTGCTGCTCTCCAGTGTTCGCTCAGTGCTGCCCTCCAGTGTTCACTCGGTGGAAGACAACCCAGACCAGAACAACATCCCATGCACCACCAATCTATAGGCCATTCCACTCAGAGATATGGACTATATAATTTTTTTTGTGACTATATGTATTTTTGCCATCATAAGTATATGTGCTACGTGCTGTGGGCTGCTGGTACTGTGTTTTGCACTTTGGCCCCCAAGGAACACTGTTTAGTTTAGTCAAAGTCAACTGTTTAGTATGTTTAGTATGTTCAGTAATAATTGTTCACTGTTTAGTATGGTTGAATGACAATTAAACTTGAACTTACGAGAAGACATGACTCACAGTGGACCAGAAGCAAGAAAAATACCCATAGCTACAGGTAACTAGCTTAGAGTGTTAATTGGTGAGGCGACGCCTGGCCCACATTGCTCCCCGGAGAGAGTTATAGTTACTCCAACTAGTGATAGCTACTCTCACCAGTCAAAGTTACTCCTGCCACTCATGGTACCTCCTGCTGGTCATAGTGACACACATAGTTCTCATCCGTCATAGTTACTCCTGCCAGAATTGAGGGTTTGAGAATGCAGCAGCACCATTGGGAAGGGGATATGAAGGAGATGGTCGATTCAGAAGCCTGACAACAGTGGGGATGAAGCTCTTCCTTCAGTCTGGATGTCTGGGCTTTCAAGTTCCCATATCATCTCCCAGGAGGCAGATGAGGGAAGAAGGAGTGGTCAGGGGGATCTCAGACATTCATGACCATATTGTTAGCCTTCCTGGAGCAACGCACCATGAGGAACTGATTGACCAATACGCACATCGCTGGGACGTGGAAGAAAACCGGAGCCCCAAAGGAAGCCCACCAGTCACAGGGAAGCCATGCACACTCCAGGGGTCCAGAGCTGTGAGACAGCAGCTCTACCCACTTTATCCCCCAACGGTTTCTCAGTTTGCCACACCATCATTGTCTTTATTCCCTCTTCCCTCTCCCTGCTCCTTTTCCAGTGCTAAGTTAAAATAGAGGAAATGGGAACATCTCTGCCACTCAATGAGATCATGGTTTGCTTCACCTGAGCCTCAGCTACCTTGTACCACCCTTCCCCCCACCCCCCCACCACACACACACACACACACACACACACACACACACACACACACACACACACACACACACACACACACACACACATCACCTCCAGAGATCAAAAGATTGTCGATCTTTGCCATTTCATTTCATCACTCAGCCTCTGTCTCTCTCTGGGAGGTCCAAGAACTCCAAAGGTTCGCCACTCTCTGGGGACAGAAATTCCTCCTCAGCTCCACCTTGAGTTGACCACAGACTAATGAGTAAGCATTTAAGTTTGTAGAAAGATTTATAGTTTCCTCTGGTTGCATCAGGCAATGCATCAGCAGTAAATTACTTCTGAAGTGGTTCATGATACAAATCTTGTTTCCTTTTTAAATAAAAGAAAAATGAGGGTGTGGAGAATGCATTAGAAATGGAATCCAACTGGCCTTTGAAGCAGAAATCTAATGTTCCAATGCTGATTTCACACTCAGGGTTATTTGAACTCGGCCCTCCAGGTTTAACACACTTTCTGCGGATAGTAGGAGAAATAAATGGGTGTTTTTTAAGGTGTGCTAACAGCAGACTTTATTTTCTCTCTTTAACCATGCCAAAGCTCTCTATAGAAGGTAAAGTCATAGTGTTGCAGAGTTGTACCATGTAGAAACAGGCCCTTCAGCCCATTGCTTTTATGCTGTCCATCATGCCATTCTATACTAACTGTACTTCCTGCATTAAATGCACCTTCACGTTTATTCAAGCCCCTGTCCCCGCTTCCTCGAAAACATTCTTACTGTCCCTGCTTCCACCGTCTCCTCAGGCAGCTCATTCCAGACGCCGACTACCCTGTGGGTCAAAATTACCCCTCCAATCTCATTTCTGATCTCCAGTTATTACCCTTCAACCATCAGACTCCCGAAACAGTGTGGGTAACTTCACTGTCCTCAACTCTGAACTGATTCCACAGCCCATGGGCTCACTTTCAATGACCCTACAAGTCATGTCCTCAGTTTATCATTATTTATTTGTTTGTTTATTTGCTTGTTGTATTTGCACAGATTGTCTTCTTTTGCACATTGGCTGTATGTCATGTTTGCGTGTAGGTTTTTGATTGATTCAGTTGTATTTCTTTGTTCTATTGTGAATGCCTGCAAGAAAATAAATCATAGAGTTGTATATGGTTACATATACATATTTTGATAATTGACTTTGAACTTTGAACTTTAATCCTCTTCCCTCTCACCTAAAGCCCATGCCCTGTAGTCTTAGACAATGTTATCATATGATACTTGCTATCTACTCGCTGACTCTCGTAACTTTATATACTTCTATCTTTTCACCTCTCAGCCTCCTTCGCTCTGGGGGAAAAAGTCCCAGGCTAACCAATCTCCCCTTAAAAGCAAACCCTCCAATCCAGGCAACTGCCGTGTGAACCTTCTCTGCGTCTCTCCAGCTTAATCCCATCTGTCCTGCAACGTGGTGACCAGAACTGCACTGACACTTCCAAGTGCATCCTGACACCTTTTGTACAACTGCACTCAGTGCCTCAGCCAGTGAGGGCAAGAATGCCAGTGCCTTCTTCACCACACTGTCTATCTGAGCCACCCAGGGCTGCGTGCTCAGTCCACTGCTGTTCACGCTGCTGACCCACGACTGTGCTGCAACACACAGCTCGAACCACATCATCAAGTTTGCCGATGACACAACCGTGGTAAGTCTCATCAGCAAGAGCGATGAGTCAGCGTACAGAGAGGAGGTGCAGTGGCTAATGGACTGGTGCACAGCCAACAACCTGTCTCTGAAAGTGAACAAAACAAAAGGGATGGTTGTTGACTTCAGGAGGACACAGAGCGACCACTCTCCGCTGAACATCAACGACTCCTCCATAGAGATCGTTTAGAGCACCAAATTTCTTGGTGTTCACCTGGCGGAGAATCTCATCTGGTCCCTCAACACCAGCTCCATAGCCAAGAAAGCCCAGCAGCGTCTCTACTTTCTGCGAAGGCTGAGAAAAGTCCATCTCCCACCCCCCATTCTCACCACATTCTACAGAGGTTGTATTGAGAGCATCCTGAGCGACTGCATCACTGCCCGGTTCAGAAATTGTACCAACTCGGATCGCAAGACCCTGCAGCGGATAGTGAGGTCAGCTGAGATGATCATCGGGGTCTCTCTTCCCACCATTACAGACATTTACACCACATGCTCTATCCGTAAAGCTAACAGCATTGTGAAGGACCCCACGCACCCCTCATACAAACTCTTCTCCCTCCTGCCATCTGGCAAAAGGTACCAAAGCATTTGGGCTTTCATGACCAGACTATGTAACAGTTTCTTCCCCCAAGCCATCAGACTCTTCAATACCCAGAGCCTGGACTGACAGCAACCTACTGCCCTCTACTGTGCCTATTGTCTTGATTATTATTTATTGTAATGCCTGCACTGTTTTGTGTACTTTATACAATCCTGGGTAGATCTGTAGTCTAGTGTAGTTTTTGTGTTGTTTTACGTAGTTCAGTGTAATTTTTGTATTGTTTCATGTAGCACCATGGTCCTGAAAAACGTTGTCTCATTTTTACTGTGTACTGTACCAGCAGTTACGGTCGAAATGACAATAAAAAGTGACTTGACTTGACTCTTTCAGGAAATTTGGTACTCCATCAGACTGTAAGTCATAGCAGCAGAATTAGCCCATTCCATCATGGTTGATTTAATTTTCCTCAACCCCACTCTCCTGCCTTCTCCCCATAACCTTTGACCCAAATAAATTAAGAACCTATCAATCTCCACTTTAAGTATACCTAATGACTTGGCCTCCACACATTGAGTTCCACAGTTTCAGCACACTCTGGCTAAAGAAATTCCTCCTCATCTCTGTTCTAAAGGGACGTCCTCCTATTCTGAGGCCGTGCCCTCTGGTCCTAGACTTCCCCCACTATTGGAAGCATCCTCTCCATGCTCACTCCATCTTGGCCATTTAATATTTCCTTCTTCTTAAATTTGATATTTGATTCTCATTTAATATTTACCATTATTCTAAACTCTGCCAATTACAGACCTGGAGCCATCAAATGCTCCTCCTATGTTAACCTTTTCATTCTTGGGATCATTTTCGTGAACGTCCTCTGGACCCATTGCTCTCTCTGTTCGTCAGCACTCACCGGGGCCCTGCCATTCACTGTGTATGTCTTGCCCTTGTTCCTCTCTCCGAAATGCATCACTTCATACTTGAACTCAAGATCAATCAAAATGGGTGGCAAGGTGGTGCAGCTAGTACGGCCATCTCCTTTTGTTTTAAGATAAAGAGCAACTTTATTTGTCACATGTACAACAACACAGAGTGAAATGCATTATTTTAGCGTCAAATTAAATCAGTGACGATTAAGCTGGGGGCAGCCTGCAAGTGTTGCCAGGCTTCTGGTGCCAACGTAGCATGCCCACTATTTACTCTGTATGTCGTTGGAAAGTGGGAGGAGGAACCCACATGATCATGGGGAGAATGTACAAACTCCTTATAGAATTGAACACTGATTGGTGATTGCCAGCCCTGTAAAGCGATTGCACTAAACACCACTCTACTGCATCACCCCTTATGTACCCTACATCTACAGTAACCTGAGCCTGATCCTGTCCTTCAGTGCTGTCTGTGTGGAGTTTGCATGTTCCCTGTTTTGATCACATGGGTTTCCCCTGGTACCCCAGTTTCCTCCCAAATTCCAAAAATGTGAAAATTGGTAAGTTAAATGGTCACTGTGTATAAGTTTGGAATTTTAGGGGAGTGTTGAATTCCTGGGCACTAATATGTCAGATTACCTGTCCTGGGCACAGCACATAGGCACGATCAGAAGGAAAGCGGCTCAGCACCTTTACTTTCTTAGGAGATTACGAAAGGTTGAGCCTGTCACCGAACACTCACCAGCTTCTACAGAAATACGGTTGGCCAGTTGCATTCATGGTCCTGTACAGCAACGCAAATGCCCAGGAACATGAGAAGCTGCAGAGAGTAGCGGACAGCCACTACATCAAGGGCACCTCTCTGCCCACCATCAGTAGTACGTACAGGAAGTGCTGCCTCACAAAGGCTGCATCTGTAATCAAGGTTTCCCCACCATCGGGGCCATGCCATCTTCTCACAGCTCCCATCACAGGAGGTACAGCTTCTGAAGTCTCAAGTTCAAGTGGCTTCAACCTTTCTGTTCCCGAAACAACCAGCAGTCCCTAGTCACGATCTCAGTATAGCAACACTTTGTACTACAAAACACCTTTTTTTTTGTTCTAATTTTGTTCTTAATTGTATAATTTATATTTTTCTAGTGAATGTTGTGTCTCTAATAGTATGTGCCTGTGATGCTGCTGCAATAGGTTTTTCATTGAACCTGTGCTTACGTGTACTAGTGCACATGATAATAAAGTTGACTTTGTCTCTGACTACATGCTCCTGATGAATTGGCTGTAAGTTCTCAATGCCATCCCAGTGCATTTGGTTACTCATGGGCCAGGGAATCCCAAGAGTTAACGACAACAATCAAAAGCAGCATTGTGCCCTCTAACCTGCATGGGTGCGTGGCCACACAGTAACTGAAATGCTCCTGCACACATAGCCTTTGTTACCACTCAGCTGGAATTTTCTTTTATATAATAATATAATTTTGGAATTATGTTATAATTTTGAAATTTATATTAATATATTTGTGAAAATTCTATAATTTATTATATTTTAATGAATATAATCATTTTCTAATTAATAAACATGCTACAATCTTTACTTTGAAACATTTTAGAGCTTCAATGTATTTATTCCATTAATGTTTCAAGTTACAACACTGTTACAAACTGTAACAATGAACACAGAATGGAAGTCAGTAGCTCATTGTTAATAAACTACCAGCCTCTGAACACCGAAGCCAACTAGTCAAAACATTTTACTTTTCACATTGTGCCTCTCAGTTGTTTTGACTGCCTGATGTTATTTGCTTGTGTTGTGAGTTGAGGTTTGCGTCTGGTTGATGTGCATATTACAAAGAAAACACTTAAGGTGCCACACAGTTTTCAGACTGTGAAAAAATTTCCTGCTCAGAGCAATGGTTGGCCCAAGCAGCTTTAAAAGAAACCTAGAGGGAACATTGAAAAGCAGGCAGGAATGCTGAGCCAGGTTTAACTTCAGGGATAATGATACATCTCTACCTGAACACAAAGCACAAAATACTGGGAATATTTGACAGTTCAGTCAACACTTCTGGAAAAAGAATCAAGCTTAATGTCACAGGTGAATAACAGTCCATCTGGTCTGTCTGTCTGTCTAGGTACCATATCCGATGTGGACTTTGGTGACCATGGTTTTCCATATAGATCTATCCTTCGTTCTTTGGATGACTTCCATTTCCTTGATCTGTAGCCACCTGGCTATAGTTTTGATGTACATAAGCCGAGGTCTTCCTCTAGGTTTGCTCCCCTCAATCTTTCCAGAGAGTATGAGTTTTTCCAGTTCATCTTTCCACATGATGTGTCCTAGGAATCTGAGTTGTCTTTTTCTTATTGTTGGTTAAAGGGATCAGGGGGTATGGAGAGAAGGCAGGTATAGGGTTCTGAGTTGGATGATTAGCCATGATCGTACTGAATGGTGGTGCAGGCTCAAAGGGATGAATGGCCTACTCCTGCACCTCTTGTCCATGTTTCTATGTTTCTATTGTATGAGTGATCGAACTGCTTGGGCTCTTCTGAGAACTTCTTCATTTGATGTGTGTGTGGTCCATGATATTTTTAACATTCTCCTGTAGAACCATAATTCAGCTGCTTCTAGTCTCTTTTCCTTTGCTGGGGAAATGGTCCAGCATTCACTTCCATAAGTCAGGATAGAATACATGTAACACTGCAGTATTCTGTTTTTAGTGTACGTGCTCATCTTTCTGTCTGTTAATATGGTCTTCATTTTTTGGAAAGCTTCTTTCGCCATTGCTATTCTGTATTAGATATCTGTGTCGCACCTGCCATCACTTGTTATCAGGCTGCCAAGATATCTGAATTTGTTGACTTGTTTGATGTTTGTATTTCTGATCTTGATCACACATTGTGGGGTGTTTGTCCTTCTGGAGATGACCATGCTTTCTGTCTTCTTGGAGTTGACCGAGAGGCCTCTGTGATTACTTTCTGCTGCCACTATAGTGAGTAGTTCTTGAAGTTTCTGTTTTTGTTTCTGATTTCATCAGCATATCTGATGTTATTTATATTATGGCCTCCAATTGTGAATCCTTTGATGTCTTTGATGCTTCTCAAGATATTTTCAGTATACAGGTTGAATAGTTGATCTGGTGGTTAGTATTATTATAAGATGTAGGAAGCAGAACCCTGCAGCGTGATACAGACCTTTTAGCCTTGATGTTGTCCCTACACCATAATCAATCTAAGCCTTTCCTCATACACAGCTCATAACCCTACATTTTTCTTGAGCCAATAGGCTGGTCCTGGACTTATTTCCATCTGGCATAATTTATATATTATTATTTAATTATTTATGGTTTTATATTGCTATATTTATACTCTATTCTTGGTTGGTGCAACTGTAATGAAACTCAGTTTCCCTCGGGATCAATGAAGTATGTCTGTCTGTGTGTCTTACATCCTTGTGCCTATCTAAGAGTATTTTAAATGTCCCTATTGTATTTGCTTCTACCACCACCCCTAGCGCTAATCAGCTACATAGCCAAATGCACGGAAGATGCCACTGTGATGAAAACCTTCACCGCACCTGGTTATAAAAAGCTGTGGATGACAACAGAGGTGCTTTCACTACGGAAGGTCCGTGACACAGCCTACAGATCTTGGGACAGGAGTGCGCTTCGCTCAGCCAGGTCTGCACTTTCACTAGGGATCAGGAAAGCGAAAAGGGCCTACGCGGGCAAAATACATGGACACTTCTGTGACACAGGTGACACCAGACGGATGTGGCAGGGAGTTAAAGCTCTGACAGACTACAAGATCAGGCAGAAAACTGATGACAGCGACGCCTCTCTACCAGACAGGCTGAACAATTTCTTTGCCCGCTTCGAAGCATCAAACACTACAGCAAGGGGGAGAGCCAGTCCCTTTTTACCATCTGACCAGCTGGCTCCAATCATTGATCCAGAGCAAACACGGAGGACCCTTGCCAGGGTCAACCCATGAAAAGCGGGAGGTCCCGACAACATCCCTGGACGTGTGCTCAAGGAATGTGCTGATGTATTAGCAGATGTCCTGACAGACATTTTTAACATCTCCCTTAGTCAAGCCGTTGTCCCCAGATGCTTCAAAACTCCACAATCATTCCTGTAGCAAAGAAATCAGTTGTAGCCTGTCTGAATGATTACCGTCCCGTTACCCTGACCCCCATAGTGATGAAACGTTTTGAACGGCTTATCAAGCCTCAAATCACGGCCAGCCTCCCCTCATCACCAGATCCTCTGCAGTTTGCTTATCATCCAAATCGCTCTACGGAGGACGCAATATCCACCACACTGCACACAGCTCTCTCTCACTTGGACAACAAAGACACTTACGCCAGAATCCTGTACATTGACTTCAGTTCAGCGTTCAATACTATCATCCCGCAGAGACTAGTGGAGAAACCATCGCTGCTTGGCCTTAGCACTGCCACGTGTCGCTGGATTCTGGATTTCTTGACAGAGAGACCACAGTCAGTCAGTGTTGGCAGGAACATCTCTGACTCCATCACACTGAGCACTGGATCCCCACAAAGCTGTGTGCTTAGCCCATTGCTGTTTACACTGCTAACTCATGACTGTGCAGCCAGATTCAAGGAGAACCTGATCATTAAATTTGTGGATGATACCACAGTGGTGGGGCTCATCAGCAAAAATGATGAAACTATGTACAGGGAGGAGGTCAAACACCTAGAGAGGTGGTGCAGGGATAACAACTTGATGCTTAATGTCACCAAAACCAAGGAGATGATCGTCGATTTCAGATGGTCTCAGCCTGAGCACACACCCCTCAGCATCAGCGGCTGCACAGTGGAGAGAGTGGAAAACATCAAGTTCCTTGGGGTGCAGATCTCGGACAATCTCACCTGGTCCAGGAACACCACTGGGATTGTGAAACGGGCCCAGCAGAGATTGCACTTTCTGAGGAAGCTTAAACAAGCATCACTCCCCACTAACATCTTAACTACATTCTACAGAGGCGTGGTTGAGAGTGTGCTGACCTTTTGCATCACAACCTGGTACTCCAGCTGCAGTGCTGTCGACAAAAAAGCCTTGCAGAGGGCGGTTAGGGGAGCAGGGAAGGTTATTGGGGTCTCCCTACCTTCTGTCCAAGAACTCTTTCAGAGTTGATGCCTCCAGAAGACACTGTACATCATTAAAGACCCCTCACACCCTCTCCATGAACTGTTTGTTCTTCTGCCATCAGGCAAACGTTACAGGAGCATCAAAACTAAAACCACAAGGCTACTAAACAGCTTCCTCCCACAGGCAGTCAGACTGCTAAATAGCTGCTCTACCTGACTCTGCTTTGGACACTTTTAACTTGCACTGGACTTAACTGACATGTGGCTATTGTGTTTTACTATTTATTGTTATGTTTATTATTTAGTGTTACATTTGTTATGTTATGATTGCACTGCCCCTGAGAAACGCTGTCTCATTCTGCCCTGCAGAGCTGGTGTATGGTTAGAATGACAATAAAGTTTTTTGAATCTTGAATCTTGAATCAATGTATTCCAGGCACCCACCATGCATTATGTAAAGAAACCTACCTCTGACATCTACCTGAAGATTTCTTCCAGCCACGTTAAGCACACATTGTCTGCTATTGGCCATTGCTGCCCTGGGAGAAAGGTCTTGGCTGTCCACTCTCTCAATGCTCTCATAATCTTATAGACCCCTCTTCCTTGAAAGAGAATAGCCTGAGCTCACGCAACAGGTACACATTGTCACATGTACCAAGATACCGTAATCTTTGTTTGCATGCCAGCAATGAAGATCGTCCCATGCATTGCTATGTCAAAGTCAAAGTCAAAGTCAAATTGAAATATATTACAAGCAACAGCCTACCCTGATGCCCTTCATATCCTTGCCAGGGACTTCAGTCAGGCTAACTTGAGGAGATCTCTGCACCAGAAGTCGTAACACACTGTACCACTGCTACACTACCATAAAGAATGCCTCACATTACACCTCTCAATCACATTCTGGGAAATCTGAAAGGTTGTACTAGGGTAAAGCAAAAACAGTTTACTGAATATAGTTTTACCGTTGCTGAGAACGTGCAGTGTGAGCTGTAACAATGAGAGCAATCTTCCAAGATGAAAGCAGAAAATGCTTGGAACACTCAGCCAGGCAGCTTCCATGGAGAGAGAAAGAATGAGATACACGTCAAAACAATCTTCAATCTCAACAAAGGCTTCTTTTGAATCAGAGGGGATAACTTCACTCAACTTCACTTGCACCCATCATTGTTCCCTATGAATTCCTCATCTCATGTCATCACTATTTATTGCTTATTTATTTATTATGCTTATTTCCTTTTACTTTTTCTCTTTGCAGAGTTTATTATCTTTTGCACATTGGTGTTTGTCCACCCTGTTGAGTGCAGTCATTCAAAGGTTCCTTTATTATCAAAGTTTGCAACCCTGAAATTCTTCTTCTCCAGATAGGACGAAACCAAGAAAAAAAATAGAGTGGCAGCACAATCATCAACACCCCCAAGAAAACCCTCCTCTATGCACAAAAAAATGGACAGAAACAGAACAGGTGCATAGACCCCCAGATCCCCCTCCCCTGCACACAAAAAATGAGAAAGATCGTGTGATAAGCACAGAATATAAAAAACTATGAGACTCAGAAAAGTCTATAGTCCAGTCCATATCCTAAACACAGAAAAACTGGGTAACAGAGTGATCTCACCAGCAATATAAAAAGCCGTCTCCCCTGTCTGTACCAGAGGAGGATCTCACCAGAGAGGAAAAAGTAGTTTCCCCTCTCCACTGCAGATTGATCCCACCGGCAATTATAAGATAGGCAGCCGGCTCTCAGCTTTCGCACTTGTCTCAACGTTTGAATCTCCCTCATCTCTTTAGTCGGCGAACAATGGAAGCTTCAGTCAGCAAAATGGAGTCGAACATCGGCTCACGTCCCGCAGCCATCCTGGAGCAGTCTCATCACATGGTTCCCATATGCTGCCTCTGTCTCCCGGAATCTTTTCAGAGACTGCAGAGTGCTGAACACCCAAACAATCTTCAAACGGCAAATCACAGACTACAACAGTTCCAGAATCGCATCCAAGATGAAAAATAAACGTAAAAGACATAAAAGAAGTGAAATGTATGGTTTCATGATCTATCCAGAAGACGTCAACTGAAGGGGCATTGTAAGCAGGTGCCATCTTGACTGGAAGACCGGAAATACTTCATTGATTCTAATAAGGTTATTGGATTTATTGAGAATGCCTGCAAGAAAACGAGTCTCGGGGTTGTATATGGTGACATAGATGTACTTTGATAATTAATTTTACTTTGAACTTTAAACCTTGAAAGGGCAAGTTAACTCGAGATTGTCCATGGTCCTCATAGTTTGGATGGGTTTAATGTTAAGCCCCGGGCAGATCTCTAAAGCAACAGAACGGCACGCAAAATGCTCGATGAACTTGGGCATGATCCTTGGAGGGAGATGGACAGTCAACGTTTTGTGTAAAGCACATTCATGAGGATTGGAAGGAGAGTGGTGAGGTAGACCCAGTGTGAAAAAGGTGGAGGGGGGGCGTGGAGTGGTGGAGTTTGTGGGTGATGGGTAGATCCTGCTGAGGGAACGGCGAGAGTGGGAATGATGTCAGAAACTCGGAGGAGATAGGTGAAAGTGAAAAAGGGGTGATGAAGATATGAGATCTGATAGGAGAGAATTGTGGATGATGGAACAAAAGGAAGGAGATGAGGAGGGGAAACGGTGGGGTGGGGATTGGGCAGACTAGAAGAGGCATCGGAGGGGAAAGAGATGGGGTCTGGTGGGATAAGGGGAAAAAGGGAATGGAGGGGAGCCAACAGCAGCTCACCAGAGCCCTCTGTCCCGGGTGAAACGTTGATCAGCCCTGTGGCTTCCACTTTCACCACACAACCTCATATGTCTTCTTGGGGAAGATCCTTCCAGGGATGAGGTCTTTGGAGCTTCAGATGGCATTTCTGTAGCTGTGGGTTTTTATGAGATGGGATTGCTTGCTTGCACCATGCCCAACTCCCCCCCACCCCCACGTTTCCTAGCTGGCTTGGGACCATCCCTGCTGGTGTGGAATGGAGGGGAGTTGTTACCAGAATTTAGAGAATCTGGTGTTCATAAGGACAGGTTGGAGATTTGGATAATGAGGTGCTGGTTCTCTAATCTGGATATAAGCTCTACTTGGCAGTAAAGGAGGCCATGGACAGGCATGTCTGTGTGAGAATAGGAAGAGGAGTTAAAAAGGCTGGCCCTGGCGGATCCTGCGGAAGTCTTATCGTGTCACGCTTCAGAGTTCATGATGACTCAGGATATTCTTCCTACCTGCTTAATCTCATCGTCATCTGTTGCCATAATTTTAACCGATTATGAGATGAAAGAGATGATTGTGGACTTCATGAAGACACAGATTGGTCACTCTCCATTGCTTATGAATGTCTCTGCCGTGGAGAGAGTGAAGAGCACGAGGTTCCTTGGTGTGCACCTAATGGATGATCTAACCTGCACTCACAGCACTTCCTCACCAGGCAAGAAGACACAGCAGCACCTACACTTTCTGAGGAGTTTGAAGCGTGCACGGCTCTCCATTTTGACAACTTTCTTCATCATTGTGTGCAATGGAAGCCGTAAGGGATTGGACAGGAAGACCCTACAGAGGACAGTAAAAACCAAGAGGATTATTGGGGTCTCCCTCCCCCTATTTGTGATATTCACTGGGAGTGTTGCAGATGAAGGGCCCAAAGCATTGCTGAGGATCCCTATCACCCAACCCTCAGTCTCTTTGATTCACTACTGTCAAGCAGGAGGTACAGAAGCATCAGGACTCGGACTGCCAGACTGGGTAACAGCTTCTTCCCTCAGGCTGTGACTAATAAGTACCTGTCACTATCAAGGTTTCATCATTAGAATAGTGAACTGCTTACTCTTTACCCGTGCTGCTCTTTAACACGTGTGTTTTGAATCATATTTTACTAACTTATTTATAGTATATTATTTTGTTTTATGTGCTGTGTGTGATATACAGTATGTTGTGTGCATGCACTGAGGTCCAGAGGAATGTTGTTTTGTTTTGAGAGAGATATATATAGACACACACACACATATACTTACGCAGTCAGATGACAATAAACTTGAAATTGAACTTATCCATCCATTCAATTGAAAAAAAACTCTCTGCCACCAAATACATGATAATGATGAGGAAGTAGATACAAAATAATCTGCAGATGCTGTAAAAGATCAAAGCAACACTTTCAGTACTCTGGATGAACTCAGCAGGTCGGGCAGCATCACTCAGAAATGATGAGTCGACGTTTTGGGCCGGAACCCTTCATCAGGACTGAAGAATGAAAGATGGGGAAGGATTTGAAGAATGCTTGTAGCGTCAGTTGAAGGACCAGTAATTCGAAAGACAAAGAGGTGGGGGAGGGGAAGCATTGACGTCATAGCCCTGAAAAACAATGGGTGGTAGAAGAAGGAGGCAGAACCATGAGGGAGCTGGGGGAGGGGGCAGAGTGAAATAGGGATAGAGGAAGGGAGGGGGAGGGAAATACTGGAAGTTGGAGAATTCTATGTTCATACCAAGGGGCTGGAGAGCACTTAGACAGTATATGAGGTGTTGCTCCTCCAACCTGAGCTTAGCCTCATCATGACAGTAGAGGAGGCCATGTATGGACATATCTGAATGGGAATGGGAAGCAGAGTTGAAGTGGGTGGCTACCAGGAGATCCTGTCTGTTGTGGCGGACGGAGTGGAGGTGCTCGACGAAGCGGTCCCCCAATCTGCGTCGGGTTTCACCGATGTAGAGGAGGCCGCACCGGGAGCACTGGATGCAATAGATGACCCCAACAGACTCACAAGTGAAGTGTTGCCTCACCTGGAAGGACTGTTTGGGGCCCTGTATGGTTGCAAGAGATGAGGTGTCGGGACAGGTGTAGCACTTACGCTTACAGGGATAAGTGCCGGGTGGGAGATCAGTGGGGATGGACGTGTGGATAAGGGAGTCGCGGAGGGACTGAGCCCTGCGGAAAGCAGAGAGGGGTGGAGAGGGAAAGATGTGCTTAGTGGTGGGGTCCTGCTAAAGGTGACGGAAGTTGCGGATGATAATGTGCTGGATCCGGAGGCTGGTGGGGTGGTAGGTAAGGACAAGGGGAACTCTGTCCCTGTTGTGTTTGCGGGAGGATGGGGTGAGGGCCGAAGTGCGGGAAATGGAGGAGATGCATATGAGGGCATCATTGATGATGGTAGAAGGGAAACCACGATCCTTAAAGAAACAACAGGAATTCTGCAGATGCTGGAAATTCAAGCAACACACATCAAAGTTGCTGGTGAACGCAGCAGGCCAGGCAGCATCTCTAGGAAGAGGTACAGTCGACGTTTCAGGCCGAGACCCTTCGTCAGGACTCGGCCTGAAACGTCGACTGTACCTCTTCCTAGAGATGCTGCCTGGCCTGCTGCGTTCACCAGCAACTTTGATGTGTGTTCCTTAAAGAAAGACGACATTTGAGATGTCCTGGATCGGAAAGCCTCATCCTCGGAACAGATGCGGCGGAGATGGAGGAACTGGGAATAGGGAATGGCACTTTTGATGAGGAAGTATCAAGAGTGTGGGCTACTTTTAACATTAAGCTGTCGGTATAACCGAGGACCCCATGCACTCAAGACATTCTCTCATTTCCCCTCTTCCATCAGACAGAAGATACAAAATAGCCTGGAAAGCATGTACAAACTGGCTTAAAGATACCTTCTACCATGCTAAATGGTCTTCTGTTAAATTGGTCTCCTGACCCTGTGTTATAAACTTGCACCTTACTGTTTACCTGTGTTGCACTTTTTCTGTACTGCACTATACTTCATTCTGCACTGTTATTGTTTTACCTTGTTCTGCCTGGATGCACTGTTTAATGATCTGATTTGTATGCATGGCAAACTGTAACTCAGCTTTTCTAGCTGTTCCTCAGCTCAGTGACAATGATAAATCAATAAATTTTAATTCCTGAAGGGTCTCAGCCCAGAATGTCAACTGTTTATTTCTCTCCATAGATGCTGCCGACCTGCTGAGTTCCTACAGCCTTCTGTATGCGTTGAACTGAATTTTAGGGATTGTTTGCGGTGTTTGTATTCTCCTGAATGGGGAAACATGATTGACCTCGCCGATTTACACTCCTATCCTCCCAGCAATAGGGGGCGAGGATGAGGCTGACCGTAACGTAACACACAGCGGGATCATCTCGCGTACATCCGCGAATCATTGGCGTTCATTCTCCCCGCCCACTCTCACCATCTCCTCCTCCTCCCAACCAGCCTTAATTTATGATAAAACTATGCAGACGTCGCTCGTATATATAATACACGCCGCCGGCAATCAAGTGGGCGGGTTTGTAAACGTAGGTCAGTAGCTCGCGCCGGATTGGTCAAGCGGTTGAACAATTTATGCTAATGAGCCGGGAGGCGAGCAGCGGCCGTTAGTGAGCAGGCTTTTTTATATTTAGTGGGGGGAGGGGGGAAGTGAGAGGAGCGCAAAAAAAAAGGGAAGGCCGGAGAGCCAGGATCCGTCTCCATCCGGACTCCTGTGTCGCGTTATTTATTATCTGGTATCGGTATACACACAGTGACGGCCCGATAGAACGAGCCCGGGTGAGTTTATTTTTATTTGGCGAGTTTTGTTCTTGTTTCGTTCTCAATGTCGGAAGCGGCGCCGGGGTTGCGGGCCCCGGCGGCGGGCGCCATTTTATCACAAGATGGCTGTTCCTTCCCTCCTCCCTCCCTCCCTCCCTCCCTCCACCTCCACTGTCTCCAGCCGGGGCACAAGTGCAGCCCGGGGACGCTGGCTCACCTGGGCAACGGGGTGGAAGAAACCTGAGAGCCTTGGGATCACTGGACCCCTTCCCTTCTTCAACCCTCCCAACCACCCTTCCAAAAAATCATTCTATTTCAACTTAACGTTAAGTTTCCGTGCCGATTTAAATCCACCTAAGGCCTGTCTGTTGATTCAAGTATAAGCTACCCTGCTCATTATTATCTCTCAGTACCTTTTCCAGTTTACCCCTCTTCACTAATTTGTACTCTATCAGTAGGATGATTTGGAATTGAAAGGAGGCTTCCCTCCTTTTTTTGGGAGGCGTTATTATTTAAAATAAAGACTGGTCGGGCCGAAATATCCTGAGCCTGCCTCCATTTTCCTTATTTAGTTACTTTTTATAATGGATGGGCTAATAAGAAATGTCCGGATCTTTAACACAAGAGATCCTTCAGATGCTGGAAATCTTGAGGAAAGTGCTGGAGGAGCCTAGACGGTCAAGTAGCATCTATGGAGGGGAATGAACAGTCGACGTTTCGGGCCGAGATTTCATTGAGACCTGATGAAGGGTCTCGGCCTGAAACGTCGACTGTTTATTCTCCTACGTGTGTGCTGTCTAACTGCTGAGTTTCTCTAATGTTTGGGGGGGGGGGGTGGGTGTAGATTTTTCCTTTTAACTGGATAATATTTCACCTTATCAAGACAAATTTGCTGTTTTACGTAGAGACGTTGCTTCTGTTATTTACTTTGTTTCCTTTAAGATTCGATTAAACCTAAATATTCTGAGGCTTATATTTTTATTTTTAAAATATTTATTGTTGGAATATCTGACTTTTTAAAATAAGAAATAGCTTGTTCTGCCAAATTTTGTCCTGTTCTCCCCCCCCCCAAAAAATTGGTGTACTGTTTGAGTCTTTGCAGGCACTTAACTCTTGAAATATCCTCTTATTTATCCCTACTAGAACACTTTTAATGTTGATTTTAAATATAGGGACTCCAGTGTTTTACTTTGGTGATGAGGTGAGATTTTTGCTTTGTTGTGTAGAGAGTTGTTTTGCTCCATTTTGAACGAGATTCTTCTGTGCATAGTTAGATATCCCAACCATCTAACCATCCCTCTGCCCATGTTTTGAATGTACTATTCACAAAGGAGCTGTGTATATTACCACTGCACCTGCCCCTTCGCTATGTGAAGTTCCAACAACTACAATAACCAGTTGTATTGAGAGTTTCTCTGATGACGTCTGCTTAAATGTGAAGTTTTGGTACACTTTTATTCAGAATTTAAAAACAGTCATTATTTCTGCACCTAACATTGGTTCACAACCCACCTCATATCCAATTTCAGTCACCCTAGTGTTTATAATTGACTGTTTTCTTCCAGTAAGACCTTACTCTGGCAATTCTCCCAGAAAATTCCCATGCCTCAATACTGTCTCCCTGTGGCTTGAATGCCATGCCTCAGTATTTTTCTTTGCCACAACTCAGTTCCCACATTTTCCAGAAGTGTGCTCGCAAATTTTTGACATGACTATTGAAATAAATGTTGTGTAATCAGTAATGGGCAGACTGTGCATTTCCAAAATATTGTTTATAACTGTTAATGCAAGATCTGTAGCATATCTTAAAAAGGTGCTGCTAGTGTTTGCATCTTGATGCCTGAAAGTGCTTTGCATCCAAATGCTTTTGAAGTGCTGACAGGGGGTATTTTGTAGGAAATACAATGAGCAGTTGACAGAGTCATCAAAGTACATGTGTATCACCATGTACAATCAGTTTGATCTCTTAAGTGATAGATATAAGAGGCAAAATAATCTTGTGAAAAGTGATTATGGAGGATAAAGGTGCACGAGCATAGTATGAGATTTGTTTAGCTTTTTGCGGACAAAAACCCCTCTGCACTGTGCATGCACAGGGAGTTGGTTTTAACAATTCACCTGCCTCAATCTGTATTTTTCTGGTTGTGCCTTAGGCTCTCAGCCGGGTTACGTGCACAAGTTCTGAAACTTAAACCTGAGCTTCTGGCCCAGCAGGGATATTTTGTCTCTACTGAGGCCTGAATTTTGATATTCCATTGAGAATTTTCGTAGTATCTTAAAACACCTTTACTTGTGCAAAATGGCATGGTTACTAGTAGCTGCCTAACTGTTCCAGTGACTCAGGTTCAATCCTGACTTGTGCCATTGGTGTGAAGTTTGCCTCCTCTCTCTGACTGCATGAGTTTCCTCCTACGCCCCAAAGTAGGTAGGTTAATTATCCCTTCAGTAAATTGGCAGTAGAAGTCATGGGAATGTGGAAAGTACGTGTTACAGGTGTAATGGGAAAGTGGGATTGCTCTGGGAGCAGGTGTATTGGAGATAGATGTAGCTCTGACATCTATCCACAATTATAATTGCGTTTATCCCTTTTTTTTCTCTCTCCTTTCCCCCACCTGTAGTAATTATGCTGGACTTTAAAGGACTGTCTACCTCACTGCAATGTAGCAGTTAGCATAACAGCACCAATGACTTGGGTTCAGTTCCCACTGCTGTTTGTGTGTTCTCCCTGTTAGGTGGGTTTCCAGTTTCCTCCCACGTTGTAAGGATGTATGAGTTAGTTAGTTGGTCATATGGGTGTAATTAGGCAGTGTGGACTAGTTGGGCCTGGAAAGTCCTGTTATCATGCCGTTTCTCTAATAAAAAGCTACGTATGCTACATATGAAATCCAAGCTTGGCGGCACAACAGTAACATAATGGTTAGCGCAACACCTACCACTTGGGGAGTCAAGTGTTCAGTTCTGACACCATTTGTAAGGAGTTTGTACATTGCATCCTGTAAACATGTGGTTTTTCTAGTTTCTTCCCACAGTCCAAAGACCTATCGGATAGTAGCTGTAACTGGTCACTGTAAAATTGTCCTAAGATTAGGCTAGGGTAAGATAGGTAAGTTGGGCATCCGGCTCTGAGCTGAATCTTTTAATAAAATAAAGTAATAAATGATACTTGCTTTCCAGCTGAATTTATGACTAAGTGTGAGATATTGCCACTCAACTTGTCCCGTGGGCCTTTCTTATGCGCTCTAAGTTGTGAGCTAACCATTGTGCCAGGATTTCACAAGATGTTTGTGATCATTAGCTTACAATTACTACCTGTCCAGTTGAGTTAGGGCAATGATTTTGAAGATCTTGCTTTGCAATTCAATTTGAATTTTCCGTAATAGCACAATGGACTTGATCGTCTGCACAAAATGGTGATCTCTTATAACCAAGGCTAAAATGATACAATGTCAAATTTTGTGATCTTTGTGGGAGACTTCCATTCTTTTCACTTTTCACTAAATGAATATTGCTATTGACTTGTATTAATGTTGTGAAGTCTTTTCTAACCATCATTGTAGTGAGTGAATGGAAAATGGTCACCCAGCGGGACTGATCTAATGGGATCTTGCCTAAGGTGTTTGTTGTGAAAATGGAAAACTTCATTTTTTTTTTTTGTTTTGATTTTTGAGATCAAGTTGTTTTTTTTTTCCTCTTTGGGTTTTTCTTTGTGACTTTTTGGGTTATCTGACTCATCTTTGGTTGTTCAAGACTGCAAAAGTTATTGTGATGTCACTATGCAAGGTCTTTTGTTAGTAATGTTGACTGGAGACAGAAACCCACATTGGGGCTCCACAAGAACTATCTGGATTGCTTCTACCGAAAGTAAGCCAAGCCAGAGTTTATCTGTGTAAGTAGTGTTTGTATCTTCAGGCTGTTGCTAACCATTGTAGGTAGAAAATTTTGAAGATTTTTTTTAGTTGTGAGGTCACAATTTACTGTGGTCTTTCCAACATTTGTCTTTGAGATATGAGGTAGGGCTTATTCAGCTCATTGTGACATAATCTCATAATTGTTTGAAATGAGAAATTTTGAATGTGCCTGGCTTTAGAATTTCTGCCTAGATATCTCAAGGCATCTTGCCTATTTAAATAATAACTTCATAAGTAAATTGGTTTTGTTGGCCATGGAGTCACTTTCTATAGCATGAAAGGCAATCCTGGTGTGGGGTTTAGTGATGTCCTTTTCTCCCTGCTTATTGTTTGGTAGAATTCCACAATACTTGCATTTACCAGGAGAGTTAAGGACATACTTATTTGTTCCTGCTACTGACATTTAAAAACAGGTGCATAGTCGTGGGTAAATTGGAAATCAAACAATGATCCATATTTTACTGTAATGAACAATGTATTCAGAGCAAGACTCATCTTGCTCACCTAAGGGAAGCTTGCATTATTTAAAAGGTTGGTTGGAATTTTCTGGAAGGATTCCGGGTTGCTAATTTCCTTTTCCCCATAATGAAAGACTTCCAACTATATTGGGCTTTTCAGTAAGCCCCAAACTGCATTATAGCTTTTAAAGCTTAGTCATTCCTACAATGTGAGGGAGCAGTGGAGTTTCATTACACAAAAAGTGTTGAAGACTGAGGGGTGAATTGTTAAAAGTATTAAATTATGAGGTGCCTAGATATGGTAGATAGCCAGAATTTATTTTCCTCAGGGTGGAAATGTCAAATACTAGAGGGCAGAGTTTTAAGTTGGGGGGGTTAAATGGAATTAATGAGGCAAGTTTTTCCCCCAACATAATGGTGAGTGATGCATTGCTGAGTAAATGGTGGAAGAGGATATTTGCAATGTTTAAGAGGCTTTTAGACAGATACCTGACTAGGAATGGAGTGGAGGATGTGTCGGCAGATGAGTAGTTTAAATAAACACCGTGGTTGGCACAAACAAGTTTCACGTCACATGCCGGTGATAATAAACCTGATTCTGATTCTGAACATCATGGGCCAAAGAACCTGTGCCATGCTTACTACTTTATATACTCAACAAGTCGGGCTACATTCCTGGGAAGGGAAGCATGGTGAGCATTTTGGGACAGAGACCCTTCATGAGAAATGGACTAGGAGGATCCCTGGCTGAAATTGACCCAGGGTCTTCTGAATTTGATTTCTTTATTATACTTGACTGCAGTATATTATAAACTGCACCTGAAGAAAAGAATCTTCGTCTTTCAGAGGATAGCAAACTAGCAAATGTATTTCACTTGTATAATTCACAAACAAAAACAATTTAGAAACTTGATACTGAATACCCCTCTCTCAGATACGGGCTTTTATTTGAGTTCTTGGTAAATATGGCTTTCCTAGGTGTTGGTGGTTTTATTTTGGCACCATCCTTGTAAAGTAATTTTCATAATCAGCTTGCATAAAAAGTGAGGATATCTAGTTGCATCTGTTGTAGAAACTGATATTTAAGAGGGGCGAGCAACACACATAAAAGTTGCTGGTGAACGCAGCAGGCCAGGCAGCATCTCTAGGAAGAGGTACAGTCGACGTTTCGGGCCGAGACAGAAAATCTGCAGATGCTGGAAATCTAAGCAACACAAAATGCTGGAGGAACTCAGCAGACTAGGCAGCGTCGATGGAAAAGAGTGTGACCGATGTTTCAGGCTGAGACCCTTCATCAGAACTGGGCTGATGCTATCCAGGCCCACTGTCTGGCGTGGGTGAAGTCTGCTGAGCTCTCTCCTTTCCTGCTCAGCAGTGGCAGTCCATGTGTCTGTGGTTGTTGGCTCTTTGGTGTCCTTGGAGAGAGACTGAGGGAGAGGGGAGGAACTGGGGTGGTGGATGGGTTGTAGAGTGGTAAACAGAAGCCTCATCAAACCTGTTGGAAAAACCCATTTAATTCGTTGGTCCTGTCCCAGTCCCCTTCAATCACCTGGTCTTTCTGCACCCTGTGATTGTTTGCATACGGTTGCACACATCCTTTGTGTTGTTCTACTGTAATTTCCTCTCCATCTTCCTACTGTCCTTGCCCTGGGCAATCTTCTCCTTCAGTTCCCTCCGAAACAGCCTCGTCTCCTCCCTATCTCTATCTCTGAATGCCCTTTCCCTGTTCAGTATGGCTTTGATGTCTTTGACTTTAGTTGGAACGTTATTATCCACACGGAAGTTGATGTACCCTGTAATGCAGTTCATCAGTCCATCAATATCCTCTCCATATGGATTACAGAGCACATCCCAGACGAGGAAAGCTGCTTCTGAGACCTATCTAGGTAAGAATTATTTGACCTACTTCTGTACTTGGAGGAATTCTACTCAACTATGGTGGGCTGGCAGCAGAAAAGTCTAGGAGCAGCTGAGTTCCTGAGTTTCATGAAAGATATGTGGGGAAATTGGATCAAAGTAGGGTAACTATAGTTGGAGACATGAAGACAGATTGAAAGATGTCCTTTGCTGCGCTGTTTTGGATGAGCTATAATTTTATTGAATGCCAACAGAGCTTATTTGTGTTGTGATTATTACATTTGAAGCTAGTACATATCTTTGATTTTAGCTTTCAGAAATTCCTGTATTTGCTGGAGCCATCTGAAAACAGAAAAACATAGAAAACTTACAGCACAATACAGGCTCTTTGGCCCACAGAATTGTGCTGAACATGTCCCTACCTCAGAAATTACTAGGCTTACCCATAGCCCTCTATTTTTCTAAGCTCCATTTACCTATCCAAAAGTCTCTTCAAAGACCCTATCATATCCGCCTACACCACCATTGCTGGCAGCCCATTCCACGCACTCACCACTCTCTGAGTCAAAAACTTACCCCTGACATCTCCGCTGTACCTACTCCCCAGCACCTTAAACATGTGTCCTCTTGTGGCTACCATTTCAGCCCTGGGAAAAAGCCTCTTGACTATCCACGAGATCAAAGCCTCTCATCATCTTATACACCTCTATCAAGTCACCTCTCATCCTCCACCTATCTTTATATCATCGGCAAATTTAGCCACAAATTCACTAATCTCATAGTCCAAATCATTGACTGACAGACATAAAAAAAAACAACCATCCCAACACCGACCCCTGTGGAATTCCACTAATAACAGGCATCCAGCCAGAATAAGATCCCTTTATTCCCACTCTCCTGTCTTCTGCTGATCAGCCAATGCTCCGCCCATGCTTGTAACTCCCCTGCAGTTCCATGGGCTCTTATCTTGCTAAGCAGCCTCATGTGCAGCATCTTGTCAAAGGCCTGAAAATCCAAGTACTCCACAGCTATTGCATTTCATTTGTCTACCCTGCTTGTAACTTTCTCAAAAAATTGCAGTAGGTTAGTCAGGCAGGATTTTCCTTTCAGAAAACCATGCTGGCTTTGGCCCATCTTGTCATGTGCCTTCAGATACTCCGTAATCTCATCCCTAACAATTGATTCCAACAGCTTTCTAACCACTGATGTCAGGCTAACCAGTCTTTAGTTTCCTTTCTGTTGCCACCCACCCTCCAATATCAGAATAATGCTTGCAATTTTCCAGTCATCCAGTACAATGCCAGAATCTATCATTTCTTGAAAGACCATTGTTAGTGCCTCTGCAATCTCTCTAGCTCCTTCCTTCAGAACCCGAGGGTGCATTCCATCAGGTCCATAGTCATAGTCACACTTTATTGATCCCGGGGGAAATTGGTTTTCGTTACAGTTGCACCATAAATAATTAAATAGTAATATGTAAATTATGCCAGGAAATAAGTCCAGGACCAGCCTATTGGCTCAGGGTGTCTGACCCTCCGAGGGAGGTGTTGTAAAGTTTGATGGCCACAGGCAGAAATGACTTCCTGTGACGCTCTGTGTTGCATCTCGGTGGAATGAGTCCCTGGCTGAATGTACTCCTGTGCCCAACCAGTACATTATGTAGTGGATGGGAGACATTGTCCAAGATGGCATGCAACTTGGATACATCCTCTTTTCAGACACCACCGTCAGAGAGTCCAGTTCCATCCCCACAACATCACTGGCCTTACGAATGAGATTTAGGAGATTTATCCACCCTCAGACCATTAAGCTTCCTGAGCACCTTCTCAGTTGGTATTTTCACTGCAAGTAAAAAGCTTCCCTGACACTCTTGAATGTCCAGTACATTACAGTTGTCTTCCACTGTGAAGACTGATGCAAAATATGTATTCAGTTCCTCTGCCATCTCTGCGTCTCTCATTATAATATCTCCGGCATCATTTTCTATTGGTCCTATATCTACCTTCAACTCTCTTTTACCCTGTATATATTTTTTTTTTAAAAAAGCGCTTTTAGTATCTTCTTTGATATTAGTCGCCAGCCTCCTTTCATAATTCACCTTTCCCTTCCTGATGACCTTAGTTTCCTTCTGCAAGTTTTTAAAAGCTTCCCAATCTTCTATCTTCCCACTAGCTTTGGCTTCCTTGTATGCTGTCTCTTTTGCTTTTACTTTGGCTCTGACTTTACTTGTCAGCCACGGTAGTGTCCTTCTTCCATTCAAATATTTCTTATTTGAATATATTTGTCTTGCACTTCCTTCATTTTTCGCAGAAACTCCAGCCATTGCTGCTAGTGTCCCTTTCCAGTTAATCTTGGCCAGTTCCCCTCTCATGCCAATTGACAATCCCCTCATTTGACAATTTCATGACAAATCAAGAGAGATGAATGCATGCAAGGTCTTTTTTTTCCTCCTTCCTTCTCTGTATTTGGGGTTAATTATTATTGTGTTTTCTAACTGAAATGCCCTCGCTGTGTGGATTTGGGGATTGTAATCCACAATACTTCCCTGCCCTGAACATATTCAGTGACTCAGCATGCACAGCTCTGTAGCTCACTTCTTGTCTCAATCTTAAATGGGTGACACTGCTGCCTCGTATTTGATTCCTCCATTGGGCAGTGGCATCTTAGCGTATTATCATTCTCCAGAGTCTGTTAGAGTCGACATAGTAGTAGTCGGGATAAATGGTCAGGATTGGACTAAGTAAGCCATGCAGTCTTCAAAGGTAGAAAGAAATCCTCAAAACTGTTGCGACTGTTGTCCCTCATGACTGTCTTTCACCTAAGAGTCAATATTGTGAATCATCTCTCCATTAGCAAGTCTTTTAATGGCAGTTATGACAAAACTGGACTACAATTGAAAGAACATCTCTGTACCTATTTACTCCATTGTTCTTGCTATGAAGGCCAATATCCTATTTACCTTCCTAATTTCTTGCGCACCTGGTTTGCTAACATAGTGTACGTGTGTTGAGTTTAATTTACTTTCAGTTGAGTTGTTTATTAAATTGGCTGTAATCACATGGTGTGCTTATTACAATGGACAAAATTCAGATGCACTTTCTTTATCGTAGAAACATGCATTGAAATTCACCGTTAGCGTTAACAAGCAACACATCTCAGGATGTGCTAGGGCAACCCTCAAGAATCGCCATGCATTTGCCATTAACATAATGCCCACAATGTAGAACACAACTAACCAGATCAACATACAACAAATCAACAGCTTAACAAAAGCTCTCCGGTCCTGATGAAGGGTTCAACCAAACTGTCAACTCTGTTCCTTGGTTATAGATGCTACCTGATTTGCTGAGTTCCTCCATCATTTTTGTGTGTTACACTGAATTTCCAGTATCTTGAAAATCTCGTGTTTGATCCTCCAGGAAGTTGTCTGGATTGGCAGAGATAAGGTGGATTGATATGTCAACTTGGAGAAAGATTCAAAAACAGGAGCATGTTTAAAGTACAAGGATGTAGGTTTAAAGGAAATTTGAGATGGATGCTGCGCCACCTTCTCTGGGAATGATATTTTGAATTCATTGCCAGCGAAGGTGATGGAATTAGATACATAGATATGTTTAAGCTAGCCGTAGATTAATTCAGCATAGAAGTACTGATTGCTCAACTAGTTCATGGCAACCGCAGCATTCTGCCCGCTAAAAAGAGGATCCTAAGGTGGAAACTCCTCTCTATGTGCAGCTGTGATGGGAATCATCAAATATTTCTGTTTAGGACCATTATAGCTGAAATCCACAGTCACAGCCATGGGTACTTCAGTAAGCTGCGTCAATTTAAGATATCTAAAATATCTATCGATACTGAAAGGTGATGAGCCTCCGATGCAGACTTGGTTTGCAAATGCATTTCCCCGTTAAGAAAGAGAAAGTGGTTTCCCTGTGGTACAAGTTTACAAGAATACAAGTTTGTTTGAGAAGCAGAAGCTTCAGCCTTCCACTCCTGACTATCCTGCAGGTATATGTATAGTCTCTGGAATATTGATGACCTCAGAGTAAGATTACAGTACCTGAGGCACATCATGGACTGCTGTGTGTTTAGCTTCACCAAACTGTGGCTCACCCCTGCAGCGCTGCATCTTGTTGGCTTCACTGTTCTCCGTAAAGACAGGACAGCTCAGCCTTTTAAAGGTAGAAGAGGTGGAGTATGCTTTATGATTAACTCATTGTGTGCACATACATGGCGATTCTGTCTTAGTCCTGCTCACCCGATCAAGAGCATCTCATGGTCAAATACTGTCTATTTTATCTGTCAAGGGAGTTTTTCACCATGATCCTTGTAGCTGTCTATATTCCACCTCAGACCAACATCACGTAGGCTTTGGAGGAGTGAGTAATGTAATCAGCAGGCACACAACTTCACACCCTGATGTCTTCCCTATCATTGTGCGAGATTTCCACTAGGTGGCTTTAAGTTTCTGAGCAGCATATCAGCTGTAGTATTAGAGAACCAACATACTTGACCACTGTTACACCACCATCACAAACACTTTCTGCGCCACCCCACACCCATCTTTGAAAAGTCCAACATCTGGCTCTACATCTCCCTGCATATAGGCAGAGACTGCAGCACCAGTGGTGGAGGAGTGTTTACAGGACTGCTTTGGACAATATTCAACGATTCATCTTCGAATCGGAACGAATACGCTGCACCTGCCATTGGCTTAATTTAAACCTGAGTGGGCGAGTGTGTGCCTATGAGAGCACATTGGACATACCCAAATCAGAAGCCGTGGATGAACTTGGAGATTCATAAGCTCCAAAACCTGGGCCTGTGTTCCTCCCTCTGCAATTGGATCCTTGACTTCCTCACTGAGAGACCATAGGCTGTGTGGATTGGAAGTAGCATGTCCTCGCTGACTATCCACACTGGATGTGTGCTTAGCCCACTGCTCTACGTATTGCACCCATGACAGTGTGGCTAGGTACAGTTTAAATACTAAATACAGTTTCAGTACATTTGCTGACAACACAACTGTTGTTGGCAGAATTTCAGGTGGTGACAAGATGCATCAGCTAGTTGAGTGGTGTTGCAGCAACAACCTTGTACTCAACGTTAAGACTGAAGAATTGATTGTGGACTTGAGGAAGAGTAAGATGAGGGAACACACACCAGTTCTCATCAAGGGATCAGAAGTGGAAAGAGTGAGCAGTTTCAAGTTCCAGGGTGTCAATATCTCTTGAAGATTTATCCTGGGCCCAACATATTAATGCAATTAAAGGAAGGCATGACAGTGGCTATATTTTATTGGGAATTTGAAGAGAATTGATATGTCACCAAAGATGTGCACAAATTTCTGCTATGTACAGCGTGAGAGCATTCTAACTGATTGCATCCTCATCTGGTGTGGAGGGGTCACTGCACAGAAACGGAATAAGCTGCAGAAAGTTGTGAACTTAGCCAGCTCCATCATGGGCATTACTTCAAGGGCATTGTCAAAAGGCTGCATTCATCATTAAAGGTCCCCATCACTCAGGACATGCTACCGTGCTTCTCATTGCTACTGTGAAAAAGGAGGTACAGGAGCCTGAAGATGAATTGAATATCTCAGGAGCAGCTTCTTCCCTTCTGCCATCAGATTTCTCAAATGTTGAGTGAATCCGTGAACACGTCACTGTATATCTCCCCTGTTTTCTGTGCTGCTATTTGTTTTTGTGTATTTAATGTAATTTATAGTTATTACTATGTATTACAATGTGCTGCTGCGCAGAGCAGCAAATTTCTCCCCTCTTGTCTTGTATCTGTGGCCTATAGTTTTGGACTCTAGCCCTGAGGAAAAGACCATAACTATCCACATATCCATATTCCTCATGATTTTATAAGTTTCCATGAGGTCTTCAAGAGGACGAAAACTGTACTCAATACTCCAAGTGCACCAATGACTTGTGTAACTGCAGCATAATGTCCCTACTTTTAAACAGTGCCCTGATGCAGGCCAGCATGTTAAAAGTCTTCACCACTCTGTACTTGCATGGCTATTTTAAGCACACTGTGCACCTGTACTCCCTGCCAGTCACTGTACAAGTCCTACCCTGGTTTGACTGTCCAAAATGCATCACCTTAAATTTGTCTAAGTTGAAATCCATTTGCCATGCCTCAGCCGAACTGATCAAGATCTCTTTGCAATTCATCAGACAAGATTCCCAAATTTAGTATTATCAGCAACGTTTTTTTTTACACAGCGCAGAACAGGCCCTTCTGGCCCAGCAAGCCACGCTGCCCAGCAATCTCCCTATTTAATCTAGCCCAATCACATGACAATTTGCCATGACCAATTAACTGGTACATCTTTCGACTGTAGTGGAGTACCCATAGAAAACCCACATGCTGATGGGAAAATAGTACAAACTTTCTTACAGACAATGCCAGAGTTGAATTCTCAACTTTTGACGCTCAAGCTGTGGTAGCGTTGCATAAACAGCTGCGCTACCATGGTGTCCCAAAAGTTGCTAATCCTATCATGTGCATTCATATCCAAATCACTTACTCAATGACAGAGGCCCCAACACTGACCCGTGGGGCACCCCACTAGTCATAAGCTTCCAGTCTCAGAATCAACCTTCAACCATTTGCCCTCTGCTTTTTATCACTGGGCCAATTTTGAGTCCTCTTCATTAGCTCTCTGAGTCCCATGCAGTTTGAATCTTCAGAAAAGCCTGTCATGTGGGTCCTTGTCAAAAGTAGTTCTGTGAAGTCCATATGAGCAACATCACTGCCCCACCTTCATCTATCCCCTCTGCGAAAGATTCATTGGACATGACTGCCCCACCCCTCAACTGCAGCATGCTGACTATTTCTGATTAGGCCTTGACTATCCAAGTGATCGTGGATCTTGTACCTCAGAGTTCCCTCCAATAGTTTTCCTATAATTGAAGTCACACTCAGATCTGGAGTTCTCTGGCCTGTCCTCACTACCCAATTTGAATATGGAACCACATTAGCCTTCCTCTCTTCTGGAATGTTGCCAGAAGGGAATGACAAAGCAAATCTCCCTCCTAGGGCCTCTAAAATTTCTTCCTTGGCCTCCCAGAGGAGCTGGGTGTGTATTTGATCAGGCACTGGGCATTTGCCCATCTTATTGTGTATTATTTCAGATGCATAATGTGCTGTTGAGAGCATCCTAACATGCTGCATCATTGTGATATGGAAACTGCATTGCGGTGAACAACAGGGCTCCACAGTGGGTACTTGGAATTGTACATTGCATCACTGCTATCAGCCTACCCATCACCAAGGACAGAAAGTTGTTGGGGGCAAGGGCCAGCAATATGAAGGATCCCACCAACCCTGCTCAGGGATGAGGCTGCATAACATCAACATCAGGACCACTATGCTTAAAAATAATTGTTCCCCCCAAGCAGTCAAGCTGACCAATAACCCCACTGCCATTACATTATTACTTTCCTATAAGTTACCTTGTATACAGATAGTGCTGAATCTTACATTGTTTTATGAACATACTGTACAATCAGTCTATGCATATAAGATCTTGTGTTTTTGTATTCATTGTTTAATTGTTCTGTAAGCTATTTGATTTTTATGGTGCATCAAATCCAGAGTAACAATCATTTCATTCTCCTTTACACTTGTGTGCTGACACATGAAAATAAGCAATCTTGAATCTTCAACTATCAGCCTACCTTCTTCCTCATAACAATCATGTGTTCTAAAAGCATACTACTTGTATCCTTCTGGCATCCATGATATTCTCCTTGATCTTTAAGAGGGCAGTCTCTTCAGTGGTCCTTTTACTGCTGATATAACTGAGGAATCTTTTGGGATTATCTTTAATTCTGCCTGCCAAATCAGTCTCGTATCTTTTTGCCTTTCCTGTTTTCCCTCTTAAACATGATCCTAAGCTTGTGTTTGTTGACAGATTCATTCATACTCAGTTGCCTAATGTGATGCATGCTTCATTTTTCTTGACCAGTGCCTTTATCCCCTCATCAGTATGATTTCCCCAAACTTGGTATGCCCACCCTTACAGGAATATGCTACCCCTGGACTATTCCTATGACCCTTTTTTAAAAAAAAAACCTCATGTCAATTACAATTAGACAGGCACTTAAGTAGACAAGACACAGAAGAATATAACCTAATGCTGGCAAGTGGGATTAGTGTAGATGGGCAAAAGGTCAACGTTATAAGCAGTAGGCCAAGGGCTATGTCTCTGCTTGCCAAATCTGTGATGTGCCTTGTCTGTCCTCTCTGTGGCCTTTGTGCGTTTGAAATGAACTGCTTCAAATTGGACACAGTGCTGTAGTTGTGACTGAACTGGTGTTTATAAAAATTCAATGTGACCTCGTTCTTGTATTTTAAGTTCAATTATAAATAGAGGTCAGCTCCAGGACATTGCTTGCTATTTGTTTGAACTTCAGCCTATCCTGCCAGCATATTCCAATATATTTTAAAATTCTCTACATCTTGTCCAAATAATTAACATTTTCTTTAAGAAAAGTCATGATCCTGGTAACACTGGGGTTTCACTTTGTCCTGACCTCAGAGGCAATGGTTCACCATTTGTTTCCCAATCTTAAGAACTTCTGTGGTACTACTGCCTCTTCTCTGTTCCAGTCCTTAGTTTTACTGATGAAGCTGATAAATTAAACTTTTTCATATGCCTTTTGAAAGCACATATGCACAATTTGAACTCTTCCTCTTACCTCAGCAAAAAAAAAATGCCATTTCAAAAATAAGCAAAAATGTAATTGTACTACAATTGAATGACATTTCAAAACATGCAAGATGTTTTTGCCTATTTGAAAGAATGGCACTTGGAGCTACTGTGAGTTGCCTTTGTAAAGTATTGCCTGCCCTTGTGCAGCATTAATTTGCTCCATCTGCTTGTTTCACCTAGTTAAAGGCGCAGCCACACAGAATATCCTTTACTATTGTCTGTTAGGTGGACAGCAAGCAATCTGACTTCAGTCAGTCCTATAGCACAATAGGCCCTTCAATTATCACAGCCGGGGGCACTCATTTCATTTTACTGCACTGAGACCACATCCTTCTATGCTTTATCTATTTAAGTCTGTCTAAATGTTTGTTTTTCTTTATTTTATCACCAACTTTAGAAGTGAGTTTCAAATATCAACCATACTAAACAGAAACTTTTTCCTTAAATTTTTGATGCACTGAAAATTTGGAGGAGGGGTGGGTATGGAGATTCTGGCTATCTGTGCTATCAGATCACTCCTTAGCTGTCTTTCTTCCAGGGGAAAAAACAAGCCCAACCTATCCCGTCTCTCCATAAGCAAACTCATCCAGTCCTATCCAGGCAACATCCTGGAATGTCCACTTCGATCCATATTGCAATCACGTCCTCCTTGTAGTGTGGCACCCAGAACTACATACATTACACAAGGTTAGTTTAACTAGTCTTTTATAGACTTGCAAAATAACATCCCAATTTTATATTCTATGCCTCTCTGTGAAAGCAAGATTGCCATCTGACTTCACTGCGTTGCTTACCTGTGTTGCTATCTTTGGAGAACTATAGACTTGAACTAAACTTCCCTCTGTCCATTGCCATTTCTTATTACCATTTACTGTAGGCACTGTCCTATCTCTATTTGACTTTGTTTCTCTTCTCCTCCTCCTTGCCCCCCCTCCTCCCCCCCCCCCCCGCCCCATGCACTGCCTTGTACTTGTCAGGATTAAATTCTAATCTGCCAATGCTCTAACCATATTTCCATCTGATCTGTAACCTTACACGAACTTCCTCATTATTCACTCTTCCAACAACATTCCTTGGTGCTTTTTCCTTTACTGCAAAATGAGTACTAAAGGTCTGCATTGGAGCATTCTTCAGATTGGAATTCCAGGTCCACTTAGTTGAAAATCATTATAGTGGATTCCACAGTTAATTCTATAGTGATTCTGCAATTAATTTGGGCAGCTATTTATTTTGGGACAACTCTTGAAGAACAGAAACAAATCGAGAAGGGAATCCAAGCTATTTTCATTTATTGGGGACACTATACTGCTTAATTGGGGCAGGAGATGGTCAGTCATGTGTACTTCTGTGGTCATTAGACACTACACTAGCAAACAGTTGGGTGTGCTTATGTTATCCACTTCAGCCAACAGATGCTGATTCAAAAAACAGTGAATTTTGATGTATTTTTTAAATTTTGGCTTAAATTTCTGAGATACTTGCCACAAAAAAAAAGTGACAGTAGCCAATAAAAAGCATTCTGACAGGCCATATCACTGTCTGGTTGGGGCGGGGGGTGCTACTGCACAGGTCTGAAGCTACAAAAAGTTGTAAAATTAGTCAGCTCCAATCTGGGTCCGAGCCTCCATAGTACCCAAGACATCTTCAAGGAAGGTGACATCCATTGTTGAGGATCCCCACCACCCAGGACAAGCCCCTCTTCTCATTGTTACCATTATGAAGGAGGCACAGAAGCCTGAAGGCGCACACTCAAGAGATTCAAGAACAGCTTCTTCCCTTCCGCCATATGATTCCTAAATGGGCATTGAACCATGAATACTACCCCACTTTAAAATAATATATATTTCTGTTTTTGCACTATTTTAATCTATTGAAAATACATTAATGTATATTAGTTTTATTTTTTCTATGTGTTACCAGGTATTGCATTGAACTGCTGCTAAGTGAACAAATTTCACGATGGCTTATTCTACTTTGCAGATTGAAAGGAATTGTATAAATGAAATTTGTCAATCTTTTAATTCATAATTGGATGTGGACAGACTGAAAATGCAGTCAAACATACCATGTGTGCACCCCCATTTCTGCATGTGATTACGAACTTCTGTTTTTTAGCTCCTGTTAGAGTAAGGTTCATGCCAACATAGGCCCTTGTGGCAGTCAGCTGACTGTTTAGGGCAGGCCACATGATTTGATTATTCAGCATGCTCCCTGAAACATAGAAACGTAGAAAACCTGCAGCACAATTCAGGCCCTTCGGTTCACAAAGCTGTGCCGAACATGTGCTTACTTTAGAAATTACCTAGGGTTACCCATAGCCCTCTTATTTTTCTAAGCTCCATGTACCTATCCAGGAGTCTCTTAAAAGACCCTATTGTATCAGCCTCCACCACCGTCACTGGCAGCCCATTCCATGCACTCACCACTCTCTGTGTTTTTTGTTGAACTTAACCCTGATATCTCCTCTGTACCTACTTCCAAGCACCTTAAAACTGTGCCCTCTTATGTTAGCCATTTCAGCCCCGGGAAAAAGCCTCTTGTCTATCCACACGATCAGTGCCTCATGTACGATCATGTACTATTCCATGCTCATTCAAGGGAACAGTTACAAAATGATAGATGAAAATATTTAAGTATGTCCTCTTGTCACCCTGAAGTTATGTAACTCTCCAATTGACTTCTGGGTATCTGGTATGTGACCACTCCAGAAAGAGGAAAGAAGCAGTCATAGTATTGGGGATCTGTGGTGTGTATGAGTAGCGTAAGGAGTGAGTCATATCACAGCTCATTCACTCCCATCTGTGAAAGAGTCTGTTTTTCCCCTACATTAACCACCTTGGAACCCATAATCATTGTGGAAGCAAGTCCTCCTTGGCGCCCAAGATGAGCAGAAGATTCAAGTTTTTTTTGAATGGTCCCACGTGCATAATCATACTGTCTCTTATCTGCTTATGTTCCATATCACATAAAAGAATGGCTTGTGTACACTTTTATTTACTTCAATTTGGCATTGATTTACAGTTTGGGATAATTTAAATGGCCAATTCTAGCTGTGAATATTCCACTTGTAGCTAACAATACTTTGGCTTATTTATTCTGCTTGTGGTCTTGGTGCAAAAACGTCAACCATAGCTTTGAATAGTAATCTGGTTCTTTCCAATTTAGAAAATCTAGATTGGCTTCCTAATGTAGAACCAAGGCAGTACCTCTAGCAAGTTGCACAGACAATGAATGACAGCCTTATTAATGTTCTTGGATGATTTTAAGAGATTCCATGACACTGTTTCGAAGAGTAACAAAGTTCTTTCAAAGGTTCTGATCAACATTTAACTCTTGAATCTTAACAGTAAACATGTTAGGGGTCACTGTCTTTCTGTGGGATCCAAATTGGGGGGGGGGAAGTCATATTAAGCTCCTTGTTTAATATTGAGAAGAAACATTGTGAAGACAGTACGTGTGAGTTCAATGCATTGTGTTTTTTGTGCTCATCTCTGGAGTGGGACTTGGCCACCTTGAGGCAAGATTGCTACTAGCAACTGCAGTGCACACTTCTCTCTGAAAACCAGTCAGAATAAACTGTCCAAGCCAGCAGGAGCAGTTTTCCTAATGTTAAACCAAGTATTTGGGTTAACTTGTAAACTAATGAAAGAAAGGTGTTTTGAGGTTGCAAAGACTATCAGATTAAATAGAAATTCATTATTTCCATTGAGTTTGTTTTGGAGAGTACTATCACATCTGATAGTTTAAGGAGATTAGACTGGGACAAGATCATTTGTGACATTGTGCTGCTGTTATGGAACGACAGTTGTCTATATGAATCCAACACAGAACTGTTGTTTCAGTACACATTCCACTCTTCAACTCTTGGGAGTTTAATAAACCCAAACTGGTGTAAACAGCTCGTTGTCTGAAAATCTTTTGAAATATTTGTATAACTCCTTTGCATGGCTGGTTAAACACTCATTGTGTACACTGATGCACCAGGCAGATTGAATTTCCATTAACAGCCTTTATGGTTGGTGGGATTTAAACTTGCTGGGTTTTATTACAAGTGGCATTAATACTTGATAAAGAGAAACCTAAAGACAGGTTTCCTTTTCAGCCTAACATTAGATTTTTAACAGCTCCTGGAGGCTGCTGATTCTCTACTAGATGATGGATTTGCCATGTGAGCTGCTGGATAGAGAAGTTTGTTTAAAAATCTGTTTCCTTATGGAGCTGGACTTTAGAGGTTGTATAATACAGTAGCATTCTTTAAATTTTTATTCCATCTTTACTTCTAGTTTACCAGGGTTTAATTATATAATCCTCTAAATGCAATGTTCAGTAGTAAAGAGCAGAACCAACGATGCCTGATAACCTCCATTTTAAACAGTTGCCAGCTTTGCTCTTCAGATGATTGTTGGCAAATAACGGGTCCTATTCATTATAACAACCATACTGAAATAAATGAATGTGAATCCTGTCAGCAACAGAGTGGATTTGTGGTTTAATGCATCACTGGCCTGGTTAAATGTCTTGAGGTCACTTGCCATTGTAACAAAGATTCTAGAAATGAATGGAGCTTCTAATTTGGTGATTTCTTTGTATTCTTCCAGATTCAGATTTAGTATCACTGGTATATGTTATGAAATTTGTTGTTTTGCAGCAGCAGTACATTGCAATACATAATAATAAACTATAAATTGCAGTAAGTACAGTTGCAAGAAAAACTAGTGAACCCTTTACAAGTACCTGGTATTCTCCATTAATTACCCTTTAAAATGTTGTTTGATTTTCACCTAAATCACAATAGTAGACAAACATTAATCTGCCTAAACTAATAACACAATTGTACTTTTCATGTCTTTATTGAACACATTGCTTAATCATTCACAGTCCAGGCTGGAAAGTGTGTGAACCCTTGTATTTAATAACTGGTAGAACCTCCTTTAGCAGCAATTAGCAATAACCTACACTAAATGTTCACTGTAGCTGCTGATCAGACTTTCACAACAGCGAGGAGGAATTTTACACTGTTCCTTCATACAAAACTGCTTCAGTTCATCAATATTTCTGGGATACCTTGCATGAACAGCCCTCTTCAGGTAATGCCACAGCATCTCAATTGGGTTAAGGTCTGGACTCTGACTTAGCCATTTCAAAACATGAATTTTCTTCTTTTTAAACCATTCTGTCGATTTACTCTTATTTTTGTCATTGTCTTGTTGCATCATCCAACTTCTTTTAAGCTAAAGGTGACGGACAGCTGCCCTGATATTCTCTTGGAAAATGTCTTCCTATAATTTGGAATTCATTGTTCCCTCAATGATTGCAAGCTGTCCAGGTCCTGGGGCAACAAAGCAGCCTCAAATCATGATGCTCTTTCCACCATGCTTCACAGTTGGGATGAGGTTTTGGTGTTGGTGTGCAGTGCCCGTTTTCCTTCAAACATAACGGTGTGTATTTCTGCCAGAATGTGCAACTTTTGTCTCATCTGTCCACAGAGCATTGGCCCAGAAATGTTGTGGAACATCCAGGTGGTCCTTTGCAAAATTGAGACATGCAGCAATGTTTTGAGAGCAGTGGTTTCCTCCATGGTGTCCTTCCATGAGCACCATTCATGTTGTGTTTTTTTTATATATAGTGGATACATGAACAGAGACTTAAGCATGTTCTCAATTTCTGCAGGTCTTTTGCTGTAACCTTTTTGGCATTCATTGATTGGAACAACTGACTCCAAATAGTTTTTGTAGAAGGCATTACCCCAGAGGTTCACATACCTTTCTTTTGAACCTAGAAGATGATTGTTTAAATGGTGTACTCAGTATTGATGAGAAGTACAAATGTTTGTGTGCTAATAGTGTAGGCAGTTTGTGTTTGTCTATTATTGTGAGTAGATGAAGATCAGACCACATTTTGAGTAACTAACGCAGAAAACCAGTAACTGCAAAGAGTTCACAAACTTTTTCTTGCAACGGTGTATATTTTTAAAAAATTAAATAGCATGAAGAGAGGAGGGGGAAAAAAGTAGTGAGGTAGGGTCTGTATCTATCTGTCTTCAGGTTCTTGGTAGCAGTGAGAGGAAGTCACGTTGTCCTGGGAGATGGGGGTCGTTAATGATGGATGCTGTCTTTTTTGATGCATCACCTTTTGAAGACGTCCTTGACGCTGGGGAAGATGGTATTCATAATGGAGCTGGCTGAGTTTACAACTTCCTGCAGCTTTTTACAATTCTATGCAGTAGCCCCCTTCACACCAGCAGTTGTTCTGACTAATTTTCTTCAATGGAGTGTTTGCTTCTTTCTCAAGTTTATGGACCTGCTCAAAACTCTTAAACTTCCCTCTTTTCCCCTGTAACAATTGCAGGTAAAAGAAATGACTGGGGCCATTTACAAATTGGAATTGCTCCCTTCCCCCTCCTTGTCTTTGTAAACTGGAATGAGGTTGTGGTAAAATCTAGTGGAAATTGATCCTACTTCAGTTGTTGCTTTGCTCTTCATGTATTTGGATGTCACAAACTGAGCACAGCAGCCAACAAAATTTTATTGCATCTGCCTTATTTGCTAGATTCTGCAACACACACTATGCTGAAGGAATGAACTCGGCTGCCAGGCAGCATCAGTGGAAAAGAGTACATCAGGGTCTCTGCCTGAAATACCACCCATACTCTTTTCCATAGATGCTGCCTGGCCTACTGACTTCCTCCAGCATTTTGTGTGTGTGTGTTGCTTGGATTTCTGGCATCTGCAGATTTTCTCTTATTTGTGTTGATAGACTCTGTTCACTTTTGTGCAGGAAAAGAGACACTATGTTACTTATCCCAGCAGGTGAGAATCAACTGGGATCATCCTGTTGATCATTCACTAGTGGGTGGGTGAGAGAAGTTGGGTGTGACTGTAGGTCATTCCAAAATAGTGTAGTTTTTAACATTGGCATGAGGTTGTATGCTAAAAGTAACCACTTAACAAACTAACATTTTCCAAACACTTGACAAATGATTAACTTTCAGCTTTGGATGTATTTAGAATTTAACACTTGTACTGGATGTTTTTCTTAAATCTGAAGCTTTTAGTTCTGTAATGTTGCATCTGAGGCCTGGACTAGATGCATGACCATGGTTTGATTTTTTTTAATGCTGCAGGTTTTGAAAGTATGCTCTGGAGAAAGCAATTCTTATTGCAACTTGGTGACTTGTTTTCCAATCGCTGAATTTTCCGACTGTCTTCTGGCTTGCTGTTTAGCTCCAGTCTTTAAGAAGTAATGGCTACTTGGACCAGCTCCTATTTCTTATCAAGTAGCAGAGTAGGATAAATTGTGTATGGCCTGCTTCTGTTTCCACTGTTTATTCGGTGAAGTCAGCCCTGACCTCTACCACATTCCCTCTAAATTCGGTGATATTTTCATTGCTCAAAAAAAATTGGCCCTGAATGTAGTCATTGGCTGAGCAAAATTGATCGGTGATACTGTTTCAGTCCTTTCCTGTTGGCTGTATCTGTCATTCCCCGAGGGTTGGTGTTTGTTTGTTTTCCTAGCCTACTGTATAGCAGTATCATTCATAAATCTGAGGTCAGCTTTTACAAGAATGAAGGCAGCTCCAGTTTTGTCCCATCATGTTATTCCTTTATTCCAGGCTGTCTCAACTCCAATTAATAAGGAAATGGAGACTTTCTTACAAAGTACTCATGATTGGGGTTATACCAGGTCACAACCTGAAATGATTTGTAAGTCCACAGATGCTGCTTAACCTGCTGGCTTCCTCTAGCATTTTTCCTTCAGCAATTACTGTTTTTACTCTCTACTATTTGTCTTGAGGTGAGAAGGTTAGGTGTAAAATTATTTAACATTTAAAGAATGTTTTAAGTTCTTCCCATCTCATTTTACAGACTCTTATAAAAGTGCCTTTTTAAGTCTGTTTCAGAGGTTGATAACAGCATAAATATAACCAGAGTTTCTGTGGCTTTGTGCTGTTATCAAACTGCTAAAGCACAGACTTAAAAAGATGCTTTTATGTGACTTCTTGTGATGAAGACTGGAAGAACCTTGTTTGCTCTCTACAAAAGCCTGTTTCTGACCTATTTTGTCGAAAATTCAAGTTGTTTTGGTTGGTATATGCAGTAAGATGAGAATTGAATCAAAATTTCAGGTTGTATTTTTGTAACTCAGTTTTCTATGAAAACCATGGTTTAATTATTATTTTAACTGTTTGTGAGTAACGGAGCAAATGCCCAATTACTGATTTGGGGAAGAAGGAAGAAAAGTGTTATTTTTATAATTGTCTGGACCTTTCATTGTTTTCCACTGCATTGACTTGCTATACTTTGGTTTCACTAAATTTACACCTTCCTCACTGTCCCTGCCCAGATTGCCAAAGCCACCTGCTATTTTGTGCATCAGGCAATTGTAGAACATAGAAATTTACAGGCCCTTCAGCCCACAATGTTGTGCCGACCATGTAACCTACTCTAGAGACTGTCTAGCATTTCCCTAGTGCATAGTTCCATTATTCTAAGCTCCATGTACCTATCTAAGAGTCTCTTAAAAGACTCCATTGTATCCGCTTCCACCGCCACCGGCGGCAGTACATTCCATGCACCCACCACTCTGTGTGGAAAAACTTACCCCTGACATGGTAAGTTTAAACAATGTGTACATTTGGACAGGGAGGAGAGGTGGTTTGAAAGGGGTGGTGTTAAAGAAGCTATGTTTGTCAAACTGGAAAACCCATCCCTGAACAGAGTAGGTGGGGCACTTTTAGAAGGAGACATAACATAAAGATTTTTACTCATGTATATGAAAGATGTAAGTATTCTATTCAATTCATTTCCTTACAATTCTTTACAATGCGGTAGCTAAAAAGTGAGATAAGACAAAAATTAAATTTCCCACTCCCCACCCCAGAAAATGTTCAACATTTAGCTGCCTTCAAGCGGTGTTATTACAGAATGCATCATCGGGTGTAATTCAGTATGTACTCTAGGTTGGTGTTTGGAGCAGAAGATAGTTTTAGAAATAATGTATTAAGTGGTGTGCTGCAGAGGTTTTGTCCTAAATGACTAGGATGAAAATGTATGGGGACAGATCAAGATGAAGGTGAAGTTGGAGAGGTTGTGAAAAGAAACAGGAACACAAATCTGAAATTTGAATTTACCTACACTTTTCTGGATTAATTCACTTTTCAATATCAAATGCTAACAGGACATGTACAGTAAATGGCAGGGACCTCAGGAGTGCTGAAGTATATCATTGGAGTGAAAGTTCATAAATCCCTGTAAATGGTGACACAGGTGGATAAAGTAGTGATTTGGTATGCTTGCCTTCATAGGCTAAGCAGTTGATATGAGTTGCTGTGGTACAAAACATTGGTCAGATTGTACTTGGAGTATTTTGCACAGTTCTGCTCACCATACTAAAGGAAGAATGGGTTAGCATTAGAAAGGGTGCAGAGAAGGTTCACCAGGATGTTGCCTGGAATGGAGAGATTGGCTAGATTAACTTTCTCACTGGGATGTAAGAAGCTGCGGGTGACCTTCCAGAAATTTATAAAATTAATGGTGTTAAGGTAAGTAGTCTCATTCTTGAGGTGAGGGCATCGGTTAAGATAAGAAGGTAGAAAGGTCATCTGAGGGGCCAGGTTGTTCTACACAATGTATTAATATGAAATGGGCTAGCAGAGGAAGTGGTAAGAAGGTGCAGTTACTACAATTAAAGGGCATTTGGATAAGAAAGGAGCAGAAGTATTTGGCTGTAAATGGGTATCACTGTCAACATGAGTTGGCCTAAAGAGCCCAGCTGTGTTGTATAGATCAAACTTTTCCCTCTCTTTACACTTTTCCTCCTGATTTGCACAAATAACCTGACAAGGTTTCCGGTCCATTCTTTAAACCAGGGGTTCCCGACCTTTTTATGTCATTGACTAATACCATTAACCAAAGGGTCTGGGGAACCCCTGCTTTAAACTGTTAATTAATTAAACAGAATTGGGAGTTTTGAGATTGGTCTCTGAATTAGTACCTGGGGTGGATAATGCTCAAATTGTTTTAGTCAAGTTAATGAGCATGGCCATGGAATTTAACCAAGAGTCTTTGTAATACATACAGCTCCATTTCGCAGTCACTTAAAACTATGCTGACAATATAGTCATAGTCATACTTTATTAATCCCGGGAGAAATTGGTTTTCATTACAGTTGCTCCATAAATAATAAATAGTAATAGAACCATAAATAGTAATATCTAAATTATGCCAGTAAATTATGAAATAAGTCCAGGACCAGCCTATTGGCTCAGGATGTCTGACCCTCCAAAGGAGGAGTTATAAAGTTTGCTGGCTACAGACTGGAATGACTTCCTATGACGCTCAGTGCTGCATCTTGGAGGAATAAGTCTCTGGCTGAATGTACTCCTGTGCCCAACCAGTACATTAAGTAGTGGATGGGAGACATTGACCAAGATGGCATGCAACTTAGACAGCATCCTCTTTTCAGACACCACCATGAGAGATAGTTGAATGAAAATGTATAGTTTGTCTTTAAACAACATATCTGAATATTATCTCCCCTGTTCTTTAGAAGGAGGCACGTTTTAAGGGGTGCCTAAAGGAACCACCGTACTCAATGACCTTCCAGCGAGATGTCAGATCGTTTGGGGCAAACTGCAAAGGGAAAGGATGGAAAAACCAAGTACTCGTCACTCAACCTTTTTGATACTTACAAAGGAAAGTCCTTAGAAACTCAGAAACCTACAGGTAATGAGAGAGAGAGAGAGAGAAAACGAGAACTGTGTGATTGTTAATGAAACCTGCAAGAACTTGTCCCTGCCAGTCTTTGTTTATTATTGGAATCTGCAGTCAGATAAACCATTCATCTAGTTAATCTACTAGACTTGTTTCAATGTGCTTTAAGAAAAAAAAACACTTTTTCTCCTCTGCTTGTGAAAACAAAGTGAAGTGCGGAATAGCAAAGCCAGATTCTGGTCCTGTGCACCTTCACTTCTATGGCAAGAGATCACTTGACTGATTTTCTTCTCTAGCTTCTGTCCCTCCCTCCTATGGCTTGGGTATGTGCTGGGTTTTGTCCTTTTGTGTTAAATAACCCAATAACAGCTTGCATTAAAAGAACACTATGTAACTATAGCAATGCAGCATCATGCTTTTCATCCTGACTTCCAGTGCCATCTGTGTGGCGTTTAGTTTCCCCCAAGTGCTTAGCTTTCTTCTCGCAACGTGTAGAATGATAGTTAAATTGTTTACTCTAATTTGTGCGATCTGGAGGGATGGTGATGGAGTTGGGGTTTGTGTGGGATGTGATTGCAGGACTGTGTGAACCTAGTGGGCGAAGGGGCCTGTTTCCATATTCCTCTACGTACCAAAAACCTGACGGAGCACATTTTTAAAAAAACTTGACACTAAGCTGCATATGAGGATATTTATGCAGAGATAGGTTTTACAGAGATGCTTTAAAGTTTAGAGGGAAATGTAGAGCACAAGGAATTTAGTCAGTCGAGTAACTTTGATAATCAAACACATCTGGCTTCTTTTGGGTCCAAAGGATACCTAATATTGGGCTGTTCCAGATGCTTTCCCGTGTCATGTCATTCCCAGTTTGTTTCTCTTGTTGCTGTTTGTGCAAATGCATTGCTTTAGGCTATTACTAACTTCAAGAAGCATGGGGAATATTTCCTCGGAATGGAAACAATAGACAGTAGGTGCAGGAGTAGGCCATTCGGCCCTTCGAGCCAGCACCGCCATTCACTGTGATCATGGCTGATCATCCACAATCAGTATCCAGTTCCTGCCTTATCTCTATAACCTTTGATTCTGCTATCTTTAAGAGCTCTATCCATCTCTTTCTTGAAAGCATTCAGAGACTTGGCCTCTACTGCCTTCTGGGGCAGAGCATTCCACACATCCACCAGTCTCTGGGTGAAAAAGTTTTTCCTCAACTCCGTTCTAAATGGCCTACCCCTTATTCTTAAACTGTGGCCTCTGGTTCTGGACTCACCCATCAGCGGGAACATGCTTCCTGCCTCCAGCGTGTCCAATCCCTTAATAAAGGGAAACCTGTAAGAAGAATTTCCACAGTTCAAAGCGTTTTAGATTCCTCTCCCTGTCTGCTAGAATAGTAGACTATCTGAGCCCAGTGACACAAGGTAAGCAAATGAGCATATAAATAATAACTTCAAAAATATAGCTGCACTTTGAATTATATTTTACTAACTTGTAAGTGGTAAATTTATGTGCTGTGTGATAGTAGGGAGAGGTTGGTCACACTGGATCTTTATTCATTTGAGAAGAAGGGTGACTTCATAGAAGTTTATAAAATCTTGCAGTCTTGATAAGGTGGACAGTGAAGATCTCCTGAAGGTTGGAGAGTCTAAAACCAAAGGGCACACATGCAAGGTACATGCTTGAGATTTGAGAGACCTGAAAGACAACTACTTTACACAGGGGGTAAGTGAGTACCTGGAATGAGCTGCTGGACGAAATGTCGGTGGATACAATTGCAACATTTAAGTTGCATTTTGGAGGGTACATGGAGGGGGAAGGGCTTGGAGGATTGTAGACCGAATAGCAGGGTAGGATGCTCTGGTCATCATGGACTTGTACTGAAAGGCCTGACTCTATGCTGTATTACTGAGTCTATTTAAACTTCATTCTCCCTCCCAACACTTCCTCCACATCATTCTGAGTGATTAATAGCATTCAGAGTGTCAAAAGTACTGTGACAACTTTTAAAATCTGAGCCATGTGCTGCTGTGTTGAGATTGGACAATGCCCTGATAGGAATGGACACACAAAAAGAAACTGCTTCATCTGGTAGACCCACTTTTATTGCCAAATAATGTGATCATTTTGTGGTTGTATTTTGGCTCTGCAGCAGTTTCCTCGTAGTTTAAAAATTTCATCTGTTAATGTGTTATGTAGTTGTCTTCCGTTGGCACTTTCAGAACCTGTCAATTCAGTATAGATGGGTACACAATTTCCCTTCTAGTAAAGTGCTTTGGAATGAGTTGCCCTTGGAATGATTTTAAGAATTTCACTAGTGTGGCATTAAACAACCTTGTTACAAAACATATAGGAGATGTGATTTGGATGCAATATGAAAATCCTAGAAGTGCTTTGTTTTTAACATGCCTATTCAAGCACTGAGCAACTGAGTTGCTAGTCCTGTTGGAGCTGGGGTTAGCAGGATCAAAACTGGGTCACTGTCACTCTGACTTTGTACTCAAGGCAGTATAGCTGTGTACTGGATTTTTGAGGGATTGTGGGTTGTATTTAATGTCAATCAATAAATTTCACCATTGCTTAGACTCCCTTTGTTTGATTGTGTCCATTATTAACCCATAACCTGAGGGTCCTATATGGCTGATTCAAGCTTGTTGTATTATATAACATAAGTTGGTTTTTGTACAGCTCTGAATCTCCCAGATGAAGTAGTTCTAGGATGTCTTTCCACTTTATTTCCACTACAGTATTTTCTTAGCAAGTCAGCTAACTTGATTGCTCATGAGTTTTTGTTTTTATGACAGTCACTGCACGTCATGGATTGCAGAGTCTCGGTAAAGTTGCCGCAGCTCGGCGCATGCCACCCCCTGCAAACCTGCCAAGCTTAAAAGCAGAAAATAAAGGCAATGATCCTAATATTTCTTTAGTACCAAAAGACGGAACAGGATGGGCAAGCAAGCAAGAATCACAAGACCAAAAGAGGTAAGCACATATACTGGGATTTTGTGAATGGGTTTACCTGGGCAACTTTCCAAATTGTTGGGTAGGTGCCAGTACTATAACTAATAGAAAGGCCTGGCTAGCGATGCTGCTGGTTGTAGAGAGCAGGTCTTCGGTATTGAAGCTAGGATGTCATCTGGTTCCATATCCTTTATTGGATCCAATGCTTCCAGTTGTTTTCTGATGTCATAGGAAGTGCATCAGAATGCCTGAGACTAAGCAGATCTTGCAAGAAAGTGTCATAATTTCAGTGCATGTTTTGAGTGTTTTTGCCATTTCTTCAGTCTTTGTTCTGGCTTCCTCTATTTTGAAAAAGAGCAAATTAATGGAACCTGTTCCTCTTGTTAAAAATCTAACTGATCACCACAAATCACAATTGGGATAGGGTTACAAAGCTTCAGTCTGTTCTATTGGTTGTAAGATCATTTAGTTCAATCTATTGCATGCTATTTTTATTGCTTACATTGAAGATTATTGCTTCACCTCACTGAAATTTGAGAAGTCCAAAGAATGAAAAAACAATAGGCCTGAATAAACTACCTCTGATCATGCTGCTCACTCATAAGATGCTGTCTTTTCTTTAACCTTGTTCACCTTCTGCTTCTGTCACATCTGAGTTATTTTCACACTTTGCAAAACCAATGTTTTCAAGTGAGTCTGTTGTCACAAGTGCCTCTGATTTGTATTATCAATATATACAAATTAAAAGTCAAGCCAATTATTTACATAATACATCAGGATATTTGAGTTGGATTCGGTCTTTGTGCTCTGCTTCCAGGAATTCCTTATAGTCTGATCCAGCTTGTGTTTCTCGTTAATTCTAGTTTTGTCTTAAACTCCTTGATAAAATCCAGATTGATGGCAAATCGAGTTTAGATCTGTAAATGGCACACTGAGGACGTATTCAATTTCTTCATCAACTTCACAATATGGAGCTCCTGGATAAGGTGGAGGCCCTGGGAGAAGCCCTGCTGCAGTAGGGAAAATATTCCATCATTCTGGATGGATGAGCTAAGCTGGATCACATGGCCTTCACATCTATCAGAAATCACTTGCTACTTGCAAATTCTTCTTTGCTTTTGTAATCCTTTGGTTTTTGTGTTCCCTTCTTTGCTACTTTTAACAAAGTTATTTATCTAGTTTGACTGCTTTTATTAAAATAGCAAGCTAAGCACTTTCACCTTTGCTTGTTGCAAAACTTTTAAATCTTCATTCTTGGCTTGGGCCCAGAGGCTTTGCGCTTGTTTATTGTCACATATACAAAATTGTTTTGCATGCAATCTATACGGATCATTTTGAAGTGTAAGTACATCAGGGTAATACAAAGACAACATCAATAACAAGATGGAATGTGGTGTACAGTGCAGGGGTCCTGACAGGTAGATGGTGAGATCATGTGTTCACCTTTGTGGTACAAGGAATTCATTCCCTTCCGAATATTTTTATTAATTTATATATATAAAAATACAGAGTACAGGAAGAAAAATATGTCAATACATTAAAGTAAATCGCATATAAAGACTCCTTACCCTATATTCGTACAAGTCAATTAGTTTGTAACATTGAAAAATAATTTTATTGTATAAAAAAAATCTAACCCACTACCAAGACCGAAGCTGATTAGTAGAAAAAAGATTTAGTCATCATCTGTGCTTCAGCAGCAAATCAAAGGTTTTGAAAATAATTCAGAAAAGGTCCCCACAATGTTTTTGAAAGTCTTGATTAGATTCAAAGATTGAACATTGAATCTTCTCTAAATTTAAACATGACATCACATCACGAAACCATTGGACGTGAATAGGAGGGGCTACAACTTTCCATTTAAGCAAAAGCGTCCCTCTGGCTATAAGAGACATAAAAGCCAAAATGTGCAAATCAGATGGCTCCAAAATAATATCCTTTCCTCCAGCAATACCAAATAAAGCAGTCAAAGGATTAAGCTTGAAATTTACTTTAAAAAGTTTTGATAAGGTTTGAAATACTTGTTTCCAATATTTTCCAAAACTCAGACATGTCCAAAACATATGAATGAGTGAAGCTTCCCCATTATTACATTTATCACAATATGGAGATATATCTAAATAAAAACGAGACAACTTATCCTTAGTCATATGGGCCCTATGGACCACCTTAAATTGAAGGAGAGAGTGATGGGCACATAATGAAGTGTTGACCAATTCAACACTCATATAACAGCTTTATAGAAGCTATCCTTGAACCTAGTGATACATACCTTGAAATTTTTATCTTCTGCCTGACTGAAAGGGGGATCAGAGATTGTGGGGTTCTGACAGGTTCAAATCGTGCTTCAGATCTTGTGTCACCACCCACAGCTCCAATCTGTTAATTAAATTTGCTTATGATACTACATTGATTGGCCAAGTCTCAAATAATAACGAAGCAGCCTACAGAGAAGAAGTCAACACCCTGACACAGTGGTGTCAAGAAAACAACCTCTCCCTCAATGTCACAAAAACAAAGGAGCTGGTTCGGACTACAGGAGGAATGGAGACAGGCTAACCCCTATTGACATCAACGGATCCGGAGTTGAGAGGGTGAACAGCTTTAAGTCCCTTGGCATACACATCACCAAGGATCTCACGTGGTCTGTATATAAAAATGCAAGCACAAGGAAATCTGCAGATACTGGAAATTCAAGCAACACACATCAAAGTTGCCGATGAACGCAGCAGGCCAGGCAGCATCTCTAGGAAGAGGTACAGTCGACGTTTCGGGCCGAGACCCTTCATCAGGACTAACTGAAAGAAGAGCTAGTAAGAGATTTGGGAGGGGGAGATCCAAAATGATAGGAGAGGACAGGAGGAGGAGGGATGGAGCCAAGAGCTGGACAGTTGATTGGCAAAAGGGATATGAGAGGATCATGGGACAGGAAGCCTGGGGAGAAAGAAAAGGGGGAGGGGGGAAAAAACCCAAAGGGTGGGCAAGGGGTTTAGTGAGAGGGACAGAGGGAGAAAAAGGAGAGAGAGAAAAAGAATGTGTTTATATAAATAACGGATGGGGTACGAGGGGGAGGTGGGGCATTAGCAGAAGTTAGAGAAGTCAATGTTCATGCCATCAGGTTGGAGGCTACCCAGACGGAATATAAGGTGTTGTTCCTCCAACCTGAGTGTGGCTTCATCTTTACAGTAGAGGAGGCCGTGGATAGACATATCAGAATGGGAATGGGACGTGGAATTAAAATGTGTGGCCACTGGGAGATCCTGCTTTCTCTGGCGGACAGAGCATAGGTGTCCCAGTCTGCCTTTACAGCAATGGATACATAAGAAGGGCCCAGAGGATCATTGGGGACCCGAGTCACCCCACCCTTAATTGTTTCAGCTGCTACCACCCGGGAAGCAGTACCACAGCATAAAAGCCAGGACCAACAGGCTCGGGGACAGCTTCTTCCAGGCCATCTCAGACTGAATAATTCAAGCTGATACAATTGTATTTCTGTTATATTGACAGTTCTGTTGTACATGCTGTTTATTACAAATTACTAGAATTTTCATGTTGCACATTTAAACAGACACAACAGAGATTTTTACTCGTGTATGTGAAGGATCTATTGGTCAAACCAACTTCATTGGTTCTGTCTGCATTTCTGGCTGCTTTTGGAAGGCCATTGACATAATCAAGGACCCATCCCAGTCCAGTCACTGCCGTTTTGTCTCTGCTTTTCGGTAGGACATTCATAAATCTGAGAGAATGAGTCGTCAGACTCGGACCACTTCCATCCACTGCCATCAAACTCTTGAATGGACCTCGTAATCAGAGGATGATCTATTGATCTAATCTACTTGTCTACATGCACTGAACTCTCTCTATAAAATACAGACTATATCGGCTTTTTTTCATACTTCCATGTAATTGTGTATGGTATAATCTGGTTGGCATGCAAAACAAGTTTTTCCATGCATCTTGTTACATGTACTGTCAAAACTTTAGCATAAAGAACTGCTATTTGATAGTCTATTGTTCTAGGAGGGAGGGAGTCCTTGCTCCCTCCCTCCTAGAACAGGTGGTGTTTTCTTTGAATGATTAAGCTGAAGTCTGATACAGATGGAGGCCACCAAATCAATACTTTTAAATAGTATCAATAGACATTTGTGGATATTTCCATATCTCTGTATGGCAAGTTTAATTGTTTTCTACAATTCAGTGAATTCTTTGGCTGTAAGGACCTTTTGAACTGTCTAAAAGGACACGAAAGATCATGTAGAGCTTCAGGTCTTTTGTCTGTTTCAACCACTTCCTTGTGCTGAAGCCCTTACTGGATGACTTGGAACTCGGTCTCGGGATAAGGGGGCAGGGGGAATTTTAGGGATCACAAGTGCAGCTGTAGCTTTCTTGGCGGAAGTTAGTCAGTCATCATGATCCAGCAGATAAAAATTCAGGTTCATTTCCACTCTTCTGGAATTGTATTTTGTAATTCAAGACTAAGTGCTGAAGTAGCCGTTGCCATGTTCCATTTCTTCTTTAAAAATCAGTTTTTTATTATCCTCAGTTTGCTGGGTGAAAAATGTTGGTTGCTATTTGAAGAAAAGGTGAACTTCAAACCCTTGTACATCAAATGTGCTTCCCAATTAATAGAACATTGTCTTCATTCAAAAAAAAAACATCTTTGTTCGGTCAACACACATCAAAGTTGCTGGTGAACGCAGCAGGCCAGGCAGCATCTGTAGGAAGAGGTGCAGTCGACGTTTCAGGCCGAGACCCTTCGTCAGGACTAACTTTGTTCGGGGTTTTTTTTATGCAAGCTCTCCTGAACTTGAAGCTTTATTGTGGGATCTTGCACTGCGCAAAACATCTGGCTTTTGTGTGTGGCCTACCTGTGCATAGAATGATGGAAATGTATTATATTTTTTAAAAACATCATTCCAGTCTCTCTGTTTATAGCAGATATGGAATTCCAATGGTTGGTATTGAGTATTACATGCTTTAATTTCATTTCATTAAGTTCTATGTTTACCCTGTTTTTTTTCTGGTAGAAGGTGAGAAAATTTGTTGCAAGTTTTGATTACAGTAGAGTTAAGTAGTCTGAAGTCCAATAACAATATTAGACCATAGACATAGGAGCAGAATTAGGCCATTCAGCCTATGGAGTCTGCTCAGTTTCATCATGGCTGATCCAGATCCCTATCCACCTGCATTCTCACCATATTCCTTGATACCCTGACCAATCAGGAGTCTATCAACTTCTGCTTTGAATATACCCGTGGATTTGTTTTGCACTGCAGTCTATGGAGAGCATACCACTCTGGCTAAAACACTTCTGTTCTAAAAGGTCTCTCCTCAATTTTGGGACTGTGTGCTCTAGTTCTAGATGCCCCCATCAGAGGGAGCATCCTCTTCACATCCACCTTATCTAGTCCTTTCAACATTCAGTACGTTTCAATGAGATCTCTCCTCTCTCCTCCCCCCCCCCCCAAAAAAATTCTTCTAAATTCCAGTGAGTACAGGCCCAAAGCTGCCAAATGCTCCTCATTTGTTAACCCTTTCATTCCTGGAATTAACCTTGTGAACCTCTTCTGGACTCTATCCAATTACAATATATCCAGTCAGAGATAAGGGGCCCAAATCTGTTGACAATACTCCAAGTGTAGCCTGACCCTTGCGTATAAAGCCTTAGCATTAGCTCCCTGTTTTTATATTCTATTTCCCTTGGATCTTGTGCACTCATTTTTAAGCAAAACAAAAAAAAAAGTAGATAATGGCAAGAGTACATGAATGGTAGTGCACACCATTTGATTTAAGTGATTAGTCATTACTAGCTGAGCAGCGCAGTTTATTTTGCCCACACGGTCTGCAAAGCTGCCCTTGCTCGTAGGTTGAATTGCTGTTATGAGCCAGAAATAAAACTGCAGTTGTGTGCCCAGTAGTTCAGCCTTATCAATTCAGAGGCTTAATTTCTGGCTTGTTTTGCATGTTTCAATTATTTCTGTTGATACAATGAATAATGACAAAATAGTAGAATAAAACATGAAATTTATTTGTTTTTCCATCAAAATTGCTTTATTGGTTGTGTCTTTAAATGGTGATGCGAAGGTTGGTCACACTTCAGTTTAACTGCTGCTCTAAATTTGGTGTCCAACACCTGCTTCCTCCTCCCTGCCTACTCAATGTTGAGAATGAATAACTGCAGATTGAATTTGTTCAGGAGGGGCTCCCTCCTTCAATTCTCTTTAAGGCTTTTATATTTCTGAGATTACCATGACCTTGTTGCAAATGAGCTTGTCCTTTTTTCCCCTCGTTTTGCATTAAACTTGGTAACATGGGTCTTCACTGTCACAATTTTTAAAAACCGTGTCTTCTTTCCTCACCCCTTCCATTATCTTTTTTTAAAAACCTTTTTCAAATATTCAGTGGGATTTGTCTTCAGTAACATCTGTACTCTGCATTTCAGCCTTGTCTCTCCCTTTTGCTGTTTTCAGTACCGATGCATCGACATCTCAGCAGCCGGAATCGCAGCTGCCGCCGGCTTCACAGACGTCTGGCTCCAATCAGTCGAAACGTCCAGCAGCAGCAACAGCAGTGGTAGCAACTCCACAGGAGGTATGATTTGGCATGACTAGTAAGGAAATTCAGTCTGTTTGGAGCTGACGTTCACCTGTATTTCATTTTGCTGAGTTTCTCCAGCAGTTTGTGTACTCTGCTTAATGTTTCTTTTCTTTTTAAACCAATTAACTTGAGAGATATAATATATGTGTATGTTATACACACACATCAGCACTAGGACAAGGAGTGGCAGTGCAAGTAGTGGTAAGTGTAAAACTTTACAGTGCCAGCTGTAATATCAGTCAGTTCCCAACACTGTCTGTAAGGAGATGGTACGTACTCCCTTGGGTTTCCTCTCGCGTTCCAGAGATGTGGTTAGGGTTAGTAAATTATGAGCTGCCTGGGGCACATCTCGGACTGTGGTTGTGGACGCAAAATATTGCATTGTATGTTTCAATAGAAATGCGACAAATCCAATTTCTAGTCTGATGTTTGGTACCGGAGAAATGTTGCATCATTGGGTAGTGCTTGAGATGTGGTGGTAGGGTGGGTAAGCTTTTTAATCTGTCCTGATAATATCAGTGATTCCATACCAAAGAAACAGCAGTAGATCTGTCCTGTTGAGATGTTTCAGATGTAGAATTATTATACGTTGCCACAAGAGGTACTGCAGATGCTGAAAATCTAGAACAATACACACACAATGTGCTGGACGAGCTCAGCAGATCAGACAGCATCTATTGAAATGAATAAACAGTTGATGTTTTGGGCCAGGAACCAAAAGGAGGAAGAAGTTAGAATCTGACTGATTATGATTCTGATTGAAGTCTGATTCTGACTACTTCCCCCTTCCTGATGAAGGGTCTCAGCCCAAAACATCTACTGTTTATTCCCATCCACAGATGCTACTTTACCTGCTGAGCTCCTCCAGCACGTACATGTGTGGGTGTGTTTTATAAAATATTGCATTCTCTCTCTTCCTAGGATATTGTCTTCACCCTTTTCATCCTTTTAAAGCTAAGGTGCATAGGAATTGCTTTTTGGAGGAGGTTGGTGAATCTTTGGAATTTTCAATTGGGGGGGTGTGGAGGCTAGATTATTGGAGGTACTTGAAGTGGGTAAGGTTTGAAAGATGAAGAGTGTGTTGGTGCACTGTCAAGAAGAATTGAAGCCAAGGGCAGGTTGGCCATTGTTATGTTAGATTGCAGGACATTGCTGAGGGCCAGGTTTACTGCTATTTTTCTGTGAGTCACAGAATGAAATAAAAGACCCCAGTCGCTTAGGGAAATGTAAGATCTTTGTATTTGGAGAATTAATAGATGTTGAAAATTTTCATCAAGCAGTGTAGTGCAACACGTTATTCTATTAGCACATAGCTGCAGTTACCCAAGTTCCATCCTGACCTTGGGTCCTACCTGTGTGGAATTTGTGTGTTTTCCCTGTGACCAAATGGATTTCCCCTTGCTGTACCAGTTTCAACACACATCCTTCTCCTCGCCCCCCCCCACCCCCCAAAGTGGTAAGTTAATTGGCACTAGAAATTTCACCCCACCCCACCCCACCCCACCCCAGTTATGAGGGCCAGATAGAGTTGAAAGGCCTGTGAGAGCAAGTAGCAAGGATGTAATGCTGGGTTTTTATAAGGCATTGGTCAGACCACATTTAGAGTACGTGGGGTGATTGAAAAGTTCGTGGCCTAAGGTAGAAGGAGTCAATTTTAGAAAACTTAGCACATTTATTTTTCCTGCATTTACACACTTAGTCCAGCGGTCGTGGAGCATACGGATCCCTTCTTTGTAGAAGTCGGCGTCTTGGACCTCCAGAAGGTGGTCCACAACAGGGGTGATTGATAAGTTTGTGGCCTAATGTAGAAAGAGATGAGTTATTAACTTCAAACTTCCTGCATTTTCACTCAGTTGAACTGCACATGGATGTAACAAGAGCTGTATAACTCATCTCCTTCTAGCTTAGGCCATGAACTTATCATTCACCCCTACTGTGGACCACCTGGAGGTCCAAGATGCTCTCGTTACATGCATGTGCAGTTCAACTCTTTGAGTGATAATGCAGAAAGTTTGAAGTCTGGGCCTATACCGCTGGAGTTCAGAAGAATTGGGTGGAGGGGGTGGGGAATCTCATTGAAACCTACCAAATATTGAAAGGACTAGATAGAGTGGAACTGAAAGGATATTTCCAGTCGTGGAAGAGTCTAGGACTAGAGGGCTTAGCCTCAGAATAGAAGGATGTCTCTTTAGAACCAATGAGGAAATTCTTCATCCAAAGGGTAGTGAATCTGTGGAACTCATTGCCACAGATGCCTGTGGGAGCCAGGTCGTTGGATATATTTAAAGGTTCTTGATTAAGTAGGAGCATCAAAGGTTACAGGGAGAAGGTGGGACAATTGTGTTGTGTGTGTGTGTGTGAGAGAGAGAGAATAAATCAGCCTTGATGGCATGGCAGAGTAGACTCAAAGAAGCAGAATTAGGCCATTTGATCCAATGTCTTTTGGTCTTTATTGATCCTAGGAATATAAGTGAGCAAATGTGATTGATCTGAGAGCTCATATAAACCTAGTGTTTTTAAACTCAAGATAAAAGTAAAATGAGATCTGAAAAGGGGGTTTCTTCAGTAAGTAGAGATCAGATGTTGAATAACAGAATTATTGGGAGAGGAAGAACTGTTTACATAGTAAGTTGTATTGGAAAGGTACTGAGAAAAGGGAGGAGGAGAAGATCATACCACCAAAGGACAAGTACTAATTGGATAGCTGATCTTTGAGCAGACATGAAAGTTAAAGATACTTCTGTCATACAAGTTTCTCAGAATGTAAGAATTCCTGATTATCTATATCCCCCTCTTCAACACTTTCCAACTGTTGCTACTTAACCTGTGCAGCTGTTGCTGCAACTTTTGAGCCTCAAGCCACAATGTCAGCTTGGAGTTACTGAAAGTACCTGTGAAGTTTGAGAAAATGTATTATAGATAAGTCAGGGGTGAGCAGTGAAGTAAATAACACTATCTTTTCCCTTGCTGATTATAGACCACCCCTTCAGCACAAAGCGGAACAAAATCCTGGGCACAGGCGAGCGTTACACATGGTGCACAAGGCGATGGTGAGTCTTACTGGTTATAAGCTAAGCACTTCATAACTACATGGTGGCGTTTACTTCCGTTTGCCTTTTGTATTTTTTGGTGTGTTCAGTATTTTTTTTCTAATGAGCTTTAAAGATTGTACTCTGCAAGGCTGTCATCAGAGTTTAACATTTAATTCGATAATATTGTTATAATCAAAATCGTACTCTCACCATTGCTGTCTTGAGAGCTGCAGTTAACACCTGCTAAATACTGTGGTTACAGGAGGATAGAGCTGGGATGGTGGGCCATGTGCCTTTCTTCCCAAGACCTTATCAGCTTCTCTAGATACCACCATGAGGGAATACTCCACACTGTTTGGAGAAGTGCTGCTGCAACAATGTTCAAAAGTTAGCTATCATCCAAGACAGTGTAGCCATTCACCATATAACTATTTACTTTTTCCAGTACTGATGCCCTGTTGTTGACAAATGTACCATCTGCAACCTTCACTATAGTTACTTGATTCAGATACTCCAATGTCTAAACCCATCACAGGAGAATGAAGAGTGTATGGTAACCCCCAACAGTTTGTAACTTTTTACAAAGTTGCACACCAACCTTGCAAGAAAACATCGAACATTTTCCTTCCCCACATTGAACTCCTTATTTATCAACACTGGAATTCCCATCTCCAAGACTGGCAGTTCAGATAAGCAGTTGTTACCACCAGGGCAGTTCAGATGGACATTCCCAGGAATGCCTACATCCCAATTTCCAAATTAAAACTTTCTGAATTTGTACCAGTGGAGTAAATGTCCTTTTTAAAGGTGCGAGGGCATTTGTTGCCTATACTTGGCATGAAAAGAGAGGAATATGTTGTCATTCCCAATTTTGGATGACAAAATTGAAGGCCAAAGCTCTGATATCAGTGCATAAGCCAAATGGTTCTATTATGCACTCATGCAATTTTCTTGGCTAATTTTAAACAAGGTAGGAAGATGAGTACAGATCTTCGTGATATGTAAGAGGCAGGGCCAATGATCTAAGCAAATTTTAAAGTAGAAATATTGTTTAGCTCAATCTATGCACCTCAATATTTCACAAACTAGAAATAGTCACTCTGAAGTTATCTGCTTACCAATATTATGATGTCATAATATTGCTACATGATTGGCTGGTTTTTACTATAGTGGCTATGTTGCCTGGTGTGCAGGTGGATACTGTTTTTAATATTTAAAAAAAAACTTGCCACATTCAACTCAGTCTAGATCAATTGGGATTTCTCACAAAGATGTATAATATTGAAGGCTTGATCTTTGTTTAACAAAAATCTGACCTGATGTTTAGACCTCATCCCACATTGAGATTTGTGTCTCCATAATAAACTTAAGTTAATCTGATTATTTAATTCAGTCAAAAGAAACACGGGTACCAATCCAGGACTTAATCTTCTGCTGAGAGTTTGAACTTTTTTGTTTGTCTCAGCTGCCAGTTAGTTGGAATTTAGAGCTGATGTTTGCAGACTTGTGTCCACTCATTTTCTCCCCTTTCCTACAGAAGGCTTTATGCATTACACTGACAGGATTAGTTGCAATTATAATCTAGTTGGCATTCCACTGAGAGAGCTGCGCTGCATTGTTTGAGATGCTGATTTTAGGCTTTCCACTTTAGGTTAGAGGTTTCCCTATTCTGCTTGAAGGATAGGGAATTCTCCAGCTGTCCTGAGTAATGTTCCCTGAAACATTCGAGCATCACTTTTGCCCTTTGTAAGAAAATAACAAAAGTGATAAACAATATATCTGGTACTAGACAACAGGATGACCCGTTGGGGCACCCTTTGAGAGAAGGGTAGTGCAGTCTGATGTGACCAGAATGAACATTAAATTTTCCTGAATGCTATCGGTATGGCTTTGCTTTGGAAACTGAAGTAGAAAACCTTAGTTTATTAAAGAAGAACGACACGTAGCAAAGCAAATATTTGTTTAACGAAGGACAATTTTGATGGCATTATTTCTGGTTTATTTGCCACCCTTGTGCCTCTGGTCGTCATTCTGGAGTCGTGCAGCCCTCTCATCCCCTGTCTCTTCATCTCTTCTGCTGTTTGTTCTTTGTCTTTGATCCTGGAGACGTGCATTTCTCAGCTCCTTTGTCTCTTTTCTCTCATCTTTTTTTTTGTCCTGATTCTTTAATCCTGGAGTCATGCGGCCCTGGCCTCATCTGATTCTTGTCCTCTCCTTCTCCTTGCCGCTTCCCGATGACATTTAGCATCATCTCTTGACCATAATGTCCCCCTTCCCTTTCCATGCAGCATAATTAGGTTGACTATTTTTTTTTACCCTGATGCTGAATAGAGGATACGAAGCAGTAACACCAAAGGATGCTAATTATTCTTGATGATGTAGTTGGCGCTCTCCTAAATGGACGTGATATAGTCACTGCTGTCCTTTAATTGTGGCAAAGGGTTTTATGGGCGTCTCAAAGTACGTCATTACAATAAGACTTAATTACCTTTTATTGATCGGTGGCAGTTTGATCTGTCCCAATCCTGCACATGCTGATGGTGATTAGCAGAATGTGACCCCTCGAAATAGAGCTGCCCTGTCCTTTTGCTCTGGTAGGTGTCGCTGCTGAAGGTGGCCGTGTGCATGCATCGGGCTGTCGGGTCCCGATTTCCATGATGGTGGATCGGCTCTCGGGTTAAAAGGGAGCCTGTTGATTGTTGCGAATGAGCAATTTTATACGAATGTGTAACCCTGAACCTTGCCTGCATTCTGTAAGCGCATTTTAATTCGATGTAGCCAAAAAAAGTGCCACTGTTATGCACCGTTTGTGCTCATTGGAGATCACAGACAGAGCATGAGAGTTTTAGTAGTATATAGATAGAATATACATTGCATCTTTTAAATACAAAGTGCAATGGTTCGATGAGGGTTTTAATTATCCAACTGCTTTATGAAGTGAGTTATGAAGTTAAAGAAATGGAAATAATTGATGTTTCCATCACAATGTGTAGATCACTGAGCAAACGACAGTTGAATAATTATTTGTGTCATAATACTTTTTCTGGAAATGCTGCTTTGAGTGCTTCCAGTTTGAGTAGGGCTGTGAAAGTGTGTCTGCTCGAAGTGGGACTCTGTTTAGGCTCCACTAGAATGTTTTTTTAAATAGAAAATGACATTTGTGCTCAGGTGGAAAGGGATCAAACCAACAGTCGCCATTCTCTCGCGAGGAATTTCCAACCCTGCAAGCGGCTGGAGATCAGGACAAAGTTGGCAGAGAAAGGGACATTGCAGATCAGTCGTATGGGCCCGGACCAAGCCTCCGCCCTCAAAGTAAGTCACTGAATTCTGTGAATTTGTTTTTGATATTTTGTTCAAGATTTTGTGTAATAGTGGCAGGAAAACCTAAATCCAGTTGCTTGTCTTTAGAGGTTACTTGGAATTGATGGCCGTGATCAGGACGTGGAACTGTTATAACATTTTTTTTGTTGTTGAGCTGCACAAGTTGTGATATTTGGGATGGCAACCAAAAGCACCAGGAATCTTTCAGGTAGCATTTAGTCACATGATGCTTGAAGAGAAGTCTTGGCAAGCAGTTCAGTGCAAAGACAAATACGGTTGGGTTTTGACCTAAAGTCTATACGTTAGAGCTCACTGGTCCTTTTTGGGGGAAGAGCTTCGCATAAATATGGTGGAAATTCAGAACCCATTCAAAAGCTTTTGGAGGTATTAATAGCTTCAGAATCAAAATAGCAAAAATTCTTTAGACTTTTGGTATTTTAAGACTATAAAGGGCTTAGGCCCCAGATTTGTTAACAGATATAAAGCACAATAAACTGATAAAGTAATACATTAAAAATGCTGGAGGAATGCAGCAGGTCAGGCAGCATCTATGAAAACGAATGAACGGTCAATGTTTCAGGCAGGGACTCTTCATCTGGACTTGTAAATAGTCTGAATCTCCAGACAAGTAAGACTAGAATTACAGGTACTGCTGCAGGTACCATGCAGTTTGGTATATGGACTTGCACTTGAAGCAATCTGTTACGCTTAAATTCTGTAAGTTGTTTTAACATTTTCACTTTTCTACTCCCTCTTAGATGTGACCAGCTGGAGGGAGGGTGGTGGGCGGAACTTGGGTGCTCCGGGTGTCTCTTTGATCGAGGGGGAAACCAAAGAGCTAAGCCCAGAAGAAGCAGTAAGCTGTATAGCATCCTCAGCCGACCAGAAGGTGCCCCTGAGGATGGCCGAACAACCACCTAGATCAGGGAGCGGTGTGCCACAGCAGGCAGTTCCCCAGCCATACCCTCCACCATACAGGGGGATGATGCCAGCTTTTGTAAGTAATCAAGATCTTGGAGGAAACGTCCTGATTACTGTTAATGCAGATTATCTGGTTGATTTAATAACACTTAATATTTGATGATACATTAACTCATGAAATGCATTGTCTATTAAATGTTCCACGGGCAAATTTGTTAAACCCAGGTGACCTTGGTGGATAGAGTGTATGGTTTGACAAATAGGCTGATCTCTAGCTCTTTCACTGGGTGTGCAGTTAGCATCTTGACGACTAACCTGACTGCAGTGCTCTTGGTATCACAAGAGTAAAACAAGGATGGAAGAATCCATACTGCCATCCAGTGACACCTGAAAGGAGCACTGAAGTCAGGTCATTGTCTTGCTAATACTTTCTCCAGTTAAATGTGAAGAAAGTTGGTTTGAATGAAGGGCTGATGGGTATTTGGCTTTGTGAAGTATTCCACAAAAGCCTTGAAAGATGGAGATGAAATGGGGAAAATCACACTGGTTATTATAAGAACAATTGTAGAAATTGAAGAATCTGTTGTTTTACAAGGATTTGTCCAATTTTCAAAGATTTTGTGTTGTAAAAGAAACATGAGTGTTATTCTTTTGGGTTTACTGACTGGTTGCAGATCTTCATGGATGCCCTGCTGAACAAGGGCATCCATTTTTTGGTTTGAACGTGAAGAGTGTCTGATATTTCCTACTGTGGTGTGCCCAGTGGTTAAACTTCCTTGATAAGCAGCATCATTATTTAACTGCCTGAAGCTTTTCATATTTAATGATAAAGGTGCTGAATGAAAAAATTGCCTCTCAACTCCATAACATTAAGATGGCTATAGATAAGGGTATATGTGGACCTTGAGAGTATGAAAGTGGAGCAAGGCAAATTACAAGAGCATTAGGCAGGAACAAGGGAGAGTTAATTGGGAACAGCTATTTCTGGGTAAATCCACATCTGACATGTGGAAGGTTTTAACACCCTCCAACTGCACAGAGTACAGGACAGTTATATTCCAGTTAGAAAGAAGGACAAGGATGGCAAGGTAAGGGAACCTTGATTGTTGGGAGAGGTAGTGAATTTAGTCGAGAAGAAAACTATGTAAAGCTTAGAGTCAAATGGAGCCTTTGAAGATTATAAACAAGCCTGAAAAGAACATAAGGGAATTGGGAAAGCCAAGAGGGGCCATGTAAAGTCCTTGGCAAGTAGGATTAAAGAGCATCCCAAGTCTTTATATACATCATAAACAACTGGAAAACTGGGGGGGGGGGGGGGGGGGGAGATAGGACTGCTCAATGATAAAGTGGGGGGGGGGGGAACATTTGCTTAAATGTGGAGGATGTGGTTGAGGTCCTAAATGAGTACTTCATCAATATTTACCAAGGAGAAAGATGTGGAGGATAGGGAGATCAGTCCTGAATCTATGATAGTTTGGGCATTTTGAGGTGAGCAGGTAGTGTTGGTTCACTAAGAACATTGATGTGGATAAGTCCCCAGGACCTGATGGGATCTATCTCAGGTTATTGAGATAGGAAGGCAAGAGAAGAGATTGACCGTTATCTTGTGTCCTCTAGCCATCGGTGAAGTCCCGGAGATATGGTGAGTAGCTAATGTTCTTCAATTATTTAGGAAGGGAACCAGGGATAATCCTGGAAACTTGAGACCAGTAAGTCTCATGTCAGTTGTGGGGAAATTACCGGAGAGGATTCTTGGGGGTAAGATTTGACCATTTGGAAGACCATGGCTTTGTATGGAGCAAGTCTTAAAACTTGATTGAGCTCTTTTGATAAAGATCTTTCAGGGGAGATCTGATATTTGGTTTATAAGATTGAGATGGGGTAATTTCAAAGGAGGTGTGAGGGGCAAGTGTTTTTTTTTAAGCTGAGTGGTGGTACCTGGATTGTGCTATTTGGTGGTAGAGGCAGAAAAGTTACTCTTAAGAGATGTTTAGATAGCAAAATGAATATGAGGAAAATGAAAGGATGTGAAAAATGTGTAGGTAAAAGAAATTAGTTTAGTTAGCTATGTAGTTATTTAATTGGTTTGGAACAACATTGTGGGTTGAAAGGCCTGTTCTTTTGCTGTACTCTCCTGTGCTCTATTATGTTCTGTTACCCTGAGCTGTTTAACATCTTCAGTGATTTTAAAGTGTTGGTCAGTTCTGGAACATTTCCAGTACAAAATCAGATGTTACTGGCAGGGTTACTCGGCCAGAGTTGCCAGGAAATCCATAAAGGGGCAGCTGTTGCATTAAGTTCTAACATTAGCCTTCCTGTTGAAGCCTTGGAACCGAACTTGTCTTTTATTAGTTGCAAGGCCAAGCTAGCAGCCTGTAAAAGAATATTAGGCAGGTAAAGCAAGAATGTATTAACTGAGTGGGAGGAAGAAAAGTTGGGCAATTCCTGGTTTTGATTAGAATGGGTGCAGTGGATTTTGATGTTTGAAATACCATATTCATAAGTAATTGGCTATTGCTAAGACTCTTATCACCTGTTGACTGTTCTGTGTGTGAGCCTCAAAGTCAACAAAGCTGCCAGTACAACTGGAGATCATCTTCGTTCTGAAAATCCAATGTTCCATTTCATGTGTGATAGTCACATTTTAAGTAAAATAAAATGAAAGCAAGTTCTGTAAGACCTAGGTGATGACTCTTCAGCTTTGAGCTACACAGTATACAGTGGTATGCAAATGTTTGGACACCCTTGGTCAAAATTTCTATTCCTGTCAATAGTTAATTAAGTGAGTGGAAGATGAACTGATCTCCAAAAGTTAAAGATGAAACATTCATTTCAACATTTTGTGTAAGATTAGTGTATTATTTTTGTTCTCTACAATTTTAGAGTGGGGAAAAAAAAGGAAAGGAGCACCATACAAAAGTTTGGGCACCCCAAGAGATTTGAGCTCTCAGATAACTTTTACCAAGGTCTCAGACCTTAATTAGCTTGTTAGGGCTATGGCTTGTTCACAATCATTGTTAAGAAAGGCGAGGTGATGCAAATTTCAAAGCTTTATAAATACCCTGACTCCTCAAACCTTGTCCCAACAATCAGCAGCCATAGGCGGCTCTAAGCAGCTGCCCAGCACTCTGAAAATTAAAATAAATGATACCTACAAAGCAGGAGGAGGTTATAAGAAGATAGCAAAGCGTTTTCAGGTAGCTGTTTCCTCAGTTCGTAATGTAATTATGAAATAGCAGTTAACAGGAACGGTGGAAGGCCAAGAAAACTTTCCAAGAGAACTGCTCGTAGGATTGCTAGAAAGGCAAATCAAAATCCCTGTTTGAGTGCAAAAGACCTTCAGGAAGATTTAGCAGACTCTTTAGTGGTGGTGCACTGTTCTACTGTGCAGTGACACCTGCACAAATATGACCTTAGTGGAAGAGTAATCAGAAAACCTTTCCTGCGTCCTCACCACAAAATTCAGCATCAGAAGTTTGCAAAGGAACATCTAAATAAGCCTGATGCATTTTGGAAACAAGTCCTGTGGACTGATGAAGTTAAAATAGAACTTTTTGGCCGCAAGGAGCAAAGGTATGTTTGGAGAAAAAAGGGTGCAGAATTTCATGAAAACGCCTCTCCCAACTGGATCGATCATATTTGAGCTTGTGTTGCAGCAGCCAGTGGAACAGACAAGCATCACACCGTCTGTAAAAAAAAAACTGAAGATGAAAAGAGGATGGCTTCTACAACAGGATAATGATCCTAAACACCTCAAAATCCACAATGGGCTACCTCAAGAGGTGTAAGCTGAAGGTTTTGCCATGACTCTCAGTCCCCTGACCTAAACATAATCGAAAATCTGTGGATAGACCTCAAAAGAGCAGTGCATGCAAGATGGCCCAAGTATCTCTCAGAACTAGAAGCCTTTTGCAAGGAAGAATGGGCGAAAATCCCCCAAACAAAAATTGAAAGACTCTTAGCTGGCTACAGAAAGTGTTTACAAGCTGTGATACTTGCCAAAAGGGGTGTTACTAAGTACTGACCATGCAGGGTGCCCAAACTTTTGCTTTGGACCTTTTCCTTTTTTGTTATTTTGAAACTGTAAAAGATGGAAATAAAAATGTAATCTTAAAATATTAAAGAAATGTGTCATCTTTAACTTTATGCCTTTTGGAAATCAGGTAATCTTTTACTCAGCTATTCACAGTAAAAGAAATTTTGACCAGGTGTGTGCCATTGTATGTTAAGTTCATTTCATAACACCTAGATGATGCCTGTTTCAACCTAGCTCTGGAAATGGCATTGCTTTGCCATTGCGCTCAATTCTGATATAGTTAGCTTATGAAAGCTATAGTGTGGTTAGGATTTCAAAGAGCAGAAGGCTCTGATTTTGCTAACGCATTCCTGTGTAAATCAATACCATCAAGAGTAAATTAACTGGTGGATAAAATTGCTATTGTTTACTTGCATATCAGTAATTCAGTTTTAAATGATCTATATCTGATGCAATTTGGAATGTCTGAAACATGACTAGACTGTACAAAAACAAATTATTTTCTTCTGAAGTGCTGCCAAGTTAATGGCTACATTTTATTTAGCTTGAGGGCTTTTATATTTTAAAAAATCTAGTAATTCAACCCCTCCTGATCCTTGTCTGTTCTTTGTATTTCTATTCTCTTCAGATGTATGCTCCATATTGTGGTTTACCGTTTCCAGCACCTTATGGTCCACAGGGATCTTACAGATACCCATCACCCGATGCCAGCAAGTAAGTTTTCTCTGGGCTATCTGACTATAGTAAACACAAGATTCTGCTGACGCTGAAAATCCAGAGCAGCACACAAAATACTGAAGGAACTCTGCAGGTCAGGCAGGATCTGTGGAGTTTCCCCTCCACAGATGCCGCCTGACCTGAGTTCTCCAGCATTTTGTGTGTGTTTTGAGGTTATAGTGAAGTGCAGATAATGGTGGCGTTAAATTTCGTTGCTTTTATGGACTGCATCAGCATTGTCCCGGTGGTAGCTTTCTTGCATCTGTTCTAGAAAATTAGTTTCAATCCCCAGTAAGAGAAACTAGCAACTAGCCATGATGAACTTTATAACTGAGGTACTGCATTGTATCCAAAACTTGTTAAACCATGGTGTTACGCCCCATCATAAATATGTCACAATTTGAACAACATGGGAGTTTTTCCAGTCTCAAAATAAAATGGTCATCTGATCTCACTACTGTTTTTTTTTCAGTCTTCTGTTTATGCATCAAGTTTCAGTCATCATAAGTCCCAAAGTTCCAGTTACACCATAGTTGTACAGAACAGAAACTGGCCTTTTGGCCCAAATGTACTGAAAAGTGTCTTCATTAGTATTCTGATATCAGATGTCTTATTATATGTACATAAGATACAACGTTAAATTAGTAGAATCAATTTTTGGGGCTGGGAGGAGGGGGGAAAGAATTGGAATTTATATCTTTGCAAATTGGTAGGACCTTTAATAAAGTCAATAAGAATAGTTGGAAAGGCAAATGTCTGCAATTCAAATAAAATGACAACACAAAACACCAGTAATATATTTTAAATTGCTGGAGGGCTTTTTTAAATATAAAACCTTATCTGCCCTTCAGAAGTCTGGGCATAAATGAGTGAAGTGCAGTCACTGTTCTTTTGCAGTGTTGTAGTGAATGGGTGTAACAAGATAGCATTCCAACCTTGATTTCGTAATGAGTTGTCAGGATTGCCCGCTTCTCAGTATCTCTCATGTCTGTTTCCACGTATACTGCTTTAGCCTGAGTTTTCCACAATAAAGTTGGCAATGTTGAATTTCTCCCACTGTTAATCTGTACTGTCTGATTCTGCATCCTTCTTCGAGCCCAGCATCAGGCTGAGCTTCTGAGGTATCGCTGAGAAATCTTTCCACTGAGTCTGTCAGAGCCTGATGCTAGTTTGATGACTTCATCCATTTCAGTGGAGAGGACTGGGTATGTTGGGAGAGAAGCACTATTCAGGTCACTTGCATATTCAATTAACTATTGTTTTTTTTTAGAAAAATTTAAACAAATGAAGGAGTTTTACTTTTCAAATGGAACAGTCAGACTCAACTTTGGCAGCAGTTTATCCTGAGTGTCCTGCACTACCCAAGCCTTTTCTGATCTGAGCTGACCACCTTGAATGTTCATTGCAGGTGATCCACTTATGAGACCCGAGTTTCCTGGGGAGGCAACTGTTTGAAAATTTCAGATTATATCTTTTCCATACTTTTGACTGAGTTCATTTGGCTGAGGGATCTATAATGCAGAAATCCTTAGTCATGTACTGGTGGTCATGCTTCGTGCAAGTGTTGTGGGTTAATTCTTCATTGCTTGTGTGACTGGTCTTCTAAACGAGCTAGGCAACCCGTGACCACATGTCGTGGTTGAGCCATTTCAATCCTAGGTTCAGTTTCTTGCATCTGTACCCTAGGTCATTTATAGTGCAGCTGACAGGTTGGGGCAGAAGTTCATCTTCAACTGACTAGTTTGCATGTAAGTGTGAGAACAAGAAATGAGAGCAGATCATATGATCTTAACCCTACTGGTCTATTCAGTAAGGTCCTTTCTGATGCCTTGCATCTTCCTGAGAAATCCAATAACTGATTTCCCCTATAGTTTAAAAGTCCATCTGCCTTAACCATGAATGTTCCCAGTGGCTGCCATCTACAGTTACTCCAAACTAGAAAATTTCAAAAAATTTACAAGTTTTGGAGAATGAGGTGTTCTTCATCTCAGCCTTGAAGGGGAACTTCTTACATGCCTAATGGAAGATTCTCAGCCAAGGGGAATCTAATATCGATCCTGTCAAGTCTGCTCAGATGTTGTATTTTGATGAGATAATTTTTCATTCTTTTAATAAATGCAAGTGAGTTTATAAAGGTCTTGGTTTTTGATATACTTGCAACAGAATAGCCTGACATTAACCTCACTTTTATCCCCAGATGTGAATCTTGATTGATAGATACTTAGTTGAGAAAATTGGTAATTTGTGATAAATGTTTGGTATTTCTGAGCAAGCAAAATAAAGGGAGAAAACAAAGGTACAAGCTGAATCCTGAAAGCATCATGTTTATCTCATGGTGGTCTTGCCTATAAAATGCTCCATCTGCTCTTCTGCACAGGTTTCCTCGTGTTCCTGCTCCTCGATTGCCTCAGCATCCAACACGGATGTCCGAAGCAATGAAACGACCCTCCATCCTCAAACAGGACGACTTGAAAGAGTTTGATGAGCTTGAAAATGAGACTGATGATGGATGGGCAGGTAAAGCTCTGAACAACTGAAAGGAAGTTCAGTTACTACCTTCTGCAGGATATCTTGGTCTCCCCTGCTAGTCGTATATTAAAATCATAGTCCTGGCTGTGACACACATTTACCCAGCTTGTTATTGAGAATTGATGTCAACCATAATCTACTAAAGTCCTTCAAATAAATTTAATTAAAAAGATATGCCATTTTCAAACTGATTCTACTGGGTATTTTAATGCTCTTTTACTTCCCTCTTGACCTCAGCCTAAGAATTTTAGCTGTGTGGTCGAACTTGCATTTTCTTTAGCCGCTGGTTCTTTCTCCACCCTGATTCCCATCATTGCATTTAAAAATGAAAATTGAAGTTATATTGATTTGAGAGTATATGATTTTAGTGGTTGCCACACTTTCACATTTGACTTGAGAAACTAAATTAGTGGCTCACTTTCACATGTATCAGCACACAGTGAGCTGTGCTAAAAGGTAAGCCCATCAGAAGCTGATAATAGCTTAAGAGCAAAGTAACTTCTTTAACAGTGCTACTGGACATACTGAATTTCATGAAGGTTATTGGCATTGTGGATAGTGTAGAAGGCTGTTGTAGGTTGTAACAAGACGTTGATAGGATATAGAGCTGGGCTGAGAAGTGGCAAAAGGAGCTCAATCCAGTGAAGTATGAACCAATATGCTTTGAAAGATCGAATTTCAAAGCAGATTACAAGGTTATTGGCAGGAGTCTTGGTGTGGAAGAATAGAGGGATCTTGGATCCACTTAGATTCCTTAAAGTTGCTGCGCAGGTTGGTAGGGTGATTGTGAAGGCATATGGTGTGTTGGCATTCATTACTTGGGGGGAGGCGGGATTGAATTCAAGAGCTGCGAGGTAATGTTGCAGCTCTATAAAACTGGTTAGACCACTCTTGGGGTATAGTGTTCAGTTCTAGTCGTGGAGGATTTAGAGGACGTGGAGATGTCTCAGGTGATATCTGGATTAGGTAGCATCTCTTATGAGGAAAGGTTGAGCAAACTAGGGCTTTTCTCTTTGCAGTGAAGGACGACGAGCTGATTTGATAAAGTGGACCACCAGTGCCTTTTTCCCCAGGGTGGAAATGCCTATTACAAGAGGGCATAATTTTAAAGTAACTGGAGGAAAGTAAATGGGGTTGTCATTTTTTTAAAACTGTATTAAGTGCATAAAACTGTATTAACTGCCGGGTATGTTGGTAGAGACCCTTGGATAATTATGTAGATGAAAGACTGAAGAACTATGTGGGAAAGGGTTAGTTTGATCTTGGGGTAGCTTAAAAGGTTGTCACAGCATTGTGGGCTGAAAGGTCTGTACTGTTCTGTGTTTAATTACAAAGCTGTAATATCACCCATTGTACTTGGGAATACTTAGAAAATTTGCACAGTGCTGGTGTGAGGTTCTGGGAAAGGTAATGTCATGGAATTTCAGCTACAAGGGCTAGATAAAATGTTCCTTGAATATTATCATAGTGTGAACTTCAGCATGACCGGAAATTCGTTCTTCATATAACTCATTGTAGAGTGCCTTGTTTATTAAATGGGAAGAAAGATGAGCAGCTGGGCATTGGGCTAAGACTGACAATTCTGCTTATTTCACTTAATTCCTGTACACCTTTACTTTCACAGGGGCACACGAGGAAATAGACTACACTGAAAAGTTAAAGTTCAGTGATGATGAAGACGATGATGATGCAGAAAAGGGAAAATCTGATAACTGGTCAGTGTGCCAAAACATTAGTCATCCAACCATTTTTTTAAAAAGCATTGAATCTAGAGGAATAGCTTCTTAACACTGATCTGTTGCATCTCCTCTTCAGTGCCAGTTTCCCCACCATGCCCCTCAAATTTCCCGCCTTTTAAACACTTATCTGTTTTTACTTGAAATACAACACATCCACATGATCTAGCCTTCACAACTAAGCAGGTTAGAATTTCAGCGATTCACGCACCCTCTGAGAAATAGTTCCTGTGCACTTCAGTTTAAAATGATTACATCCCCTGGTTTGAGATTCTCCAGTAGTTGAAATATCTTTCGGTCTACATGCTTGGGATCTTATTCTTGATGAGTAAGGGCTTCAAAGGTTACAGAGAGAAGACAGGAGAATGGGATTGAGAGGATAATAAATCAGCAATGATCGAATAGCAGAGAACACTTGACAGGCTGAATTGCCTAATTCTGCTCCTGTGTCTCCTGAATTGTATATTTCGGGAAGATTGTTCTTTTAAACTCCCTAAGATGGTTTATTTTCCGTTGAACTGTAGTTTGTTGGGTACTAGATGTAATACAAGCTACACATATAAAATATCTCTACTTCACAAAAATATTTGCTCAATGTATTGTTGTAGTTGGCTAAATGAAGCAAGGTTGTCAGACTCAAGCATAGACTGTAAATGCTGGAACGTGGAGCAACTCGGTGGGTCAGACAATATCTGTAAGTGTGTGCAGGGAAGAATTGTCAATGCTTCTAGTTGAAATCCTGTGTTCGTAGTGGAATGGGGATAGTAGCTAATACAGAGAACCCTTTAATGGTGAGATTGGGGTCCCGAAGTGTTTGGGAAACCAGAAAGGATTGAAAGATGCCAAGCATAGTGAACCAGGAAGATGTTGGAGATGAGCAGGTGGATGATGGATGGAGGCAAACAAAGGCAGATGAGACAGCTGAGGGGGTATGAAGCTGGGGAATCTGAAAAGCATGCAAGTTACTAATGGGAACCATTAGGGGAGAGCTTGAAAGGTAGATGGAACCAGATCCAGATGGAAGCGAGGGAGAGCCAGTAGAAAGTGAATCGGAACCAAAAGGAGATGCCACAAAAATAGATGGAGATCTGGAAATGGGAGGTATGGAAAAGGGGGCAAAAAGGAAGGACTGATGGGAAAATTTAAAGTTTTTTGGGGGGGGGGTAGAAATGTGTCTGAGATGAGGGTTACTTGAAATTGGAAAATTTAGTGTTCATTTCGGTCATAAGCTACCCAGATGAAAGACAACTTGTTCCTTTGGTTTGCAATTGGCTTCACCCTGGCAGTGGAGAAGGCAGAGGATGGACACGTTTGGTGTGGGAATGGGAATTGAAATAGCTTTCATATAGGAACTTGAGAACACTATTACAGACAAAGCATTTGTGCTCTGCAGATCAGTCGCCTAGTCTGCACTTGGTCTTGCCAGTGTGGAGGATGGTACATTTATTATAACACACAAAATGCTGGAGGAACTCGGCAGGCCAGGCAGCATGTATGGAAAAGAGTAAACAGTGGACATCTTGGGCTGAGACCCTTCATTGGGACATTAATCTTAGCTGCACTTTTTGTGTCCCTAGAAGATGATGAGAAAGGAAGTGTTAGAACACGTGTTTGCCTCCAGATTGTGGGGGTCAAGGAGGGATGAGTGAACCAGGAAAAATGGAGGGAGTGGTCTCTGCAGAAGGCAGAAAGGGGTGGGGAAGTGATGTAGTTCAAGCAAAAAAGCAAAACAAAAGGTTCATGATGGATCTCATTACATCTGGTGAAAATGATAAGGTACCATGCGTTGGATGCAGAGGCTGGTGTCGTGAAAGGTGAGGACTATTAGAGCTCTATTTCTGTTATGTCTGAAGGGAGGTGAATTCGGAGCAGAAATCCAGGAAATGTAATGAGAGGGCTGTGTTATCCACAGTAAGAGAGAAGCAGTGTTTTTTTGCTGGATGAGAGTTGGTGGAAGTTTGTTGTCTGGTTTTGCGCAGAAGGAAATGACAAGCTTTAAGGCTGTTGAGGGGAAACAAGGCATCATGGTTAAAAATAGGCAGGAGGGGCCAGGAAATTGGAAGCTGTCAGAATGTCCCAGATGTAAGTGATGAAAGAACTGAACAAAAGGATACCATATTCAGTCAAGGTATGAGATGTTGAGTGGAGCAAGAATAAGCAAAAATAATGGGTGTAGCAAGTTGGTCCTGTTTGTGGATCTTGGGTAAGAGATTGAAATAAGAATTGTGGATTTGGGGTACTCACGTTGGACAATATGCCAAGTTCTGGGACTTTTGAGGAAGATTGTAGTCTTTTGTTCATTGAGGTCGTGGAAGGTTATGAAAGAGTTGTCTAGATGTCATATTAAGTAGTCAAACTTTACAGAAGTTATTTACTTGCTATTTGCTATCTATTTTTGTTTGCGCAAATGCAGTATATTGGTTCTCAATCTGCTTTGTGTATCATCAGGGAATTCAGTTCTCTGTATATTCTCCAGCCATTTAGTTCTTTGTGATTTATTGCTGCCACTGCAAATTGTTTCTCTTCATATCCTTATTCCAGCAATTTTGCTGCTTTCTTCTGTTTTATGGACTTTCTGTTATTGTATCGATCTGATTTATATGGACTTGTTATTACAGTTGTCTTAATGCAAAAATATAAAGTCTGTAGGTAACATAGGTAAATCTTCTTCTGTAAAGGGACGGCCAGCTCAATCGCCCTGAAAGGCAAGAGTTGCGCAATTCTGAGCACAGGAAGGAGACCTCATCGGAGGAACATCCGTCTGTCAAGGCAACCAGGAGTGAAGGTGCAGCCCCTGCTTCATCAGAGCTGGGCCCACCCCCTAGAGTTCCTACCAATTGGGGTCCTGCTGTGGATTACCAGGTATAGAGCAAGACAATAAATGTAGTTTATTACCTGTGAGTGTGTTGAGGCATGTCACTGTCTGATCTGGAAGAATTTGGTACCTGCTGGTGAAGTTGTACAGAATGAGCTAAGTAGCCATGGATGTTGAGTTTACCATTCCCTCTGCACACTAATAAACTGCTTGGGTATAAATTTAAACCCAAATCAACCAAGGCTCATATAAACCAGATCCAAGTTCAAGGATTGTTATTCAAGCAAGACTTTCATTGCACGTGCACATGTTCTTGTGCTTATACTTAACTTTGACTTGTGTTTATTTTTATGTGTCGCCTGACACAAACAGTGCCATAAGTATAATAGACTTGTTATTTCCCAGAATCTCATCGTACGGTCACTTGTACAAGAACATTGATGGATTGTATCCAAATTTTGAAACTTTATCCCATGTGGAACCTAAGCCTGTTCCTTTATTCCTTTATTATTCCCCTCCCCAGTTGTCTGGTGCAGAGATCACCTAAGCCAGAGTTATATACCCCGAGAGCAATGGGTCTAGATGGGGTGGAGTTTGTTAGGTGTGGTCAGGAAGGTTTCTTGACACAATATGTAGATAAGCCTACAAGAGGAGAGGTTGTACTTGATTTAGTATTGGGAAATGAACCTGGTCAGGTGTCAGATCTCTCAGCAGGAGAGCATTTTGGAGATAGTGATCATAATTCTATCTCCTTTACAATAGCATCGGAGAGAGAGGAACAGACAAGTTAGAAAAGCATTTAATTGGAGTAAGGGGAGTTATGAGGCTATCAGGCAGGAAACTGGAAGCTTAAATTGGGAACAGATGTTCTCAGAGAAAAGTATGGAAGAAATGTGGCTAATGTTCAGAGGATATTTGCATTGAGTTCTGCGGTACGTTCCAATGAGACAGGGAAGTTATGGTAGGGTACAGGAACTGTGGTGTACAAAGGCTGTAATAAATCTAGTCAAGAAAAAAAAGGTTCAGAGAGCTAGGTAATGTTAGAGATGTAGAAGATTATACAACTAACGGGAAGGAGCTAAAGAAGGAAATGAGAGCCAGAAGGGGCCATGAGAAGGCCTTGGTGGGCAGGATTAAGGAAAACCCCAAGGCATTCTACAAGTATGTGAAGAGCAAGAGGATAAGACGTGAAAGAATAGACCTATCAAGTGTGACAGTGGGAAAGTGTGTATGGGACCGGAGTAAATAGCAGAGGTACTTAATGAATACTTCGGTATTCAATTTGGAAAAGAATCTTGGTGATAGTAGTGATGACTTGCAGCAGACTGAAAATCTTGAGCAAGTAGATATTAAGAAAGAGGACGTGCTGGAGCTTTTGGAAAGCATCAAGTTGGATAAGTCGCCGGGACCAGATGAGATGTACCCCAGGCTACTGTGGGAGGCGAAGGAGGAGATTGCTGAGCCTCTGGCGATGATCATCAATGGGGACGGGAGAGGTTCCAGACGATTGGAGGGTTGTGGATATGGTTCCTTTATTCAAGAAAGGGAGTAGAGATTGCCCAGGAAATTATAGACCAGTGAGTCTGACTTCAGTGGTTGGTAAGTTGATGGAGAAGATCCTAAGAGGCAGGATTTATGAACATTTGGAGAGGTATAATATGATTAGGAATAGTCAGCATGGCTTTGTCAAGGGCAGGTCGTGCCCTACGAGCCTGATTGAATTTGAGGATGTGACTAAACACATTGAAGAAGGAAGAGCAGTAGATGTAGTGTATATGGACTTCAACAAGGCATTTGATAAGGTACCCCATGCAAGGCTGATTGAGAAAGTAAGGAGGCATGGGATCCAAGGGGACATTGCTTTTTGGATCCAGAACTGGCTTCCCACAGAAGGCAAAGATTGGTTGTAGACGGGTCATATTCTTCATGGAGGCTGGTGACCAGTGGTGTGCCTCAGGGATCTGTTCTGGGACCCTTACTCTTTGTAATTTTTATAAATGACCTGGATGAGGAAGTGGAGGGATTGGTTAGTAAGTTTGCTGATGACACAAAGGTTGGAGGTGTTGTGGATAGTGTGGAGGGCTGTCAGAGGTTACAGCGGGACATTGATAGGATGCAAAACTGGGCTGAGAAGTGGCAGATGGAGTTCAACCTAGATAAGTGTGAAGTAGTTTGTATTGGTAGGTCAAATATGATGGCAGAATATAGTATTAATGGTAAGACTCTTGGCAGTGTGGAGGATCAGATGGATCTTGGGGTGCGCGTCTATAGGACGCCCAAAGCAGCTGCGCAGGTTGACTCTGTGGTTAAGAAGGTGTATGGTGTATTGGCCTTCATCAATCGTGGAATTGAATGTAGGAACCGAGAGGTAATGTTGCAGCTATATAGTACCCTGGTCAGATCCCACTTGGAGCACTGTGCTCAGTTCTGGTCGCCTTACTACAGGAAGGATGTGGAAGCCATAAAAAGGGTGCAGAGATTTACGAGGATGTTGCCTGGATTGGGGAGCATGCCTTATGAAAACAGATTGAGTGAACTTGGCCCCCTCTCCTTGGAGCGACGCAGGATGAGAGGTGACCTGATAGAGGTGTATAAGATGATGAGAGGCATTGATTGTGTGGATAGTCAGAGGCTTTTTCCCAGGGCTGAAATGGTTGCCACAAGAGGACACAGGTTTAAGGTGCTGGGGAGTAAGTGCAGAGGAGATGTCAGGGATAAGTTTTTGACTCAGAGTGGTGAGTGCGTGGAATGGGCTGCCGGCAACAGTGGTGGAGGGGGGACACGATCGGGTCTTTTAAGAGACATTTAGATAGGTACATTGAGCTTGGAAAAATAGAGGGCTATGGGTAAGCCTAGTAATTTCTAAGGTAGGAACATGTTCGGCACAACTTTGTGGGCCGAAGGGCCTGTGTTGTGCTGTAGGTTTTCTATGTTTCTATATATCTTTTCTATTATGTCAATTCCTTCCTTCTCTCTCACCCCCCCCCCCCCCCCCCCCCCCCAGGCAGCTGGAAACAAGCCCTCTAAGAGCGATCCTTTGCTTGGAGAGATGCTGATTCACAGGGCCTGCATTCACAGTACCCAGGACTTTTATTCAGACCCATCAGGACTCAACCTCTGCACATACTTCTCTGCCCTCCCATTTACCTAAACTAGGGATAACCCATAGCAAACAATAGGAATTGTGCAGATGCTGGAAATTCAAGCAACACACATCAAAGTTGCTGGTGAACGCACGAAGGGTCTCGGCCTGAAACGTCGACTGTACTTCTTCCTAGAGATGCTGCCTGGCCTTCTGCATTCACAAGCAACTTTGATGTGTGTTGCATAACCTATAGCACAGGCCTTTGGGATTTGGGAGGAAACCCATGCTGATGAAAATAAATAATTATAAACAGTATTTGTTTCTGTGATACTTCTGGCCTTGGTATCTTCAGATATCTAATGACCTTTGCCCTAATTGAGCTGGGAGTGTTGTGTGATGTGGATCGGTTTGGTTCTAGCATTGTGTATTTAAAAGTGCAAAGGGTTTCATTTACAGCAATGTCACTGGGGGGAGATGATTATGAAAAGTGATGCTGTGGTAGTTTAATATGTTACCTATTTTGATATCTACTAATGATTTTTTTTCCTTTCATTTCGTTCCAATGCCTGCTACTGGGCTGAAAAGATATATCCGAACATGTTAATTTCAGTAACTCTGTCTTTTTAGGGTCGAAGAACAGGCATGGGCTTGTCCCATCAGCATCAGGTTACTCAAGGGCTGTACAGCATCTTCAGGCAGGCCTCTTCCCTCAGCATGCACCAGGTTTGTAGGGCTAGCAGTAGGTTAAGACGAGACCGGCTTAGATCAAGTTTTACCAAGGTGTATCTCAGATTTAAAATTTAAAAGTGACTTTTAAATAACTTTGTGACAGACAGGTCCTATGTCCAGATAAGATTTAAGAAACTGCTCAAGATCTGTATTACGAAGCAGGGCATCTTGAGAATTTTGTGAATGGGAGCCAGGTAGAAAACTTCCTGGGAGATACAAGAGTATGCAGAAGTGTTGTGGTCTCTTTATGCTTTTACATCAGGCTGCCTCACAGGTCAAGGGATTACAGCCTCAGTGGCTGTATAGCAGAGACTTGAAGCCAATGAAAAGAGTGATGGGGACTGTAGATTCAGACTTCCACACAAGTCTACCTGAACCTGCACGGCCCCTGGAAAGTGCAGGATAATAAACAGGCCAAAAAATATTATTTTGAAACTTTTAAAAATCTTTCGCTCCACCTTTCTCCCCAACATGAGATTCTGCAGATGCTAGAAATCTCAAACAACATGCAGAAGAATTTTGGAGAAGCTCGGCAGGTCAGGCAGCATCTATGGAATGGAATAAACAGTCAACTTTTTGGCAGGACTGGAAAGGAAGGGGCCAGAATCCTATCAGATTCCTCCTCCTCCATCCCTTTTCTGTTTCCACCTATCCTTCTTGCATCATCCCAGCTCCCCCACCCACCTTGCACCTCACTTGGCCTCACCTATCACCTGCCAGCCTGTGCTCCCCCCATACATAATCCTAGCTTCTTTTGCCTTCCTTTCCAGTCCAGGTGAAAGGTCTCAGCCTGAAACATCAACTGGTTATTTCCTTCCATAGATGCTGCCTGACTTGCTGAGTTCCTACAGCATTCTGTGTGTGACTCTCCTCATACTCTTCCCTGACATCAGTTGCCTAGCTCTATTAATACCTTTTCCTTTCAAAATAGTTTTTTTTTTCTAAAGGCATATTATGTAGATTCTCTTGATTCCATATTTATCCCGGAGACAGGGACATATTTGGTGTGACTCAGTAGTCAAGATCAGCATTGCAGATACCCTATTTTTAATTTGCCCAATGGACTGAAAATGGCCAAGCTGCTTTGTGCAACTCCCCTGTGTTCCGATGTCCAGATCACACCAGGAACGTTTGCTCCCCTTGGTTGAACAGCCTTTTGTGTGCCAGCATATCCTGATCCGTTTCTGCAGTTCCTAATTTATAGTACAAGTTTGCTGCTCTGCCATATTAGCCGTCTATGTTAAGCTGGAGTTTTAATACCAAGCCTGTTGGGGGTGGGCCCTATATGTATAATACTGCAGCAGTGCATTTGAAATCTACCTCTGTCCTTCTGTGTAGATGCCTGTAATTTGAACTGGAGCCTTCAACTCATCCCCCTTCTTTCCCACTAACAGGATGCAGCCCCCCAGGACAAACCTGGTCCTGCCCTGGCTACTCAGAAGGCACCAGTAGGTGAAGATGAAGACGAGGCCTGGCGCCAGCGACGCAAACAGTCCTCCTCGGAGATCTCAGCTGCCGTAGAGCGGGCACGGAAGCGGCGTGAGGAAGAGGAGCGCCGCATGCAGGAGGAGCGGCGGGCTGCCTGCGCTGAGAAGCTGAAGCGCCTGGACGAGAAGTTCGGGGCCTCTGAGAAGCGGCAGAAGTCTGAGCAAGAGAAAGAGGAGGCATCAGAGGGAAAGGAGAATGAGGAGCCAGTCGGCTCCAACAAACGTCAGAGAACAGCCAGCAGCAGCAGCTTTGAGATGGCACAGGGTATATATCTCTTGTCAGTCCCTGGGTAAACTTGCTTTCTGGTTTTCCTTAATCCACCATGTTCCAATTCTTGCGCCCCCACCCCCAAACTGGGTGCACGAGTGTAACTCTGCTGGTGTTCAGTTGAAGTGCATTCAAATGGTTTGTGGACTCCGCTCGTTCTCCCCTACCCCGCTTCTCCCACTGAGAATTGGTTGCTGCATTAGGAGCAGATCAACCTCGTGTGTGTTTTATAGTTTATTTATATTTAAAAAAATAAAAGGATTTATCCAGGAGCTTAGTTCTTTTATGTATGTCATCTTGTTGCAGTGATATTAATCTGTTGGAGTATTTCCAGAGGCTGAGGGGAGATCTGATAAAGGTTTAAGATTGAGAGGCAGAAATAGAATAGACAGGAAGTATGTTTCCCAGGGTTGAAATGTCTAATACCAGAGGGCATGCATTGAAGGTGAGAGAAGGTAGATTCATGGGGGATGTGAAGGGTAAGTTTTTTTTTACTCAGTGGTGGATGCCCAGTATGGTAACAGAGGCAAATACATTGGAGGCTTTTAAGAGGCATTTGGATAGGTACACGGATGAAAGGAAGATGGAGGGATATGGACATTTTGTGGGTAGGAGGGACTAGTGTTTGGGTGTTTTTGCTGCTTATTTCGGACTGCTCTGATCTGTATATTTTGACAGGCTTTACCATTGCCCACACCCCTATTCCATGCATTCATTCAGCCTTAGATATTCAGTGCACCTCTCTAATGGTGGTGAGGGGGCCACCTCATAACTGCAGCAGTAAAGGTTCTCCACATTGCTATTGGGCAGATGAGTAAAGACTGGTTGCGAGTCTGAGACTTGCCTGATCGAGCTGAAAATAATGAACAGAGGGAATTCAGTTAAATACTAATTGAGCTGCATTTTGTTTTTCATCTTCTCCAGCTGATCCCCCGCCTCCCCCTGAAAAAGAAACCATTGAAGTGAAAGAGGAGACGGGAGTGGTGAGAGTTGAGTCGAAAGTAGAAGTGGTGGTTCCAGGGCGGCAGATGCAGACTTCACAGGGGTACTCTAAATACCAGAAGTCATTGCCACCCAGGTTTCAAAGACAGCAGCAGGTAAGCTTTGTGGTCAAGTCATCGCTGGTACATTTCTTCCATCCCGAAGTACATCACCCAGTGATCACTTTGAACTGTTGTTAGTTGAATTGCTTTTGAAAAGCATGCACAGAAAAACAAACATCTGTTTAGTTTCTTTGATCTCAGCATGCTTAATATAAAAAAAAGTATTGTAGGAGTACCGCCACACACTTATATGCCTGACAAATAGCTGGAGGAACTCGGGGCAGGCAGCATCTGTGGAGTGCGCTGCACAGACGGCGTTTTGTGTTGAGACCCTTCTTTAATAGCTTCATGTATTGGCCAGAAAGGACGTGATTGAATGCCATCATGTTTTTTAAATTGTAATTGTATGCAGTCTATGATTTGACTATAAATTACATACAATGCTGGTGTGGGCACGTGGCCAAGTGGTTAAGGCATTCGACTAGCGATCTGAAGGTCGTTAGTTCGAGCCACAGCCAAGGCAGCATGTTGGGTCCTTGAGCAAGGCACTTAATCACACGGTGCTCTGTGACGACACTGGTGCCAAGCTGTATTTGCCCTTGCCCTTCCGGTGTCTTGGAGAGGGGAGACTTGCAGCATGGGCAACTGCTGGTCTTCCATACAACCTTGTCCAGGCCTGCGCCCTGGAGAGTGAAGACCTTCCAGGCACAGATTCATGGTCTCGCAAGACTAACGGATGCCTTTACATACAATGCTGTAACTTCCTCTTCTGCGTATTGCGTTTTTCAAGAGAAATAGTCCCACTTTGCTTTGGAGGTATTTGATAGGCTTTATCAAGGATACTGTGCTTGGTAGAGGCAGTTTTTTTTTTAATAGACTGGGTCCACATGAAGGGCTATATTTCCTACCACAGATACTACCTTGCCCACAGAGTTCCTCCAGCAGTTTGGGTTTTTTACTCCATACTGCAGTATTTGCAGTCAGTTGTATCTCCAGACTCTGGTTGCTTGCAATAAGGTACACTGTTCTGAGAGGTGCTTCTAACCATGGCATACTGTTGTCAGGATTGTATGTAGGTGATAGCTCAGTGGGGAGACATTTCATATGTATTTAGCCAAAATCTGCAGGTTCAGTGGAAGTTACAGGGGTGAAGGTGATAGAACATAGAACAGTACAGCAAAGTACAGGTGCTTTGACCCGTAATGTTGCACTGACTGTTTAACCTACGTTTAACCCTGCCTTTCTTCATTTTTCTGTCATCCATGTGTCTTACATTCTTTAAGGTAGCTGCCAGTGCTGGCACTCAAACCCACCACTCTGCATTTAAAAAAACAACTTGCCTTTGATACTCTCCTCATTCATTCCTCCAATCTCCTTAAAAATTATGACCTCTCATATAAACTATTTCTGGGGGAAAAAGCCTCTGGCTGTCTACTCAATCTGTTCCTCTTACCATCTTGTTCACCTTTATCAAGTCACCTCTCATTCCCCTTTGCTCATATCAGAAAGCTGTAGAATATTTAAATTCTCTGCTTGCCTTGATCCAAAGCGTAGCTGGTTTCTCTTCCCACAGAAGCTGCTTAACTGGCTGAGGTCTCTTGGCACTTTCTGCTTTTGATCAAAGTTGTATCTGATTTTATAACTGGAGTCCTTGAGAAGTGGGTCCATGGGTTGTGGGAACAGTTCAGTGATAGGGTGAGTGAAGTTGAGTGAGATCAGCCTTTCTGACTCAAGAGCCTGATGATTGAGGATGTTCCTGAACTTGGTGGCTTATGTCCTGAGGCTCCTGTACCACCTTCTTGGTGGCAGCAGTGTGAAGAGAGCATGGCTTGGATGGTGGGGGCCCTTGATGGATGCTGCTTTCCTGTAGCAGCACTCCATGTAGATGTACCCAATGGTGGGGAGGGTTTTATCCATGATGGGCTGGGCTGTATGCACTACTTTTTGTAGGTGTTTCTATACCAAGCCATGATGCAACCAGCTTGAAAGGTGTACTTTCCACCACACATCTATAGAAGTTTGTCAAGCTTTTAGATGACATGCTGAATAAACAGATTTCTAAGAGTGTAGAAATGCTGCCACGCTTTCTTCATAATGGCACTTGCGTGGTGGACCTGGGACAGATCATCTGAAATGATAACTCCAAGGAATTTAGTTGCTGACCCTCTCTAGTTCTGATCCCCTGTTGAGGACTGGCTCATGGACCTCTGGTTTCCTCCTCCTGAAGTCAATAATCAGCTCCTTGGTCTTGCTGATGTTGAGTGAGAGGTTGTTGTATGGCACCACTCAGCCAGATTTTCAATCTCTGTCCTATGTACCGATTTATCAGCACCTTTGATTTGGCCAATGATAATGTCATCAGCAAACTGGCATAAATATAAAGCAAGTATAATAGGAGGCTAAGCACACAACCTTGTGGTTCATCTGTGTTGGTGGAGATTGTAGAGGAGATGGTGTTGCCAATCCGAGCTGTCTGAGGTCTGCAAGTAAGGAAATTGTGGATCCAGTTGTACAAGGATGTATTGAGGCCAAGGTCTTGAAGCTTATTGATTCACTTTCAGAGGATGATAGTATTGAATGCCGAGCATCCTGACTTGTGCATCTTTGCTGTCCAGATCTTTCAGGGTGTCCTGAAGAAACTGTGAAATGCCATGTGCTGTTGACCTGTTATGCCAGTAGGCAAATTGGAATGCATCCAAGTCACGTCTCAGGCAGGAGTTGATATATTTCATCAGCAGCCTTGCAAAGCACATCATCACAGTGAATGTATTTGCTACTGGACGATAGTCATTGAGGCATTCTTCGGCACTGCTATAATTGAAGCCCGCTTGAAGCACTTGTGTACCTCAGACTGCTGAAACAAGAAGTTTAAGATATTGTTGAACACTCCAGCCAGTTGATCTGCACAGGTCTTTAGTACTTGGCCAGGTGCCCAATTTGGGCTGGTTGCTTTCTGTGGGTTAACCCTGCTGAAGGATGCTCTTGTGTCGGCCTCAGAGACTGAAATCTCAGGGTCTTCGGGGGGGGGGGGTGGAAATCTGTGGGAGTTCGTGAAAGTGCTTCCATGTTTTGACGGTTTACTTTGACAGCATTCAAGCCTTGCCACAGCTGACAAGCATCCTTCGAATTTGGTCTAGAATTGCTACTCTGCACCTGAAATGGCTTTCCAGAGATCTTATCTGGCCGCCTTGTATTTTACTTGGTTGCCAGACCTGAATGCCTCTGAACTGGCTCTCAGCAGATTATGGATCTCGTGGTTCATCCAGGGTTTCTGGTTTGGGGAGACTGGGTTTTGTAGGGACACACTTGTAAACAACTGATTTTATAGTCTCTGACATCCGTGGTGTATTTGTTCTGAGTTGTTGAACACAGCCTAGTCCATTGACCTGAAACAATCCCTTGCTCCTCTGTCTCCTGCGACTACCTCTTTGTTGTCCTTATCTCTGGAGACTGCTCTTTAGCCTTTACCTGTGTGCAGTTAGTAGGGCAGTCAGGAGATTTGATTTCCTAAATTGCAGTCTAGGCATTCCTCATAATACTACAGCAGTGGTCAAATGTGTTGTGACACTTCCCTCCCCCAGTGTTGGAGGTGCTATGTTGATAACTGGGCATAGATTTCTTCAAACAGCTTGACTCTAGTCCCCAGGGTAGGCTGTTTCTTTGCTCATGAAGGTACTCGTACCTCAAGTGCATACTTAACATGGTCCTTTGGCATAATGTAAACTGCAGCCAGGATCATAGAGGAGAGAACTCAGTAAGTAGAATGGTCAGTACTTAATCATTAGATGTTCCATGTTGGGGAAACATGTGTGAGCAACCAGCACAACCAATGGTGACATCCTTCAGACAATTCACAAAACTACTACTTCTACTCTGAATCTGTGTGCAGTGGAAGCCTGTAATTTACATTTTGATGTGTTTGTGGTCCGACTGAGTGAATTGGAGCTTTTCCTGTCTCCACGTAAATTCAGCATGGTTAAGAGCCAGGTTGGGAACAGAGTATGCGGCCTAATGGTGGAGCGTGAACCCATGATTGGTTCCGTTACTCGCTGATCTAGACAAATAAAGCATTGAACAAGATTGATATCCACGAGTAAAAGAGCAGAAGGGAAGCAGATGGTCAGTACTGTCTGCCTGCGTTTGACTGTCCTCCACTCCCTTCTGCTTGCTGTGGCTGGATGAAGATGCAGGAGTATTGGGACTAGGACAAGGTTTGATCAGCGTACTTTGTGAATTGGGCTTGATTTTGAGGGCTCTGCAGTAAATGTTATGTGTTCCTGATTTCTGTTTACACCTTTCTATTGCTATTTTGTGTGATTTTTTTTTTTTGATCAGGGCACTTCATAAACTAGTTCTGTGGCCTGCAGTCAACTAACAACAGTACTAAATTGAAGTGAACTACACTGAACATTCCTAGACTGTTTCAAGGACTCTGTATTTTGATTAATATTGTTATTCGCTCATGTTTGCCACTTGCATGATTTGTTCTTTTGCACGTTGGATGTTTAATGTTTGAATTGGTTTCATGATGTTTCTTTGTTTCGTGGCTGCCTGTAAGAAACAGAATCACAGGGTTATGTAGTGCATACTTAAATAATAAATATACTTTGAATCTTTGAAGACCACTGCATCTGAACACCATAAAAATTTACAATGCAACACAGACCCACGCTCCTCCAACCTTTTTGCATTTTTCCAAATCAGCAGTCTGGTCAATTCAGAAACCCTTGGGTCTTACCAGCATATCTGCCTTGTCTCCCTGAAGCACAATGCAACTATTCCTTGTTTCCCTCTGAGACAGCAATCTTACACTTTGGTGCTCAGTCTTGTTCTCCAGAGACTGTATATTTGCTAACAAGATGCTAGGTAATGCAGGTTTAATACCCCGGCATTTTAGTCTGGCTGGGAGTCCTCCCCTCCTCTCAACAATGGTGATGTACCTTTATCCACTTAAAAGTGCCGAGTTCTTCAAACGGTCATGAGATAGCTAGTTCATTTAGACGGTTCAAAAATATATTACTTAAAAGGGAAATTGCATACTGCAGATTGCAGTGAGTAGTTTTTGTTAGAATATACAAGAGCTAAGTGTGGGGCCTGTATAGGTAAGACCATAGACATAGGAGCAGAATTATGCCAGTCAGCCCATCAAGTCTGCTCTGCCATTCCATCATGGCTGATCCCAGATCCAAATGGACCCCATACACCTGCCTTCTCACCATATCCTTTGATGCCTTAACTGATAAGGAAGTGAGAAACTTCCTGCTTAAACCACCACAGTCTGTGGCAGAGCATTCCACAGATTTACTACTCCCTGGCTAAAAAAAAAAGGTCCTCCTTACTTCTGTTCCTCAATTTTGAGGCTGTGCCCTGTAGTTCTGAATACCCCCACCATAGAAAACACCCTCTCCACATTCACCCTGTCTAGTCTTTTCAACATTTGGTAAGTTTCAATAAGAACCCCCTGCGTTCTTCTAAATTCCACTGAGTACAGGCCCAAAGATGTCAAACGTTCCTCGTATGTTTACATTCATGTTACATCCATCATCTACTTTAAACTTGCTGACTCATCCTCAGCTCTATCATCCTGGTTCCCATCCCCTGCTATGTTAGTTTAAACCACTCCCAACATCTCTAGTACCGCAAGAATACTGGTCCCCCTCTGGTTCAAGTGCAACCTGTCCCTTTTGTACAGGTCCTTCCTACCCCCAGAAGATGATGAATGAAAGTTGGTCTGAAGCAAGTGATGGTAGTTTCTTACTTGTCTTGTTCAGGTAGCCTCCTTGAGTCAGGAGGGGTTAAAATGTTCCAAAGATTTAAGGCCTTTGAAGTGTGAATGATGTCACCTGACCATACTCAATTGGCAGACCAATTGAATAATTACTTTGTTTCTGTCTTCACTAAGGAGGACATAAATAATCTTCCAGAAATAGTAGGGGACAGAGGGTCCAGTGAGATGGAGGAACTGAGCGAAATACATGTTAGTAGGGAAGTGGTGTTAGGTAAATTGAAGGGATTGAAGGCAGATAAATCCCCAGGGCCAGATGGTTTGCATCCCAGGGTGCTTAAGGAAGTAGCCCAAGAAATAGTGGATGCATTAGTGATAATTTTTCAAAACTCGTTAGATTCTGGACTAGTTCCTGAGGATTGGAGGGTGGCTAATGTAACCCCACTTTTTAAAAAAGGAGGGAGAGAGAAACCGGGGAATTATAGACCGGTTAGCCTAACGTCAGTGGTGGGGAAACTGCTGGAGTCAGTTATCAAAGATGTGATAACAGCACATTTGGAAAGCGGTGAAATGATCGGACAAAGTCAGCATGGATTTGTGAAAGGAAAATCATGTCTGACGAATCTCATAGAATTTTTTGAGGATGTAACTAGTAGAGTGGATAGGGGAGAACCAGTGGATGTGGTATATTTGGATTTTCAGAAGGCTTTTGACAAGGTCCCACACAGGAGATTAGTGTGCAAACTTAAAGCACACGGTATTGCGGGTAAGGTATTGGTGTGGGTGGAGAGTTGGTTAGCAGACAGGAAGCAAAGAGTGGGAATAAACGGAACCTTTTCAGAATGGCAGGCGGTGACTAGTGGGGTACCGCAAGGCTCAGTGCTGGGACCTCAGTTGTTTACAATATATATTAATGACTTGGATGAGGGAATTAAATGCAGCATCTCCAAGTTTGCGGATGACACGAATCTGGGCGGCAGTGTTAGCTGTGAGGAGGATGCTAAGAGGATGCAGGGTGACTTGGATAGGTTGGGTGAGTGGGCAGATTCATGGCAGATGCAATTTAATGTGGATAAATGTGAAGTTATCCACTTTGGTGGCAAAAATAGGAAAACAGATTATTATCTGAATGGTGGCCGATTAGGAAAAGGGGAGGTGCAACGAGACCTGGGTGTCATTGTACACCAGTCATTGAAAGTGGGCATGCAGGTACAGCAGGCGGTGAAAAAGGCGAATGGTATGCTGGCATTTATAGCGAGAGGATTCGAGTACAGGAGCAGGGAGGTACTACTGCAGTTGTACAAGGCCTTGGTGAGACCACACCTGGAGTATTGTGTGCAGTTTTGGTCCCCTAATCTGAGGAAAGACATCCTTGCCATAGAGGGAGTACAAAGAAGGTTCACCAGATTGATTCCTGGGATGGCAGGACTTTCATATGAAGAAAGACTGGATGAACTGGGCTTGTACTCGTTGGAATTTAGAAGATTGAGGGGGGGATCTGATTGAAACGTATAAAATCCTAAAGGGATTGGACAAGCTAGATGCAGGAAGATTGTTCCCGATGTTGGGGAAGTCCAGAACGAGGGGCCACAGTTTGAGGATAGAGGGGGAAGCCTTTTAGGACCGAGATTAGGAAAAACTTCTTCACACAGAGAGTGGTGAATCTGTGGAATTCTCTGCCACAGGAAACAGTTGAGGCCAGTTCATTGGCTATATTTAAGAGGGAGTTAGATATGGCCCTTGTGGCTACGGGGGTCAGGGGTATGGAGGGAAGGCTGGGGCGGGGTTCTGAGTTGGATGATCAGCCATGATCATAATAAATGGCGGTGCAGGCTCGAAGGGCCGAATGGCCTACTCCTGCACCTATTTTCTATGTATGTTTCTATGTATACTCCATTGTGGTCTGTCATTCCTTTTAATTTAGGAGCAACTGCTTAAGCAGCAGCAGCAACAGTGGCAACAGCAACAACAGCAGCAGCACCACCATCAGCAGCCGTCCTCCCAGCAGGCTCCATCACAGCAGCCTCCACAGCCTCTTGCCATGGCCCCGTCGGCACCTATGCACCCACAACAGCAGCAGAAGCCAATGTACCCTGGCTCAATTGGCCGTCCACCGCCACCTCCCATGCCCCCCATAGGCTATGACCCACGTTGGATGATGATGCCTCCTTACATGGACCCTCGTATGATGCAAGGCAGGCACCCCATCGACTACTTCCCACCTGGCGTTCATCCATCGGGTGAGTAGAACTTGCTCCTCCAACAATTTGATACTGTGTTCTGATCCTGGATTACATTTTTTTTCCATAAGGTATTAAAAGGCTTGTAGATAGATTTTTGGATGTTATGGGAGTGCACTGCTATGGGGCTAGTACAGGAGAGTGGTGCAAAGGTGAAAGTTCAGCCACGATTTTACTGAAGAATGCACAAGTCTGAGTGGTCTCAGTCTTAGAAGCTTATCACTCGATGTTCAACTAGAGTGTGCATATTATTGGTACCAATGTGAAAGGCTGCGACCTTTCCTCCAATTTCCTGTCTGAGGGCTGGCAGAAGAATGAGTGGGAGGGAACGTCATTGAAACCTATCAAATACTGAAAGGCCTAGCCAGAGTGCATGTGGAGGGGGTGTTTCAAATAGTGTAGTGCCAGAGATGCCTCAGAATACAAGGATGCTCCTTTAGAACAGTTGAGGAATTTTTTTTAAGTCAGATGGTGGTGAATTTGGGATTCATTGCCACAGACAGCTGTGGAGGCTCAGTCTTCGGGTATGTTTAAAACGCGTGAGAAACTTGCCCTACACATCTTTTAAACTTCCCTCCCCCACCCCCACCTATTGAACGTCCTCTAGTATTTAATTCTATCCTGAGAGAAAGATTCTAACTGTCTATTCTATCTGCACCACGTACTCAAATTTTAATAAAGCCTCCCCTCGGTCTCTACTCCAACAAAAGCAACCTCATTTATAGTTTCTACCCTCTAATCTGGGCAGTATCCTGGTAAGCCTGCTCCATGTTCTTTCTAAAGCTTTCACATACTTCCTATAATTGGGTGACAAGAATTGTACACACTATTCCAAGTGCAGCCTAACTAAGCTAAAGCATGACTTCCTTACTCTTGTACTCAGTGCCCCAACATTGAAGACAAGCATGCCATGTGCCATCTTTGCATTTCTAAAGTGTATGTCCCACTAATATCAAGGTGATGTACAACCCTTAAGATACTATACACGCTCAACGTTTCAAAAATAATGTCTTCCCTTCTGTCATTAAATTTCTGAATGGATAAATGAATATTACCTCACTTTTGTTCCTTTTTTTTTTGCACGACCTATTTAATTTAATTGTATTTTTATTTATTGAGATACAGCGCAGAGTAGGCCTTCTGACCCTTCAAGCCATGTTGCCCAGCAACCCCTGATTTAACCCTGAGCCAATCATGAGACAATTTACAATGACCAGTTAACCTAACAACCAGTATGTCTTAGGGCTGTGGGAGAAACCGGAGCACTGGAAGGAAATCCATGAGGTTACAGGGAGAACGTGCAAACACCTTACAGGCAGCAATGGGAAGTGAACCATCTATGTACTTAATGTAATTTATATTTTCTATTATATATTGCAATGTACTGCTGCCTCAAAACAACAGTTTACCAGTGAAATTCTGACATACTGTGACATCTCATGACAGCTTGCTCACAAATTGCTCTACCAGATGTTCTTTCTCTTTAGCATCAATAGAAATGTGTGCAAAGGGAAAGATAGCAACATGATATTTTGTGGAAATAGTTGGAGATAAAATTGAGAAAATAAATGAAACATCCATTATTTTGGCATTTTGATCATTTGTGACTGGAAACTTGCCCATGTCCATTAAAGAACAGCTTGCTCAGAATCTGCTGTGTAGACTGTTAGTTCCCTTGCATAACTGACATAGAGCTGGAATTTTCACTGCACATAAGAGCACATCCAGTTTAATATGTTTCTCCTGCTTTTGTAGGTTTAATGGCTCGTGAGCGCTCAGACAGTGGTGGTTCTGGATCAGAACCCTTTGACCGTCACCCCTCAAGGGGCACTCCTCCTATTGACCCTAAGCTGGCCTGGGCTGGTGATGTGTTCCCGTCAACAGAAATTCGGCCTCTGGCTTCGCCGATAAGACCTCATGAAGATGATGACAAAGGCTTGAGGTCAGTTTGTGTATGTGGCCGAAAAAGGGGAGGAACTAAATTGCATGCCTGGGGGTAAATGGGTTATATGTGTAGAACTTGGCCATACCAACCAGAGGTCCCATGCTGCTTGGCCAGTTAGTACAGGGAGCACTTAATACAAGTGTGTAAATGAGTGGAGTGAAATTCTGGTAGCAGTAGCATCTGATGTATCTTCAAGGATGATTTGTACTGAGAGAAGCTGCTATTCAAGTCACTTCCACAATGTCTTGCTTTAGCCAAGTAATGGCTTCCATTCCAATACACCAAAATGCAGTTAATTGTGTTCTTGTAGTACAAGGATAAATTGATTTTTCTGTAACTACTTTGCAGTGAAACTGCAAATAAATTTTTTAGTGATGAGGTGCATATCAAGGCCAATGTTCTGCTTGAACCAGAATGTGCTACCTTAATTTGTAAGTCATGCTTGTCTTTATAAAATGATATGGTGCTGCTTCACATGAGGCAATAGAAATTTACATGGCAAAACTAGATCTTTCAGCCAGCTCCAAAATTTATGTTGCTCTGTTAAGGAAAGAATATATGGCCATATGGTGCACACCTCAATAGCTGCTTGATGTCAGCTTCACATCAGCTTAGTTTGAGGAAGAAATGTTCAGAGTAAAGTCTACAAGTCTACTTACAATTTGGAGAGGTGGGTATTGGTGTATGCACAAATCAAGCAGTTTACTCAGTCCAGATACCAAGCCTACAGCTTTGTATTTTCTTCTTGAACGATGTCTCAAATATTGTGCAAAGAGAAATTTATTTCTATTGCATATACTTCCATGACTTTATTTTTGAAACACTGAGAAGTTACATTCTCTGAATTGGTGATGTTGCGAGAGATTTGTTTAAAGCTACATGATCTAGATCAGCTGGAAAGAATAACAGTAAATGAAGTTTAATCCTGACAAATATGAAATGATACAACGTGTAAAGGTAAATATAGGCTGCACAGGGAGTGTTGAAGAACAGGGGACGTGGATCTCTAAAAGTGAGCACGATGTATGATGTGCTTCCCTTCATTGGTGGATTAAAAGCTGGCATGTCACGTTACAGCTTTGAAACGTTGGTTAAAGCCACACCTGGAGTATTGTGTGCAATTACTTTAGGAGCGATTAAGTGTCCTAGACTGAGTGCAGAGGCAATTCAGGATGTTGCCCAGATTGCAATGTTCCATTCGTAAGGAGACTGGATAGGTTGTTTTGTTTGCCCCAAAGCAGAGGAGGATGTAAAGTGACTTGACTGAGGTGTGTGAAAAATTGGGGAGAATAGATAACTTTCCCATGGTGAGGGCCTTTAAGACAAGTGGGCTTAAATTTATGGTAAGAGTGAAGAGGATACAAGGGAATATGAGGGGACATTTGAGAAGCATCTAGACAAGTACTTATGGATTGAGCTGCCAGCACTGGTGGATGCGGGTTCTCTTTTGACATGAGAAAAATTTGGATAGGTACGTGGATGGGAGGACTGTAGTCTTGGTGCGGGTTTATCTGACTAGGCAGAATAATCGTTCAGCACAGACTAGGTGGGCTGAAGGACCTGCTTAAGTGTGGTAGTGTTCTATGACTACTTGAGTCACCATGGCAAAGAGTGCTAAGGATCTTGAACAAATGGGGGTTAGTGTGAGTGTGGTTGACTGCAAGGGCCTTGCTTCTGCACAACTGACTCCAGCAGTTTTACATTCATACTAAGGAATGATTCGGGTAGATGGAGCTCATCAGCCTGGGAAGGCAGTCCATCTAAAAGAGGGAAAACTCTGATTTCAAACCTCCGCTGCCTTGCGGCCATACCCACTCATGGGAAAGGCTTCGGGAGTAAACCCTGAGGACAAATCCGGAGCTGGAGTCCCTGAGGCAGTCGGACATTGACTTCAACCTTGTTCTGGCAACTTCTGCGACGACATTGGTGCCAAGCTGTATCGGCCCTTGCCCTTCCCTTGGACAACATCGATGTCGCGGAGAGGGGAGACTTGCTGCATGGGCAACTGTCAGTCTTCCATACAGCCTTGCCCAGGCCTGCGCCCTGGAAACTTCCAGGCGCAGATCCATGGTCTCACGAGACTTAACCGATGCCACCACCACTAAGGAATGATCTTGTACAGCATATCAGAAACCACTAACAATCTTCAAACTTTTGATTGCATTTTCGCTGCTGCTGTGATGTGATTTCAGCATTTCAGGTTTATTTTAAATGGACTGGTCCTGTACGAGTTACAAAGAAATGTTAGATAATTTTCATTTCAAAGGTACATTTAATGTCAGAGAAATGTATACATCCTGAGGTGCTTTATCTTCGCATCCATCCACGCAAACAGAGGAGTGCCCCAAAGAATGAACGACAGTTAAATGTTAGCACCCTAAAGTCCCCTCCCTCCCACGCATAAGTGGCAGCAAGCAACAATCCCTCCCACCAGCAAAAATAAAAGCATCGAGCCACCGAGCACTTAAGCGTGAGCAAAGCAACAATAAAGACACAGACTTGCAGTTACCCCAAGACTACATTGTTCACCCAGCATTCGACATGCCACAGGCTCTCTCCCTGATAAAGGAGAAAGAGCTCTCTCCGTTTTCACAGAGAGCGAGGAAACATAAAGAACTCGCTGGTTTACAATGTTAAAAGTCCATTATGTTGCATTTTTCATGCTCTGTGCCCAAAGATGGAGTCTCTGTGCACACAGCCATAGATATTCTGACTCCCCCGACGACACAGGGGTTTCTTGCCGTGACACTAACCTTCGATCTGCCTGTCTCCAGAGCCCTGAGATCCTAGGCCTCCTAAGCCGAGCCCTTGGCATGCCAAACAACGGACAGTTATGAAACCCTGAGAGCAGGTCCCATTCCCACAAAGAACTGTAGTCAGCATGTAACTCCAGGTCAGGGTCTTCAAAAGAACCTTGAAAGGGAAAAATAGAGATATTAAAGATGGAAATAGTTGTTTCCAAAGATGCAAGCAAAGGAATCACCATTTAGCGTCATCATCACTCTGCTCTGCCTCCGAAGTGCCTTTTAATCTAAGGTTACAGTGGTGATTTAGATTTCCTATTGATTATCCCCTTAAAGAAATAAGGAATTTATTTTTAAGATGGTTGCTCTGCACAGCAACAACCCTGCCGTGCCCAAAGCAAAAACAAACTCAGGGAACCAGAATAGTTAATAAATCATATAATGCCAATGCTGTTAAATGGAAAAACCTACAGAAAGTAGTAGATAAGGCACAATCCATCATGGATAAAGCCCTCCCACCATTAAGCACATCTACAACAATGCTGTCGCAGGACAGTAGCATCCATCATCAAGGATCCCCACCATCTAGGACGTGCTCTCTTCATGCTGTTGCCATGGGGCAGGAGGTGCAGCAGCCTCAATCCCCCACCACCAGGTTCAGGAGCAGTTATTACTCCCCAGCCATCAAGCTCTTGAACCAGAGGAGATAACTTCATTCAACTTCACCCACTCCCAACGCTAACTGATATCACAACCTGTGGACTGGCTTTCAAGGGCTCTTAACTCGTGTTCTCAATATTTATTGCTTATTTATTATTTTTTTTTGTATTTGAACTGTTTTTTTGCACATTCATTGTTTTTCCACCTTTGTGCATTTTCATTTTTTTGTATTTGCTATGAATGATTGCAAATAAATGAATCTCAGATAGTATATGGTGACATGTATGTACCTGATAATACACTTACTTTAAACTTTGAATTGCCTGGAAAGCCTTAAGATGAGCTCAGTTGCCTAAAATAGTGTGAGTGGGTCTATTCTGAATAGCCTGAAGGAGCAGTATGACTGATGCCTAGTTCAGAATTGTTTATAAAGATTTGGCTATGATATCAAGTGCTTCCACTCTTCTGACTGTAAGAGAGAAGTGGAAGCACAGTGAGCACTCCTGGATAAGGGATGCATGTAACTATTGAGTACATCAACAGCAGGCAGTGTGTGATGGAAAGGCAAGTGTATTACACATCAATGATGAGGCTTTATCAGGGCATTTTGGGGATGCTATGTTTGCACTGAAACTTGAGGGCTGTCCTAGCACCCTTGTGTTGGTTGTTAACACAAATGAAGCACTTCACTGTTTGCTTCAATGTACTTGAGATAAATCTGCATACTGGGTCAGGTCCTGAGGAGGTTTGCAAGAATCATCCCAGGAATCAAAGGCTTAACATGAGTATTTGATGGCCCTGTGCCTTTAATCAAGGTTCAAGATACATTTATTATCAAAGCATGTATGCAGTATACAACACTGAGGTTTGCCTTCTCCAGAAAAGTACAAAACAAAGAAAACATCAATACTACCCCCCCCACCCACCCACCGCAAAAGCAGATTACACACACGTCACCAAGAACATCAAACCCCTACTCGTGCCCCCCATGCATAAAAAAACACAAACAAATCATGCAAACAGCAACAAGAGAGAACAGGCAAAAACACAGAATATTAAAAACACAAAATTGAGAGTGTGTCGAACCACCGTTCAGTCCATAAACTGCAGACCCAGAACTTTGGTACTATCCTCTGACAGCACTGAGACACCACTCGAGTGCAGAGGCCTTGGGAGCAGCGAGCGGGAGGCTGGTAGATGGCACTAAACACTCGATCGCTGAGCGTGCTTCTGATGGCGGGGGGTTCTCATGCAGACCGACAGGTACTGAAAAGCTCAGAGAGGGAGAGACTGTTTGTATTAGTAGGAGAGTCTAGGATCAGAATGAAGGGAGACCCCTTTAGAACTGAAATGACAAATTTCTTCAACCAAAAGATGATGACCCTGTGGAATTTATTGCCACGGAAGGCTCTGGAGACCAAGTCACTGGGTATATTCATGAATAGGGTTGCAAAAAATTTCAGCATTATTGAATGACACAGTATAATCTGGGCCAAATGGGCCAGTTTCTACTCTTAAATCGTATGATCATTGTAAACTATTTACAGTAGATGTTTCAGATTATTTTGGCATATTATGCTGTTGGTTGTTTGCTAATGCTTTGTTTACTACACAGAAGTGAAACGCCACCTGTTCGACACCGTGATGCTGTGCCACCACAATCCTTCATGAGCAGCCTCCAGCCTGTTTCAGAGAGCGGAGCCCGGCACGTTGCCCAGATGCAGCGCTATCCATTGGTAGAGCGGCTGGATGAGCAGAGGCCAAGCCCTTGGCAAAACTCACTGCCCAGCAGCATCCAGGCAGAACTGGGCAGGGACAGGCGGATGGAGATGTCTGCCCAGCTCCAGCATTCTGCACGCAAACCGGACCAGGAGCCGATGCCTGCCCGCAGGGAGGTGACCCAGCTCTCACATGAGGACAAGAAGGTGGAGCCACATGTGATGCATCACCCCCGGGAATCCGCGGGGCTCCCCAACAGTGTGAAGAAGACTGGGCCACCCCCTCAGCCCCTGGAGCTCCTGCAGCATAAGGAAGACCACCAGGCCAAAGAGAACAAACAGGAGGAAAACAGGAAAGGGGACAAACCTGGCCGTCAGGATGTGCACCGGTCACAGAGAAAGGAACCCAAAACAGAAACCCGCTGGGGTCCCCGGCCTGGCAGCAAAAGCCGTGATGAGGCAGGGGAGAAACCTACCCGCAGAGCAGGCCCGATTAAAAAGCCAGTGCTGAAGGAGCTGAAGAGGGAGGATAGTGAGCAGGAAACTGAGAAGGGAAAGCCAGCGGCTGGGGAGAAAGTTGCTGTCAAAGGAAAAGACAGACCACTGGAATCCAAGTTCGAAGCTGACCCCTGCAAGCCCGATTCTTCCTCTTCCACCGGTTTGAAAGTCAACCAGCCCAGTCCTTCTGTTGTTTCCAATAAGTCTCTGCCAGGCCCTCCGGTGACCAGTCTGCAGGATGATCGAGGGAAGGCCAAGGCACCTGGAAAGGACCAGAGGACAGAGAAAGCCAAACCATCCAAGCCACCTCCAAAGGATTTTGGTGGGCCCCGACGCAGCAGGGACCGTGACCAGATGTTTGAGGGTGGCTATGCTGGCCGGGGACGCCCTAGGGGTCGCGGGGAGTTCTTCTCAAGGGGCAGGGGCTACCGGGGCTCCTATGGGGGCCGGGGGAGAGGTGGCAGGGGGCGCAGCCGTGAGTTCCGTGGCAGCCGGGAGCCAGTGTACCGAGCGGGCGAGGAGGGTGCTAGGGGCTCCTTCCGGCCCAGAAACCCCAGCGAGACACGGAGTGAGGGCTCAGAGTATGAGGAGATCCCGAAGCGACGGCGCCAGAGGGGCTCAGAGACTGGCAGTGAGACCCATGAGAGCGCCAGCGATGTGGCCCACTCCGACAAGGAGGCCCCTTCGGGTCCCAAGGAGTCCCGCAATCCCGATCAGGGACGGATGGACAAGAGAGGTAGGGCTGAGCCGGCCAAATTCGGGGACAAGACTCCACCTCGGCTCAGCGACACTTCGCGTGGCAGGATTTTCACCCCACGTGGCGTGCCCTCCAGAAGGGGGCGGGGGGGCGCCCCGCGAGGTGGCAGCCGCCCCCAGCAGGGTGGCTGGGGCCCCCCTTCAAGGGCACCCCCTCCCAGGAAACAACCGTCCAAGGAGCAGGCAAAGGTTCCAGAGGGCAAGCCACTAGATGTCCCATCAGGCAAGGAACACGACAAGAGCCTGCCAGAGAAGCCAGCACCAACAGTGGACCCTGGCTTCCCTGATGGTCACCCCCCACGGTCAGAGAGACCCCTGGACAGGCCACCAAGGAGGCGGCGTCACGGCCGGTCCCAGCAGCAGGATAAGCCACCCCGCTTCCGCCGTTTGAAGCAGGAGCGGGAGGTGGCAGCCCGGATGAATGGTGAGAGGAGTCCCTTCCCAGCCGAGTCGCTGCCAGTCAACCCCCCTCCCAACCCCCAGACAGAGGAGGTCAGGGAAGTGGTCCGCCATGCCGCCGGCACCAAGTCTCCTGACCTTTCCAACCAGAACTCTGACCAGGCCAACGAGGAGTGGGAGACCGCCTCAGAAAGCAGCGACTTCACGGAAAGGCGGGACAAGGATGGCATGCTGGTGAAGGGCGTCCCCGGAGCAGTCAAGTCAATGGATCCGAACGCCGCCCAGAAGAAGGAATCATCCAAGCGCAGCTTCTCCAGCCAGCGGCCTGGCATGGACCGGCAGAATCGGCGCTCCAACCCCGGGGATTCAGGGGGCAAAAACAGCCGCAGCAACGCTGGGTCCATGAAGAACGAGAAGCGCAACTGGTCGTCTCCAAAGAATAAGAGGTGGGTGAGTGTGGGATAAGTAAGATATGTAATGAGGATCCAGAAATCGATGGGTGTTGATTGTCAAGATGTGGCAGAGCTAGTTCTAGGAACATTGCTGCTCCCACCTCTTGTGTTCTTAACAGTCCCAACCACTCCTGGGAGGTCACAACTCGAGTCTTAGATATGTTTTGCTTTAAAAAAATACACATGGCCCTTTAGTCAAACCAGAATAATAGTGATTGTGATTATGTCCCACCCTTTAATTGGAAATCACTTAGAGGAGATGTGAACTGGGCAGGACCGTGAAATTGGTTTCGAATTTCTTTCTCAGAGAGCATGCAGGTTGAGCACTTCCCTGTGAACTCTTGAGAATTGTAGAAGCTTAGAAAGAAGGAAAGGACAATTCAGCACCTCTTGCCTTTACTGTTATCTTGTATGTAGCTCAATATACACTGAGTGCCACTCTATTAAGTATAGTAGTCAAATCCAGTGTAGTCTTCTGCTGTTATAGCCCATCTACTTCAAGGTTTGATGTTTTGTGCATTCAGACATGCTCTTCTACACACCACTGCTGTCATGTGTGGTTATTAGAGCAGTTACCTTCACTTTCCTGTCAGCTAGTCTGGCCATTCTCCTCTGACCTCTCAGTAACAAGGTGTTTTCTTCCACAGAACTGCTGCTCACTGGATGCGTTGTTTTCTTGCACCATTCTGTAAACCCTAGAGACTTGAACATGAAAATCCCACGAGATCAGTTTCTGCAAATCTCAAACCACTGTCTGGCACCAACAGTCATTCTGTGGTCAAAGTCACTTAGGTTACCTTTCAGCATTCTGATGTTTTATCTGAACAACAGAACCCAACAACGTACTTTTATGCAGTGAGTTGTGGCCACATGATTGGCTGGTTATATATTTGCATCAACAAGCAGGTGTGCTCACTTAAAGATGTGCCAATATCTTGATGTGCCAATGATAAATTACCTTTAGAGATGTACTGGAGGTTTTTCAATGTCTGTGAAACCATAACTTGGCATAAATTGGTTACTTCAGGGGTTGCAGGAAAAGAATTACTGCCATTTGGTCTGTGAATTTTATGTTGCTTTTTGAGGTGAAGTAATTATGGTATGTTTGCACCATCTAATTGAACAGGCCAGTAGAAGAACGTGCACCTTCCCTCCCTGCAGCTCTTTCTCAGAATGCCAGTGCTGTGTTCAGAGTGGACAGGATTATTCCCAGTGATTCTGCTGCCATCCAGCAAGCCATCGCTGAAGTCAGCAACAGGCATAAAGACCGCAAGCTGGCCCCTGCGAAAGCTAAAGAGAAGAGTGATATGTTGACGCAATTTGACCTGAATGATTATGCAAGTAAGTCCAGAGGTAATGTTCTGTAACTCCTTATGCATGGCTTGAATTTGTTTAGGGTCTGACATTTGCATCTCCCAGTTGCTACCCTGTTTGATAAATGGCTGTATGTGCTCTCACTTAACAAGTGACTTTTGATAATGTGCATGTGATAATTAAAATTCTCTGGTTCATTAAAGCATGGTCATGTATGGAAAGAAGCTGCACAATTCGGATAGTCAGTGTTGTTAGTACTCCCATCCCTCTCTGTTCTGTAGACGTCAGATTTCAGCCAGAGCAGTGGTCATCTTGCTGTGCCAATTCAAGCCCCCATCTACCAGGAGGATGAGAAATAACCAGGGCTTCTGTCTCTGAATTTATCCAGTGATTTGCAAGAGTCTAGGTAGTTAACTATTCCTCCTTGTGTGTACTTTAGCAAACCAGCCACACTTCACAGGCAGCTGGGAGGCATTGAATTGCACTTGGAAACAGTTGGCATGATTAAGAGGAAATATTTCATTGTGGTAGAATGAGCAATATTCTGTACTGCATGACTGTTTGATGCATTAGTCTGTCCCTCTCACTGTTTGAATGACAAGGTGAAAATTATTCGCAGCTGCTTCTACGGCTTGCTTTCTGTGTTCAGTTGTCAGTTTGCTCTTATGACTGAGCACAACTGACCTTGGGGTCTGGTTGCTGCTGTTCCCTCTGATTGCAGCTTAATGGATATTCAAAGTAGATCAGACTCCTGCTCTTCCTGTATTGATTGCTCCTAATGAAAATGTTGTGCCTCTGTTATGAGCCTAATAATTGAAAATGTTGAATATCATTCCACATTTGCTGTTTAAATCTCCATGTCAAATTTTATTTCACTGACATTCATTTACCTTTATATCTTTAAATGTATACAAAAGTATGGTATCAAATTTCAAAGTACGTATGGCACCTTATGCAACCCTGAGGTTCATTTTCTTGCGGGCATACTCGTCAACCCAGTGAAAGACCGAATCCAAAAGGACGAACAGCTAATGTGCAAAGATGACAAGCTATGCAAATACAAAAGAAAAATAAATAAACAAGGAATATCGAACATCAGATGGTCCTTGAAAATGAGTCGGTTGGTTGCGAGAACAGTGGGGCGAGTGAAGTTATCCCCACTGGTTCAAGAGCCTGATAGTTGAGAGATAACAACTATTCCTGAACCTGCTGGTGTGAATCCTGAGGCTCCTGTACCACCTTCCTGATGATAGCAGTGAGAACAGAGCACAGTGTTTGGAGTCATTGAAGTATCCCAAATACTTGGAGCATTTGCTTGCTTTAACAGTTCAGGAATAGGATGTTGTGTAATGAACCAGATTTTATTAAGGAACTTAAGGTAGAGGAATCCTTAGGAGCCTGGGGTCATAATGTGATGGAATTCACCTTGCAGTTTGGAGGGGAGAAGACAAAGTTAGATGTATCAGTTAGTACAGTAAAGGGAATTACAGAGGCGTGAGAAAGGAGTTGGCCACCCTGTTTGGAAGAGGACACTAACAGGGGTGACAGCAGAATAGCAATTCAGAAGGCACAGGATAGATGCATCCCAAAAAAGTAGTATTCAAAAGGGAGGAGGAAGCAACTTTGGCTGATGAGAAGTCAAAGGCAGCATAAGGAAAATAGGACTTGTAATACAGCAAAAATTATTGTGAAGTTGTAGGACTGGGAAGCTTTTTTTAAAAAAAAAAGCAAAATGCAGCTAAAAATTCCTTGAGAGAAATGATGAAATATGAAGATAAGCTACCCATTACATAAGAAAATATCAAAAAAAAACTTCAGTTATATAAAGGGTAAAAGAGAGGCAAGAGTGGATATCAGACCACTGGAAAATTACACTGAAGTAGTAATGGGAAACAAAGAAATGCCAGACAAGTATTATGTGTCAGTCTTCTCTGTGAAAGGCGCTAGCTAGAAATTCAAGAGTGTCAGGTCAGAAGTGAGTGCATTTATTATCACTAAAGAGAGGTTGCTTGGGAAGCTGAAAGGTCTGAAGATAGATAAGTCACTTGAACCAGATGAGCTATACCCCAAGGTTCTGAAAGAGGCAGCTGAAGAGATCATTAGTAGTGATCTTTCAAGAGTCAGTAGATTCTGAAATGGTTCCAAGGGACTGAGATGTTGCTCCATTCTTTAAGGGAAAGAAGAAAGGAAATTGTAGGCCAGTTGGATCATAAGATACAGGATCAGAATTAGGTCACTTGCCCCATCAAGTGTGCTTTGTCATTTCATCATTGCTGGTCCATTTCCCTCTTGGTCTCAATCTCTTGCCTTTGCCCCAAATGCCTTGGCTAATTGAGAAGCTACCAACCCTTGCCTTACCAATTACTTGACCCCCCACAGCCACCTGTGGCAATGAATTCCACAGATTCACCACTCTAGCTAAAGAAATTCCTTCTCATCTGTGTTCTAAATGGATGCCCCTCTATTCTGAGGCTGTGTCCTCTGGTCTTGGACTCAAATCTGAGGTGGAAAGTGACTTGGGAGTCCTTGTGCAGGATTTCCTAAAGGTTCATTTGCAGGTTGAGTCAGATGATGAGGAAGGCAAATGTAATGTTGAGGCTTTATAATGCACTGGTGAGGCCTCTCTTAGAGCGTTGTGAACAGATTTGGGCCCCTTTCCTAGGACATTGGAGAGAGTTCAAAGGAAGTTCACTAAAACGATTCTGGAATTGAAGGGCTTATCATATCAGGAGCATTTAATGGCTCTGGGTCTGTACTTGCTGGAGTTTAGAAGAATGAAGGAGATCTCATTGAAATCTTTCAAATGCTGAAAGGTCTAGATGATGTGGAGAGGATGTTTCCTGTAGTGTGGGTGTCTAGGGCCAGAGAACACAGCCTCGAAATAGAAGTACATCCAAATAGAATGGAAATGAACTTGATCAGTGATTTGATGGGGTGGTCTGCTTTGAAGGGACAGAAGGGCATTTTCTGTGCTGTACAACTAAATAAATAATAAAAAAATATTTAAAGCAGATGTTTATAGCTGCTTGATTAGTCAGGGCTTCAAAGGTTACACGAAGAAGGCAGGAGAAGAGAGTTGAGAGTCATAGTAAACTGGCCACATGGAATGGCCTTATTCTACTCCTGTGTCTTGTAGTCTAGGCTATAACCCTTCAACTACCAAGCTCTAGAACCAACATCGATAACTTCATTCACCTAAGTTGTGAACTGATTCCACTCCCATGTTCTCTGAATCGATAAATTATTTCTATATTAGATATTTATTTTGGATGTTTTCTGTAGTTTTTCATTGATTCTATTGTATTTTTGTTTGATTGTGAATGCCACATAATGACGTGAATGCCTGCAAGAAAATGAATCACGGTCTGACATAATACTGTGATCATAAATCTGCTTTGAACTTTAAACTTAGTTGTTTAGGGAACCTGCAGAAGGCATTCTGTGGCACCATTTGTCACAAATAGACAATTAAGTGAAGCAGACTTGATGGGCCAACTGGCCTAATTCTGCTCCTGTGTCTTATGGTCTAATTATTCTGTCATAGAAAAATTAGGCCATTTGGCCTATTGAGTCTGTTCCACCATTGAATCATGGCTAATCCTCTTTCCCCCATCCTCAACCCCATTCCCCAGCTTGTAGGTTGAGTTGGTGAGGAAGGCATATGCAATGTTAGCATTCATTTCAAGAGGTCTAGAATATAAGAGCAGAAATGTGATGCTGAGGAATCACAATACTCCAATACCTTGAGTATTGTGAACAGTTTTGGGCTCCTCACCTACGAAAATATGTGCTTGTATTGGAGAGGGTTCAGAGGAGGTTCACAAGGATGATTCCAGGAGTAAAAAGATTATATGAGGAATGTTTGATAGCTCTGGGGCCTAGACAGTTGATGTAGAAAGGATGTTTCCCGTGGTGGGTGAGTCTGGGGCAAGAGGGCGCAGCTTCAGGATAGAGGGGCGTCCATTTAAAACAGATGCAGAGAAATTTCTTTAGCCAAAGAGTGGTGAATTTGTGGAATTTATTAGCACAGGCAGCTGTGGAGGCCAGGTCACTGGGTGTATTTAAGGCAGAGCTTGATAGGTTCTTGATTGGTTGCGGCATCAAAGGATACAGGGAGTGGAGCTGAGGAGGGGATAGAAAGGATCAGCTATGATTGAATGACCGAGCAGACTCGATGGGTCAAATGGCCTAATTCTGCTCTTCTGGTCTTGTGGACTACTTCGTCACAACCACCTCATTCATGGTGGGTTGTCCTTTAGTTTAATTTCCTTAATGTCTTAAAGCCTTATTAAAAGCTGTTTTGACGTAGTGTTGAGGAAGCAACTTTTGTTTACTCAGTCCTTTTTAGTATGGGCATGTAACTCCTGTTTACACTTGAAGCCCCATATTCCTGAAGATCTTTGATCTACTGGATCTGCGTAGGCACTTTCGGACCTCCTTGCTAATTGATGGATCATGTATGAGTTTTAAATCATACTGTTATTGATCTGCCTCACGATATATCTTTCGTATGGGGAGGCTGGGGAAACAGATGTGTCCCTGTAAGATAAACAAAATGCCAGAAATATTTGGGTTATTACAGTATCTGTGTAAAGAGAATAAGTGTGTTAATTTAGGGTTATTATCTTTATCAGAAACGCAATTGATGACAAAGGGACTTGACAATTTTTTTTCTCTGCAGGTGCTGCCTGACTTGAATGTCTCCAGCATTTTCTATTTCAGTTTGTTGATATCTGCACTTTTTTATTTCTCTCTCCACCTCTTTATTCCATGCCATAGGTGTGGTGATCATTGATGATCACCCAGCAGTTTCAGCCGACGATGAAACCATATCCCCCCTGAATGACGGCTTCACCCGGGTCATTTCCAAGCGGCAGAAAAGAATCCTAGATGAGGAGCGACGCAAAAAAGAAGAGCATCTTCTCCAGGTATTGTAGTGAGTTGAGCTCCTAGCAATGATCCTGTCCATCTACATTATCTGTAGTCCCTTCTGCCTCTGAGACATTCTATATCAGTTTGTTGCTGAAAGCTTGCTGTACTTATGATACATTGCCTGAGCACTGATTGTGGAAGTGGTAGGTGTTGAGAGAAAAGTGTGAGAAGCTGTTGCATAAGATCTGAAAATTAAGAGAATATTTTCTGCTTTAGCTTTCCATTACATATCAGCAAATTGGAAGGTCAATGATTGCTAACTGTTTAAAAGTGAGACAGGAAGCATTGTGCAACAGGAGCAATAATACAGAAGCCTGATGAGTATTTAAATCAGAATCAGTTTTATGTCGTGCAATTTGTTGTCTTTGTGGCAGCAGTACAATGCAATACATATAAGAAAATAATGTGTAACTTGAAGATGCTCACTCTCTGTCCACCTCTACTCCCTCTGTAATGACTGGTGTGCCTCTCCTATTACCCTTTCTGAAGTCGACAATCAGTTCTTTGGTCTTCCTGAAATTGAGAGCAAGGTTGTTGCAGCACCACTTTAGCTTGCTGATAAATCTCTGTCCTGTATGCCCTCTTGTCACCATCTGAAATTCTGCCAACAATAGTTATGTTGTAGCAAAATTATAGATAGCCTTTGAACTGTGTCTAGCTACACAGTGATACATACTGAGAGGAATGTGGTTCTCTCTTAACACAATGTGCTCTTTACTCACTAGAAGGCTGTCAAAATCTGTGGGATAGATACTTTGCAAGCTTCCTTACCTGGTTTCCCCAAAAAACAGTCGAAGAAGGTTACTATGTCAACCACCAAATCCGAAGAGGGCAACACCGGTCAAGCTAATGCAACTGATCTGGGAACTCAGATCTGGAATACTACACATTCTGGTATGTTATTCTGCAATACAAAAAGAAAAGTAATGAGGTTGTGAATACAGTGACCTGTATTTTTTTTAAATCGGTAATCTCAAAAAAAGGTATTCTGCAAATACTTGCAACTCTCAAAGGTGTCACGTGGTTAGGGCAAGTTAATTGTCCACCTGTAACATATTGTGCAGCATGTTTTGTGAGCATTTTTGCTAAACATAAATTACGACTGAAAGGCCTTGTGGAAAGGCAATTCAGGTTCAATACCTGCAGCCCTGAAACATACTGTTTCTCTTCCCAGATGCTTCCTGACTGTCTGAGTACTCTGAAATCTGCTTAATTTCAGATTTCCAGTGTCGTAGATTTTCTTTTGCGCTGAGTATTAGGTTCAATAGGTACATTTAATGTCAGAGAAATGTATACAATATACATCCTGAAATTCTTTTTCTGCACAAACATCCACGAAAACAGACAAGTGCCCCAAAGAATGAATGACAGTTAAATGTTAGAACCCCAAAGCCCAGCTCTCTCCCACCAGCAAAAGCATCAGTGCCATCCACCAAGCACTCAAGTGTGCGGCAAAGCATCGATAAAAACACAGACACCCTGAAGGCGCACTAGTCTTCCAGGCCGGGTCCTTGGCATATCAAAACGTGGCTGGTCGTGAAGGCCTGAGAGCAGGTCTCATTACTACAAAGAACCAAAGTCAGAGTGTAGCTCCAGGTCAGGATGTTCAAAAGAAAAAGTTATCAAAGATTGAAATAGAGCTGTTTCTGAAGATGCAAGCAAAGGTATAGTCGTTCAGCGCTATCTTAACTTCGCTCTACCCTCCGATATTATGGCTAAATCTTATCTAAAATGGTTGAAGATGTCCTGGAGGAGTTGTTTTTTTTTTAAAGTGCTTGAAGTTTATCTTGATACAGCTGGGACTAACCATGCTTTGTCTACCCATTGTTGCCTCCATTACTGCATTAAAAATACCCAGCCCACTAGATTGCTAAGAGCGATTTGCATTAATGTATTAACAAATCACACATCTGAGCCTTTCAGAAAGCTTTAATGTTGTTTCTATGGAGATGCAACAGACTGCAGATACTGTAAATCTGGAGCAACACAAAGTGCTGAAGAAACTCGGTACACCCAACAACTGTGGCGGGAAATGGACAGTCGATGTTTTGGGTCAAGACCCTTCACCAGGACTGTCCAACATCTCAGCTGTCCATCTCCCTCCATAGAGGCTTTTTGGCTCACTGAGTTCCTCCAGCATTTTCTATGTTTGGCATTGAACAAGTGTCATATGAGGTAAGGAGAGTGGCATTTGGTTGGTGCTCCTTGATGTTACATGGCAGTTTGCACAGACCCCAGACTGTTGACAGCACTAGAACCAAATTGTTTGGCTACTGTGCCAAACCTTTTAAATTCTTGGCAGGGTGAGTTTGGATTGCGGTGTACAGTAAAAGCTAGACTGGTTAGCATCTGATTCAGAATTTGAACCTGTTCTAGTGACGCAAATCCAAAATCTTTCAGGTGACATGCAAAGCCAAGGTTCATTGTGGCTCTTATCTTCCTGTGTGCTCTGACTGATATTTGGTCAACAGTATTAAAAATGGTAAACCAGTAGTTTCCACTGTTATTTTAAGAATCTTAACTATTTTACTATTTGTTGTGTATGTGGCCTGTTTACACAACTATGTTATTAATAAAGACGCTGGAGACGGGAACTAAGTTTCATGGTTCTTTACTGGTAGAGTACAAACTTGACACACACAAACAGATCAATATGTGCCTAATAGTGCATGCAATGACGTGTTACTAAAACATAAAGTAGTCCCTTATTATAATGTAAGCCAGGGGTCCCCAACCTTTTTTGCAGTGCGGCCCAGTTTCATATTGACAATATTCTTGCGGACTGGCGGGGGGGGGGGGACAAAAGTACAGTAGTAGTCAAATACGTTGTTTACCCCGAAAAGACTACAATGATCATGGTGCCTTGCGCGGGCACCAGTGCGCATGCGTGACTTGCATATGCGTGCACGTGCTGTATTTTGCTATAAATCGTTTTTGGCGATTCTGTTCGGGAGGGGGCAGCTGTTAATCACGACCGGAATATCGGTGATAAGTGGCTAATACACCCAATTTCGTTTCTAAAAGGGTTTATCTAACGAATTTAATATTAAACACACAGCGCATATTTTCCCTGTATGAACACATAAAATCATTGCAACGCACCAATATTGCTGAATCAGTGGGAGCCCTGGACTTGTTTTCCTGAAACAAGACGGTCTTATCGAAGGGTGATGGGAGACAGCGATACTCGAATGGATTCCTTATGTCCAGTCTATTCGGCAATTTAGTTTTCGTTGCATTCATTGCAGAGATATGTTGGAAATGGAAGCAACGTTTTCAGTGCTTCCGTGGCTGTCTCAGGATATTTAGCCTTGACTTTGATCCAGAATGCCGGCAGAGATGTTATGTCAAACATAATTTTCAGCCTGTCGTCATTTACAGACTCGAGGAGTTGATCTCCTTCCCGTGTTGACATGGACGACGCGCGGGTAATGACCTCGCGTGCGTTCAACCTCAACAGTGCGTGTAATAGGAATGAGGAAAGGCTCAGCTGACTCATATTGCCAAATCATATCGTTTCCTCGCGGCCCGGTAGCGCATGCCTTGCGGCCCGGTGGTTGGGGACCGCTGATGTAAGCTATACGGTACACTCCTCCTGTTTTATTATAATAGTATATCAACTTCTTTTTTTACTGGGGCACTATGCTGAACAAATACGTTTACCCTTAACATACAAACGCCTACCATTTGTTTACAAATTATAACTAGCCTTTTTTTTAAACTTTTGGTCTAAGACCCATTTAGAGCTCAGGTCTCTGGGGAGGTCTTCTCTGCCTCTCCGGGTAATGTCTGTCCTGAAATGTTTGCTTTGGGGAATGAGTCTCCACAGGTACATCAGCACTGATGACAGGCTTATCTGTAGATGAGGCTGATGTCACATCAGGAGTGTTTGCTTCTATGTCGGGAGTCCAGGCAAGGTGTTGTGTTTTTTACCTGAGCATCCAGGATTTGGTCCACATGATGTCTCCATACGTTCTCTCCCACCTCCACTGTATACATCAGTGGCCCGTCTATGGCGGGAATTGTACCTGGCTGCCACTTTTCGGTCCGGTAATCACGTGCAAGAACTGTCTGTTCTCCACATCACGCCATACATCTGTTTTGAGAAGATCCAGGCAGGACCTCAGATTCCTGTTCAGAAACATCATCGTTGGAGTCTGATTAGTGGTTGCATGTACTGCATTACGATAGGCAAGGAGGAAGTTGTCTATCTTGTGTTGCAGTGGTCGATTTTCGCTGTCCATTGCCTTGATGGCTTTCTTGAATGTCTGCACAAATCTTTCTGCCAAGCCATTTGTGGATGGATGGTAGGGGGCAGATGTAAAGTGTTTGATTCCATTGTTCTTCACAAAACTTTGGGATTCTTCAGAGACAAAGTATCGTCCATTGTCTGTGCAGATTGTTCTGGTATGCCATTCCTGGCGAACTTGGCCCTCAGAACTGTAATGGTCTTTTCCGATGTGGTTGTCCTCAGTTTGATGACTTCTGGCCATTTGGAATGTGCATCAACGGAGATTAAAAATATAGAGTTCATGAATGGTCCAGCAAAGTTGATGTGCACTCGTTGCCATGGTGATGTGTGCCCCTCCCATGGATGGAGAGGGGCTTGTGGTGGTGTGTTCTGGACCTTTTGACATCCAGAGCAGTTCTTGATCAAGTCCTCAATCTGTTTATCAATTCCTGGCTACCACACACAGGCACGGGCAAGACTTTTCATCTTCACGGTACCCAGGTGCCCCTTGTGCAGTTCCTCCAGCACTCTGGTGCGTAGCTTGGGAGGAATCACAACTCGTGAACCTCACATTAGTGTTCCCTGACACACCGACAACTGCTCTTTCCTCGCTGAAAAGGCTGGAAACTGTGTGTTACCACGCACTGGCCATCCCTTTACCGTGATGTCATACACTTTTGACAACATAGGGTCATTGCGTGTTTCTCTTTCAATGAGGCTGTTTGTCACTGGTAATTGTTCAACTATCATTGTGTGAAAAACCTCTGCTGAATCCATTTGTGCAGTTATCTCTGAAGTCGGCAGTGGTAAACGTGACAAACCATCTGTGTTGCTTGGTCCCTTTTTGTTCAAAGTCATACATGTGACCTAAGAAAAGAGACCATCGCTGCAGCCTTTGTGCTGTCATCACTGGAACACCTTTTCATAGAACATTGAATAGTACAACACAGAACAGGCCCTTTGGCCCACAGTGTTGCGCTGAGCCTTAAACCCTGTCTCCCATATAACCCCCTGCCTTAAATTCCTCCATATACCTGTCTAGTAGTCTCTTAAATTTCACCAGTGTATCTGCCTCCACCACTGACTCAGGCAGTGCATTCCACGCACCAACCACTCTCTGAGTAAAAAACCTTCCTCTAATATCCCCCTTGAACTTCCCACCCCTTACCTTAAAGCCATGTCCTCTTGTATTGAGCGGTGGTTGTTAATAAAAATCACGAAAAGCAGAGGTCCCAGAACCAGTCTTTGTGGGGACACTACGAGTCACAACCCTCCAATCCGAATGTACTTCCTCCACCATGACCCTCTGCTTTCTGCAGGCAAGCCAATTCTGAATCCACCTGGCCAAACTTCCCTGGATCCTATGCCTTCTGACTTCCTGAATAAACCTACCTTGTGAAACCTTGTCAAATGCCTTACTAAAATCCATGTAGATCACATCCACTGCACTACCCTTATCTATATGCCTGGTCACCTCCTCAGAGAACTCTATCAGGCTTGTTAGACATGATCTGCCCTTCACTGATCAGACCATTATTCTCTAAATGCCCATAGATCCTATCTCTCAGAATCTTTTCCAACAGCTTTCCCACCACAGACGTAAGGCTCACTGGTCTATAATTACCCAGACTATCCCTACTCCCTTTTTTGAACTAGGGGACAACATTTGCCTCCCTCCAATCCTCCCGGACCATTCCTGTGGACAACAAGGACATAAAGATTCTAGCCAGAGGCTCAGCAATCTCTTCCCTCGCCTCGTGGAGCAGCCTGGGGAATATTCCGTCGGGCCCCGGGGACTTATCAGTCATTGTCCTCACCATCATCAAGTTCCCTCTCGTTGGTAAATACTGAAGAGAAGTATTCATTGAGGACCTCGCTCACTTCCACAGCCTCCAGGCACATCTTCCCACCTTTATCTCTAATCGGTCCTACCTTCACTCCTGTCGTCCTTTTTTTCTTCACATAATTGAAGAATGCCTTGGGGTTTTCCTTTACCCGACTTGCCAAGGCCTTCTCATGCCCCCTTCTTGCTCTCCTCAGCCCCTTCTTGAGCTGCTTTCTTGCTACCCTATATTCCTCAATAGACCGATCTGATCCTTGCTTCCTAAACCTGATCCTTGCTTCCTAAACCTCATGTATGCTGCCTTCTTCCACCTGACTAGATTCTGTACCTCACTTGTCTCCCATGGTTCCTTCACCCTACTTACTATTCTTTATCTTCCTCACCGGGACAAATTTATCCCTAACATCCTGCAAGAGATCCCTAAACATCGACCACATGTCCATAGTACATTTCCCTGCAAAAACATCATCCCAATTCACACCCGCAAGTTCCAGCCTTATAGCCTCATAATTTGCCCTTCCCCAATTAAAAATTTTCTTGTCCTCTCTGATTCTATCCTTTTCCATGATAATGTTAAAGGCCAGGGAACGGTGGTCACTGTCCCCCAGATGCTCACCCACTGAGAGATCTGTGACCTTACCTAGTTCGTTACCTAATACTAGATCTAGTGTGGCATTCCCCCTAGTCAGCTTTTCAACATACTGTGACAGGAATCCGTCCTGGACACACTTAACAAACTCTGACCTGTCTGAACCATTGGAACTAATCAGGTGCTAATCAATATTAGGGAAGTTAAAGTCATCCATGATAACAACCCTGTTATTTTTGCACCTTTCCAAAATCTGCCTCCCAAGCTGCTCCTCGGTATCTCTGCTGCTCCCTTCCTGTTCCTGACTTCTACCCATACTGACTCAAAAGAGGATCCTGCTACATTACCCACCCTTTCTGTAGCTGTAATAGTATCCCTGACCAGTAATGCCACCCCTCCTCCCCTCCCCCCCCCCCCCCCCCCCAATCCCTTGTTTCTTGGGTTGAAGATTGACACGAGAGGCTGATGGTCAGTCAACGGGGTAAACTTTTGACCATACAGGTAGTGATTGAATTTCATGACTCCCCACATGAGGCTTAGGACATAGTTGAGTTCAGCTGAAGTTAGCGTTCTTGAGGCAAAGGCTATTTGTCTTTCTGAGCCATCTGGAAACTTGTGTGATAACACAGCCCCTATCCCATGGGGTGAGGCATCACAAGCCAGTCGGGTATGTAAGGAGGGGTCAAAGTGCGTGAGCACCCCTTCCGAAGTTCAGTCTTTTAGTTTCTTGAAATGCTTTCTCACAGCTCTCAGTCCACTTTCATTGTGTCCCTGTCTGCAATAGTGCATTTAGTGGGTGTAGGACTGTGGATAGGGTAGGCAAGGACTTGTGGTAATAGTTCACTAGTCCAAGATGCGCTCTCAGCTGGTGGTGGTGCCTTAAGCACTGCTTCTATCTTGTTGAGACATGTGTTAGCCATCCTTGTTGATCACATGCTCACAGTATGAGATTTCTTTTTTGAAAAACTCACTTTTTCTGTTGATTAGCTCTGAGCCCATGTTCTCGTAACCTGGTGAGCACTTGTTCAAGGTTAGAGAGATGTTCGTAGCCATCTTTGCCGGTGACAATGATGTCATCCAGGTTACACTGAGTCCCTGGAATCCCCTGCAGGACCTGGTCCATTGCCCTTTGCCAGATTGCAGGAGCTGATGCCATCCCAAACACCCCAACCTGTTGTACTGGTAAAGTCCTTTGTGTGTATTTATTGTCAGGTATTTCATCGATACTTCATCTTTTTCCATTTGGAGATAAGCCTGGGCCAATTTGATTTTTGTGAAATGTTCCCCTCCTGACAGGGGAGCAAAGATGTCCTCAATATGAGGTAGAGGATACTGTACTGTGCAGAGAACTGGGTTTAACAGTCACTTTCAAGTCTCCACATATGTGCACCTTGCTTGGTTTTCCTGGTTTTGTGCTGGAGGTTTTCTTCATTACTGGAACAATAGACGTGGCCCATTCACTCCAATATACCTTTGACAAGACCCCAGTCTGCTCCAGGTTTTTCAGCTCTGCCTGTACTGTAGGACGGATTGCATATGGCACTGGTCTGGCTTTGAAATTTTGGACATAAATTTTCCTCAATCTCAATTCAGGGCCTTCATGCCCTGAAGTGTTCCTATTCCTTTCATGAACACTTCCTCAGAGTCAGCAAGTATTTGTGACAGTCTCTCAGATGTAGCCTCAGATCCTTTGCTGACACAACTAAGTGCCTTGATGGTGTGCCAATCCAGCTGGATTTTCCTGAGCCATTCATGTCCCAGCAATGGTGGTCCTCCATTTTTCAGTACATAGGGAGTTTTGTCTCTGTAGGTCACTGTCACTTTAATTTTACCTTTGGTACGCACTCTCTGTCCTGTGTAGGTCTATAGCAGTAGTTTAGTCCATTTCAGAGGTATGTGAGAAAACAGCTGTTTGTAGTCGTGTACAGAGATCACCGTTAAAGCTGAGCCTGTGTCCAACTCTATTTTCAGTCTCACGCCTGCCACTTATGGAGTGATCCATCTCACTCTTCGATCATCGTGTCTTTTTCACGCTGTGAAGTTGCAGACAAGACAATTCACTTTTGTCTGAGTTGTTTTCATCAGAACTGCTTTCTTTCATTTTGTGTACATTGTTGTATTTTCCTTTCTGGGGTTTCTTGTTTCTCTGTATTTTGTCCTTTTTCTGCTGTTTACTAGCTTTGCATACTCTGCAAATGTGGCCCTGTTTGCCACAGTTTCTGTATTCTTTATCTTTACGCCAACAGTCCTCAGGGTCATGTGACATGTTCCCACAACGGTAACATTTCTTTCCTTCATTGCTATTCAGTGACATTTTATTTGTAGCGTATTCCAGAGATTTTTGTTGTATCTCTGAAGCACCCCGTGCTGCTGTTTCCAATGATATTGCAATGTTCAGCACCTTCTCTAATGTTAGGTCTTTTTCACACAGGAGCTTCTTCTGTGGTTTCACAGTGCATGCCACACACTAAGCTGTCACTCAATGCGTCCGATAGACCAGCTCCAAATTGATAGTGTTCTGATAATTTGCGCAATTCAGCACAATATTCAGAAATGCTTTCATTTTTGCTCCTATTCTGTTTGTGAAATTTAAATGGAATCAGAGCCCGTATGTAGCAGCCTGTATGTTTTTGCTCCCATAACACTGAGTAAGACACTGGCTTTCTTTTAATCATTAACACTGTTAGCATCACAATATAACTCCACTCTTTCAATGTAAGTTACCCAGTTTTCGATGCCACTATCAAGTGCTGTAATGGTTCCAATCATCGCCATCTTTGTTATGTTAATTTAGTCCAATTTTTCATTGTTTTCTTTTTAGCTAGCTCCTTGTAGTCACTGCACGTTCCACTTGACTTGCGTGTCCTTTTCGCTAGCGCAACAAGCGCACTCCATTTAGATGTGAGTGTCGTTATCAACTAAAACACGGCATTCCGATAAGATGTAGGTTCATAATTCTCATCACCAATTTGTTGTGTGTGTGGCCTGTTTACACAACAATGTTATTAATAAAGACACTGGAGATGGGAACTAAGTTTCATGGCTCTTTCCTGGTAGAGTCCAAACTTGACACACACATACAGATCAATATGTGCCTAATAACGCATGCAAAGATGTGTTACTAAAGCATAACTTAGTCCCTTATTATAATGTAGGCTATACAGTACACTATTGACTGTCATGTTTTAAAAAAAATTATATCCTGTTTCAAAAAGTTTTGTTGACAGTAAATTATTTTGAAATCTTGTTACGCAGATAAATGCTGTCACTTTTTAATTGTAACGAGGCTTAGACGTCCTCTGCTGATGTTAGAAGTTGGCTTGTTTTGGGTGATTGTGTTGCTGTAGCTGACTCCTAACCTACATATGTAACTCAATGTACAGAAGCTAGCGATGTAAAACAACTATCAATGACCCGACGGTAAAACCACTGTGTGCAGCAAGTTTTGTTTATGTACTTGAAAATTTGAAGTCTATCAGAAGTCCCCAATAACCACTTCTATAAAAATTTGAATTTGGCTATGTCTCCAGTTTTCTGAGTCACTCTTTCAATATCTTGATAAAACATTTCTTGCTGATCTTGCAGTTGGCTCCCTGAATCCTCCAGCAACCTCTGGGCTGGACACTTGGATCAAGCCTTTGAATGTCTTTGCGGAAGCGGTCAGCGCTGAGGTAAGAAATGTTCCCTGCCATCTTGTGATCACTGTGGAAAACAGTTATCAGCATGAACTTAATTTTGTAACAGCAATACAGTGCAAGACATCAAATTACTGTAATGCACAATTTAAGGGAAAAAAGTGCAAACAAGGTTTAGTGGGGTTCTGGATCATTCAGAAGTCAGAAAGGGCCAGAAGCTGTTCTTGAAACATTGAGTAGATCTTAAGGCTCCTGTACCTTTTCCCTGGTAGTAATAAGAAGGGGGTATGTCCCGGATGGTGAGGATCCTTAATGAGAGGTGGTGTTTTTTTGAGCCACTGCCTTTGAAGATATCTTTGATTGGGAGGCTGGTGTCCATGATTGAACTGGCTGAGTGGACAGCCTTCTAAAGCATCTTGTAATCCTCTGCTTTGGGGCCTCCATACCATTGGGTGACTCAACCATTTAGAATGCTGTCCATGGTACATGTCAAAACCTTTGATATACCAAATCTCCTTACATTCCTAATGAAGTACAGATGCACCACATTTCTGACTGAAGTAACATGCATCTTTAACTATGAACTTAATTTTCCTGCAACCTGTGCCTAACACAGATGGAGACTGCCAGATATTGGTGGGCATCCCTTTCAGGTTAGCCATTTGGGTAGTGATGGGCAGAAATTAACTGTGTTGTAGTATGTGGGTCTATTAGACATTTCTATGAAGGAGTCCTTGTTTATTTTGTTTAGGTAGATGTTAGTTTGTGTGTGATGTTCCCACCAAATATACATACATACATACATACACCTGCCGTCCCCTCACTCAGTGCTTCATGCTGATGTCACACCGAGGTTTCATTGCTTCATTGGGCAACTTGCAAGTGTGATATGTGAACCGGAAGAAACGTATTGTCACCCCTACCCTTTACTTTTTCTCTTTTTCCTGAAATTATCAGTGAACTCATGGACTCTGCTGAGATGGCAGTTGGATTCATCAGCTGGACTTTACTGATATGAACCAGTGCTCCTGATTGTGGCTGCTGTTTAGTGACCAGTGCTGACATGTGCATGGGCTTAAATGTTGCATGGATTCACCTGTGTGGTTTGTTTCCTGCATCAACTGCCCCCACCCCTCTCCCCTACTTCCCCAAAGGTTGAATAGCCTGCTGGCACTCGTCTTAGGTTCAAGCATCAAGAATAGTCACCTGAACAAGGTAATGGAGAGCAGCTGACATCTACAAAATGACCACCACACCAGGAGTCAATGTCTTCAAGTGGGGGAGAAGAGTGACATGGGTATTTTTTTTGCTCTAGGAAATGTTACCCCAGACCTTCAAGGGTTAATTAGATTTGCAGGTGGACTTGAAACCTCTGACAGCTGAAGCCACTGACCATGATTTGCAGTTGCCTAGGCAAAATATAATGAGTTAATGCCTTGCACTTGGAAAGGACAGTGTAGTTTGCCTCTTTTGATTAAACTGCTACGTGTGTATCTCTGTTTCAAGGCCAGCCAGACTGACAGTGGGGTGGATTTGAGCAGCGACTGTCAGGTCTCATCAACCAGTTCCTCCCAGCGTAGCTCTCCAGATGGCAGCCTGAAAACAGACACCGGGGAACGTGTTGGGCTCATTAACCGGATCAGCACAAAAGTGGTCGATATGCGATCATCAGAAAACCAGCTCCCAGAACCCAAAGAGCAGAGACAGAGACCTGCTAGGACAGGAGCGCTGAAAGAAAATAAGGTATAGCTCTTGCACTCATGACTTAGCCTTAATAACCACCTTGTCTTCCCCACAGCATCTCTCCTGCGGGAACTTGTTCTACTGGTTACCAGACACTGTCTTTTCTCTGACCCACTCTTCCCTGTCCCCGGGAGCCATTCTTGCTGTGTGACCCTAAACTGTGAGCTTCAGCAGGCTATTTGCTTAGGAAAGGGAATCTCAATCAAGCATAGTTTTGATTTCTGGGAACCTAGGGAAGCAATTTGGCACAAGTACTCTAACTGAACACTTGAGAAACCTAACCCAAACTGTGTTCAAATGAAGGATGTTGTGGTCTGCATAGTGTGAGACAATGTGGAGAGAAAGGATGTTCCCTCCATTGTCTCTCACTATGCAAACCAGGAGAATGAGCCAGAAGACTAAAATATGGCAGGAATTACTAATGAGGCATTTTTAACAAATAGGGTATTGAGATGTGGTTTGAATAGCATGATTCCAATCATTTAATAGCACTATTAAATGCACTATGTTGATTGAATATAGACTGCCAATTCACAATGTACAAAAGCTTTCAAATCGCATTCTTAACTCCTGGTGGCACATCACACATTTAATCTGTGTGTTACCAGGGATACATGAGTTGTCATATGTGTCAACCCCTTTTGCCTTTCACCATGTGCTTATAATTCCATCAGCTCTCCTCTCTCCATTTCCTACACCAGCTTTGACAGCCTGTGCTTGCAAGTGCAAAGTGTTCACATTCTGAGACTCCTTTCCCAATCCACTCTTCTCCATTTCCACCCCTCTGCCACATTAAAGCTCTGCCTCTTTGACCGCACTAATGTAGCTACCTGTCTGACTCAACATACCTTTCTCCTATTGTTTCTACTCCTAGTCATTTTATAAATGTGTCTTAAAATGGAAATGAAATGGGAGCCAGTATAGGTATAAATTGATAAATGTTAAATTGGGTAATGAGAGGCAAATTTCACATTGTGATGCTGGAGCTAGGATCCTGGTTGCTTGAGATTCTAGTTTAAAATAGCTAGTGTTAGTAAAGATGCATAGGTAGTGTGATGGAAACTGGAGAGAAACAGCAATTGTAATAAAGAGCCATCCTTGAATGACCAGTGAAGTAATTCAGTACTTCAGAGACTTTAGATATTGTTTACTTGCTGATTGTGAGTTTGCTAAAGGTTAGCTTTTTGTCACATGTACATTGAAACATTCAGTGAAGTGTGTCATTCATGTCAATAACTACACAGAGTTTGTGCTGGGGGCATGCACGAGAGTCTCCATCCTTTGGACGTCAACATAACAAGCCTATAACTCGCTATCAGTAATCCGTACGTCGTTCGAATATGGGAGAACATGGGAACAGCTGGAGGAAACGGGGAGAACTTACAAACTCCTTACAGACTGTAGCAGGAATTGAACTCCGATTTTAATCACAGCGCTGTAAAGTATTACACTAACCACTATGCTACCATGTCACCTGTTAGGCAGGTTTGAAAGTTTTGAACATCTTTAAAAGAGTGGAGTAGTAAATATCCATTAAACTTTAACCTGTTCCATCTTCCTTTGCTTCATATGGGAGTAAATTAAAAAGATTATTTTAGGAGTAAAATAATTTATCTTGAGCAGTGTAAATATTTTCCACGCTTTGCGTGTGGGTATCACAAGCAATGTTGCCCACTCTTGAGTACCCTTCGAGATGGTGCAAATGCGGTGCCATATTGTCAAATACCTAGGAATCAGCCTTTGAGCCTAGTGTACAAGAATGACAGATTTCCTTCCCTGAATATCACAAGAAACTCAAATGGGCCTTTACAGCCATCCAGTGTTTTCATGGTCACTGTTACTGGTGCTGCTTTTTTTTTTAAGTTCAATTTAAAACTGCCTTCCGTTCCAAGATTACCAAGATAGTCTTTGAGTAGGTGCCTCTCAGATCTTTATTTACGACTATACCTTGGGCAATTAGCAACATGTTGATTTCAAATTCAGTTTTAGCACTAAGTGCTTGTGCATAAACAATGATATCCCTAAGATACTCATGTTGTTAGGTTGTGATAAATTGTTCTTTTTAGGTAAGTGGTTGGAGGGGGGACGTTGACAGGAATGTGGGGGAAAATGGGTCACAAGAAAAAAATTAATGGACTGAAATGACTCCTTCCTGGTTGAAAATGGCCTTTGTGTCATTGAGCAGTGGGAATCGATGGTTCATTGTTACTGCTCATGTCCATTGTAGTGCAATTAGACTGCACATTGAACTCAACTGACGACAGGGACCGACCTGCCAAGCTTAAGAACAGCAGCTAACTGATAAAAACATGCAACTGTGCTCAAACTAAGCAGCAAAAATCTGTTTAGTCATGGTACATTAGTTCAAGTAATGAACTCCCAGGTCTGTAAATGCATTTCCTCGTTTTTAATGAAAAAGGAGATGAGTTGTATTCAACAGCTTGATTTTTCTTCTTCACATGAGTGTGCTTAACCATACCTTTTGCACTTCTCCGTGACCACCAGATCACATCTCCGATTTTTGAGCAAAACAATAAAAGTCTGCAGAAGCTGGAAATACAAAATCAGGAACATTCAGCCATTCAGGTAGCATCTGTGAAGAGAGAAGTAGGACTTTTGGCCTGAAACATTAACTGCTTTCCAATCTAGAGATGATGTTTGACCTGAGTGCTTACACCATTTTCCGTGTTTGGTTATGAAATAGTCATTACTGATCCAAGTGTTTTCCAGGACAGATGGTGTCTCTTTGTGTGTCATCAATTAAAACCCTAGGCTGGGTTATGTAGTTGGGTGTGCTGCATAGTATGTGGATTTTGCTTCCTGCCCAGGCTGAACTTAGAATGTTCAGTGTATTAGACCACAGCTGAGTCCTGTTCTGGTCCCAGCTAACAAGAAAGTGGTATAGACTTGCTAATATTGTCCTTAAGGCATATTTCAGGGTAAAGGGGGATTTGATTATGTTCACATCCGCTCTTTGTAGAGCATTTCAGTGGGCTGAAAGATCTCCTGTAATGTGAACTCTCCAGTATACAAAATCAAATCCTGTTCTGTAACCAGTCTCTCTAATCCATATGTTATACACTTTGTATACCTTATTGCATTCCCTTTCATACTTCATGCTTGATGCAATATGGGAAAGGAAAGTAATCAACCTTCATTGGTAGTGATACTGAAAGGCGCTGAAGGGAATTCTTGAGCATTCTTGTCTGCATCCCTAATTGGTCACCACCTGTCCCTTCGATGGCCTGTTTGTTCAGCAGATTCTTTTGACCAGAATTAATCTGATTCTAAAAGGACGAATCTTAGGTGAATGGTGCTGACTCAGCGTGCAGCCTGGTACTGTGTATGCACAGATTTTGTATGCAGAAGCCACTTGGGTGTATCCCAAAGATGCTGGCTCTGCACCATGTTATGCTGTCAGACTGACCAAAGAACGACATTATAGAGACCTGCAAATTAAACTAGTCTGATCTATATTTTTTTTAAACTGGTATTTTAATTTATAAGTTGGTGTATAATGTTTTGCATGCCATTCATGTAGGTCATTCCATCACATCAGCAAGTGCAAGGAAAACCAATAAAAATGGAGACTATTGTCACTTGGAGTACAGTGCAGGTAGACAAGGGTACAAGGCCATGACGAATTGTAAGTTCAAGGGTTCAGCTTGTACAAATTCAAGTGTCTTCCAATGGTGGTATACATTGCTTCAGTCTGCTCATGGACTGTTAGAGCTAAACTAATCAGCTGCTACAACTTGGATATAACAGCACGTAAGAATTTTTAAAACTATCTCATTATTGGATTAACTAGTTTTTGTTGATGGAATACACCTTAATGTTCCTGATTTTGATACAGCAATGATTAATAATGTCTGTTTCCTAAGCCATTCACTGAAAGTCTCCATTTTGTCAAGTTCCAGGAGTCTGCCAGCGAATTAGGTAAAGAGCATAAACCTGGGCCAATAGGAAATGAGCGTTCACTGAAAAATAAGAAGGCAAGAGAAGGACAGCACAAATCAAGTCCCGATAGAGGCACAAAAGCTGTTGGCTTTTCCATAAGTAGACCGAAATCAAAGCCCGACCCTGACTTGCTCCTGGAGAGTGAAGTTGCTGTGCCGCCGATCCAGTTTGGAGTGAGTGCGAAAGTGAGTTACCTTGATATTTAAAGTTTGGTACCTTTTGATGCCACCTTTAAGTTACTGGTGGGCGGAATAGCCTCAGCAACAGCAGTAGCTTTTTTTTAAGTGCTGGGGGGGGCGGGTGAAGTAAATTCAATGGGGAAAGGAGAAAGAATGGGAAAAATGGTCAGGGTTATTGATTGGGTTAAACTTGCCACCTTTTAATCATTGGGAGAGACCCAGAGGAGAACTTCTATAGGAAAGAGACATGACAACAAAGTGAAACCTGAGAGTACATGAAACTAAAGGAGGTGTTGACAGATGTACCCAGGTGTGTTGATGACCAAATTAGTGTTGGGGAATTGTTTCCTTGCTGAAAGTGCAGTCAGTTTTTGGGAATTCGCTCTTCAGAGTATATTTGGATAGATCCTAATAGATGTATCAAATTAAAAGATCCTTTGCTTTGCCTTTGCATTTTAATTCCCATTATCCTTATATTGACCATCCTACATCCTACATTTCCTTTTTATAGAAATGCATTTACTTTGTCACTATTTTCCACTAAGTTTAAATAGGGGCCCACTTCTCTTAGTAGAGAAGGCAGTGGCTAAAGTATAAATTAAAGTTGGTATGAGAGCCAGAAGGGAGTTGAAATGTTTCACTAAAAATTTTTAGTGATCGTTAGTAGTTTGAGGGTTTGTTACTCAATGCGTGAAATGGCAGTGGAGCCAGAATAGTCAAGATATTTAAGACCAATTTGAATGCGCACCTGCCATCAGAACAACAGACCAACAGCTGGCAACTGGGATCAATCTATTTTTGGCTGATGTGGACACTGAGTGGTCTCCTGTGCTGTAGGTTTACATGAAGGAACATGCAAGTTCTGTGTGCCTATGATGCTGCAGCTAGCAAGATTTTCATTGTACCTGTGCATAGATGTGCTTATGCAGTTGACACTAAACTTTGAAGTGAATCGGGAGGAGCTTTAAGTTTCAAGTTGGGCCATGTAATCCATTCAGCCTTTCAATTTAGGTCAGTCATTCAATTACTTTCTGTCTGTGTTTGTGCCTTTTGCTGGAAGAAACATTAATTTTGTCTACATCTGCTTCTGGTATTCCCCAGTTCAGAGAACAGAGTATAGCCCCCTTCCACATTCACCACTCCCACTGTGCTTTGCCTGCATTTTTTTTTTGCTCTTTGATACCCTTGTCTGTACATCAGTGCCCTGTACCAAACAAAACACTGCAGATTTTGTAGCACTTGCAATGCCTTTTGAGGGGAGAAATCCTGATGTTTTGAGTGGATGACCTTTGATTATAACAAATGGAAGCTTTTGATGAAAGGTCTTGGACTTGAAATGTTATTCACATTATTTCAGAGTCACTAGAAAAGATGTTGGCACTGTTACTATTTGGAAGGTTTAATAGAGCAGTCTGAGATGAGAGCCATGTTATGCTGAAGTCTCCAGAATATTCATTTTTATCGGGGCTGCAGATTGTATAGTACTGAGATGTCCAGTGCAAGGACAGCTTCTCATTAGTGAGATAACAAATGTTCCCTAATGTCATCGCTGTTAATAGCCCTTGTAGAAGAATTGTTTTTTGTTAGCTTAACCTGTAAAGAGGCTATAGTTATTTTTAATAATTACCAACAAACTATCTTGAACGTCAAGTGCCAAATGACTATAATTCTTTTTGTGTCCTTGGCTTTCAGGATTCTGATTTCAATCTGAACGTGAATACCCTGCCCAGATCTGCAAGTTCGTCACCCAACACTCTACAGAATTCTGCCAGCAACGATGTATGTACAATATCATTTCCTGCATCCTTTTGTCAATATTTTATCAGTACTGTGCTTTAAAGTATGCAACTACTTCATAAGCTAATTTATTTTAGAGAAACTTCTGTCTTTTAATTCTTGCTGTCTTTCACGGTAGCATGGTGATTAGCATAGTGCTATTGCTGCTTGGGGCGTTGGAGCTCAATTCTGGCATCATCTTACAAGAGTCCTACAGGAGTCTGTATGTCCTCCCCATGGAACGTGTGGGTTTTCCCCAGGCACTCTGGTTTCTTTGCATAGTCCAAAGACCTACTGGGTAGGTTAATTGGTCATCATAAATTGTCCCGTGATTAGGTTGATGTTAAATCTGAGTTGTTGGGGGTTGCTGGGGCTGGAAGTGCCTTCTTTGTGCTGTCCTTCCATAAACCAATAAATGAATTGCCTTCTGTATTCAGAATGGTTCTCACTACTCTGCCTCCCTATACTGTGGACGTCTATATTCCCTGACCCCATGGTTGCTAAGTGTAACTGCCCAGGCAACCAGTTTAAGAACTGATTAGTTTATTATTGTCACGTGTACCAAGATGGAGTGAAAACTTGTCTTGCACACTGTTCATACAGATTAAATCTTTACACAATGTATTGAGCTAGAATAAGGTAGAACATTAACAATGCAGAGAAGTGTAAAGCTACCAAAAAGTGCAGTGCTGGTAAAAATGAAGTGCAAGATAGAACAGAGAACAGTACAGTACAGGCTCTTCGGCCCACAATGTTGTGCCGACCCTTAAAACCCTGCCTCCCATATAACCCCCCACCTTAAATTTCTCCATATACCTGTCCAGTAGTCTCTTAAACTTCACTAGTGTATCTGCCACTGACTCAGGCAGTGCATTCCACACACCAACCACTCTCTGAGTAAAAAACCTCCCTCTAATATCCCCCTTGAACTTCCCACCCCTTACCTTAAAGCCATGTCTTCTTGTATTGAGCAGTGGTGCCCTGGGGAAGATGCACCGGCTATCCACTCTATCTGTTCCTCTTAATATCTTGTATATGTCTATCATGTCTCCTCTCATCCTCCTCTCTCCAGAGAGTAAAGCCCTAGCTCCCTTAATCTCTGATCATAATGCATACACTCTAAACCAGGCAGCATCCTGGTAAATCTCCTCTGTACCCTTTCCAATACTTCCACATCCTTCCTATAGTGAGGCGACCAGAACTGGACGCTACTCCAAGTGTGGCCTAACCAGAGTTTTATAGAGCTGCATCATTACCCCACAACTCTTAAACTCTGTCCCTCCACTTATGAAAGCTAACACTCCAGAAGCTTTCTTAACTACCCTTTCTACCTGTGAGGCAACTTTCAGCGATCTGTGGACATGTATCCCCAGATCCCTCTGCTCCTTCACACTACCAAGTATCCTGCCATTTACGTTGTACTCTGCCTTGGAGTTTGTCCTTCCAAAGTGTACCACCTCACACTTCTCCGGGTTGAACTCCATCTGCCACTTCTCAGCCCACTTCTGCATTCTATCAATGTCTCTCTGCAAGCTTCGACAATCCTGTACCCTATCCACAACACCACCAACCTTTGTGTCGTAGCTAACCTACCCTTCTATCCCCCACATCCAGGTCGTTAATAAAAATCACAAAAAGTAGAGGTCCCAGAACTGATCCTTGTCGGACACCACTAGTCACAACCCTCCATTCTGAATGTACTCCCTCCACCACAACCCTCTGCTTTCTGCAGGCAAGCCAATTCTGAATCCACCTGGCCAAACTTCCCTGGATCCCATGCCTTCTGACTTTCTGAATAAGCCTACCATGTGGAACCTTGTCAAATGCCTTACTAAAATCCATATAGATCACATCCACTGCACTACCCTCATCTATATGCATGGTCACCTTCTGAAAGAACTCTGTCAGGCTTGTTGGACACGATCTGCCCTTCACAAAGCCATGCTGACTGTCCCTGATCAGACCATGATTCTCTAAATGCCTATAGATCCTATCTCTAAGAATCTTTTCCAACAGCTTTCCCACCACAGATGTAAGGCTCACTGGTCTATAATTACCCGGACTATCCCTACTACCTTTTTTGAACAAAGGGACAACATTCACTTCCCTTCAATCCTCCGGTACCATTCCAGTGGACAACAAGGACATAAAGAACCTAGCCAGAGGCTCAGCAATCTCTTCCCTCGCCTCATGGAGCAGCCTGGGGAATATTCTGTCCTCATTTTAACTGCAACACCTCCTCTCCCTTAATAACAACATGCTCCAGAACATCAACCTCACTCATATTGTCCTCACCATCATCAAGTTTCCTCTCATTGGTGAATACCGAAGAGAAGTATTCATTGAGGACCTCGTTCACTTCCACAGCCTCCAGGCACATCTTCCCATCTTTATCTCTAATCAGTCCTATCTTCACTCCTGTCATCCTTTTGTTCTTCACATAATTGAAGAATGCCTTGGGATTTTCCTTTACCCTACTCGCCAAGGCCTTCTCATGCCCCCTTCTTGCTCTCCTCAGCCCCTCCTTAAGCTTTCTTGCTGCCCTATATTCCTCAATAGACCCATCTGATACTTGCTTCCTAAACCTTATGTGTGCTGCCTTCTTCCACCTGACTAGATTCTCTACCTCACTTGTCACCCATTGTTCCTTCACCCTACCATTCTTTAGCTTCTTCACCGGGACAAATTTATCTCTAGCATCCTGCAAGAGATCCCTAAACATCGACCACATGTCCATAGTACATTTCCCTGCAAAAACATCATCCCAATTCACACCAGCAAGTTCTAGCCTTATAGCCTCATAATTTGCCCTTCCCCAATTAAATACTTTCCTGTCCTCTCTGATTCTGTCCTTTTCCATGATAATGTTAAAGACCAGGGAGCGTTGGTCACTGTCCCCCAGATGCTCACCCACTGAGAGATCTGTGACCTGACCTGGTTCGTTACCTAATACTAATCTAGTAAGGCATTCCTCCTAGTCGGCCTGTCAACATACTTTAACAGGAATCTGTCCTGGGCACACTTAACAAACTCTGCCCTATCTAAACCATTGGAACTAATCAAGTGCCAATCAATATTAGGGAAGTTGAAGTCACCCATGATGTTATTTTTGCTCCTTTCCAAAATCTGCCTCCCAATATGCTTGGTATCTCTACTGCTACCAGGGGGCCTATAGAATACTCCCAATAGAGTAACTGCTCCCTTCCTGTTCCTGACTTCCACCCATACTGACTCAGAGGATCCCGCTACATTACCCACCCTTTCTGTAGCTGTAATAGTATCCCTGACCAGTAATGCCACCCCTCCTCCCCTTTTTCCCCCCTCTCTATCCCTTTTAAAGCACTGAAATCCAGGAATATTGAGAATCCATTCCTGCCCTGGTGCCAGCCAAGTATCTGTAGTGGCCACTACATCATAATTCCATGTATGTATCCAAGCTGTCAGTTCATCACCTTTGTTCCTGATGCTTCTTGCATTGAAGTACACGCACTTTAGCCCTTCTACCTTACTACCTTTACACCCTCTATTCTGTTTCCCTTTCCTCAAAGCCTCTTTATATGTTAGATCTGGCTTTACTCCATGTACTATACTTGCAGTTCTCTCATGACCTTTATCCTCCTCCACCTCACTACCTGCTCTAACATTCTGGTTCCCCTTCCTCTGCAAATCTAGTTTAAACCCCCAGGAGCAGCACTAGCAAACCTTCCCGCAAGGATGTTAGTCCCCCTCCAGTTCAGGTGCAACCCGTCCCATCGGAACAGGTCCCACCTTCCCTGGAACAAGGCCCAATTGTCGAGAAACAGATTCATAAATGGAGGCCAAGAGTGCATCTTATTACTCAAGAAGTCTGCTCAAGAGTCTGCTAACAGTGGGATAAAAGCTGTCCCTGAGACAGGTGGTATATGCTTCTGGGATTTTGTATCTTCTGCCCAATAGGAGAAGGCAGAAGAGGGACTGTATAGAGTGGGCAGGGCCTCTGGGCAATGAAAGGTATAGATTTTCAGTTGTAAAAGATGGTGATCTCAGAGAAATACACGCACACAAAGTGTTGAAAGATTTCAGCAGGTCAGCCTGTATCCATGGAGAAGAATAAAAAATCGACATTTTGGGCTGAGATTCTTGATGATTTCAGACTGTTCGCGTCCTGGTGAAGGGTCTCAGCCTGAAACATGAGCGCTTTATTCCTCTCCATAGATGTGCCTGACCTATTGAGCTCTTCCAGCATTTTATATGTCCATGATCATTTGAATTTCCAGCATCTGCAGAGTCTCATGTTAAGGTAATGATCTCAGTTAGCTCCTATATCAAAGTGAGAAGTAAGAGAACTGGCATGGGTTCTGTCCGAAAACACGAAGCTGATGAAGACAGGATGATGTGCAGTAATTCCAGCAGCCAGTATCCCAGCTCGTGGAACATTTAACTTCTGCAAAGTGTTTTAAATCTGGATCCTTCATAGTAACGCACTCTGCTGGTGGAACTTGGCAGGTTAAGCAGCATCTATTGGGGTGGAAGGAAGGAACTGTCAACGTTTCTGATGCAAACTTGCATGAGGACTGTTCTCCCTGCTGCCCACCCAGTATAAATGCTGCTTGACTAGCTGACTTCCTGAGCAGAATCGTTTCTTGCTCCAATATTCCAGTATTTTCTTGTCTTTGGAATGGTTGATTGGTATCCAGAATATCAGTTAGCTACCGGAAGACTAGGGTATGACACCCTGTAGCCAGCAGCACAAGTTTTTGTGGAACAGATTCTGTGGGTTTTGGAGAATGAGTTCTGTTGAGTACACAGTCCTAACCTCGCCTGATTAGCCACATGCAAGTTTGCACTTTGCAGAGGACTTATCTACCTCTTCACTTCCAGTTCAGAGCTTAATGATACTTAGGCCAAATACTGTAACCCAGTTACAATCACTAACTCAGTTCTGTTGATCTTCGAGTCCTTGTGCTGTATTTGATAATTGGAACATAGTATTTCAAAATGAGAGCTTGCACTCCTTTCCATTCTGGTGAGTATCAATTGTGCCACTGGTGATCATGGCAGGACCGGAGGGAAGGATCTAACATCCGCAGTTGTGTGTTAGCAAATGTAGCAGTGAAGTCAAAGGAGGTTTGGTGTTGGTAATCTACGGATTTATAATCACTGACATATATCATGAAATTTGTTTTGCATCAGCAGTACAATGCAAGATGTATATAAATTTACAATGAAAATTAAAGTTGTACATAAGGAGAGCAAAATAGTAGTGTAGTGGTCATGGATGCATGGACTATTCAGAAATCTGATAAGAGTGGAAGAAGCTGTTCCTGAAAAGCTGAGTGTGGGTCTTCGGGCTCCTGTACACCCACTCTGGTAGTAATGAGAAAAGGGCATGTGTGGTGGGGCTCCTTAATAATGGATGCCACCTTCTTGAGGCATCATCTGTTAAAAATGTCCTCTGGTTGGGAGGCTTGTGCTCATGATGGAGCCTTTTTTGATCCAATGCATTCTCGCCTTCATGACAGGCAGTGATGCAACCGGTCAGAATGCTTCCAGGGTACATCTGTAGTCTGTTAGTGTTAGGTGACATACCAAAATCTCCTCAAACTCTTAACATAGAGCCATAGCATATGCTGCCTTCATGATTGCATTGATATATTGGACCCAGGGTAGACCCAGGAACATGAAACTGCTAATCCTTTCCACTGCTGACCCCTCGATAAAGAATGGTGTATGTTCTCCCGTCTCGTAAGGCAAAGGAAATTTTGGGTTGGTTGGAAGCTTGTGTTATGTATCAGTGGGATATATCCAACTAATCTGAACAAAATTTTTTAATATAAAGTATTGTGTGTTTTGGTATTGTAAAGTGCTTTTACAACACAGATGTTTAATTAAAATTCAAGGAGGTTGTTGACCATAAACCTATGTAATTGCACTGCTAAATCGGGCTTCAGTTTTCCTGGTGGTAAGTTAATAGACCGACACGACAATCCTGCCAGAAATGGAGAGCTGGATTGAATATAACCCAAAAGTAGCTGCCGCACAATTGCCTATCTCCCAGAATCCAAGCAAAATAAATCCCATTGTAAAAGCTGCTATAGCATCTCAACGAGACATTCATTGTTTTACTGGTTGACTTTGTGTTATTTTCTCAATTCATCTGTCAGCAAATTTATCTTGGAGCATTAAGCAAAGTGCAATTTTAAAGGTGTCAAACGTCTTGCACTCAGGTAAAGATGAACAGAGTACAACCCTTCCTGACATGATACTGGGTCAGTAGGAATTCATATCTTTCCAGGATTCCAGATCAGTTGCATCGTTTTGTATCAACACACATCAAATTTGTTGGTGAACGCAGCAGGCCAGGCAGCATCTCTAGGAAGAGGTACAGTCAACGTTTCGGGCCAAGACCCTTCGTCAGGACTAACTGAAGGAAGAGCTAGTAAGAGATTTGAAAGGGGGAGGGGGAGATCCAAAATGATAGGAGAAGACAGGAGGGGGAGGGATGGAGCCAAGAGCTGGACAGGTGATTGGCAAAAGGGATATGAGAGGATCATGGGACAGGAGGCCCAGGGAGAAGGAAAAGGGGGAGGGGGGGAACCCAGAGGATGGGCAAGGGGTATAGTCAGAGGGACAGAGGGAGAAAAAAGAGAGAGAGAAAGAATGTATGTATATAAATAAATAACGGATGGGGTAGGAGGGGGAGGTGGGGCATTAACAGAAGTTAGAGAAGTCAGTGTTCATGCCATCAGGTTGGAGGCTACCCAGATGGAATATGTTGCTTGAATTTCCAGCATCTGCAGAATTCCTCGTGTGTGCATCGTTTTGTATAATAATTTGATTTATCTGCACACTGCAAACCCAGTTCCGTTTGGGTAAGAGTCTTGTGAAGCCAACCTTGATTGAAGTGGCCTAATCTGGCAGTGTATTGTTTTTAACAAAATGGATAGTGTTGCATTTAAAAATGCAAACACAAGGAAATCTGCAGACGCTGGAATTTCAAGCAACATTTCATTCGTCACCCCCCATCCCTCCCCACCGATCTCCCTCCTGGCAAATATCCTTGTAAGTGGAACAAGGGCCCTTACACTTCCTCCCTCACTACCATTCAGGGCCCCAGACAGTCCTTCCAGGTGAGGCGACACTTCACCTGTGAGTCGGCTGGGGTGATGTACTGCGTTCGGTGCTCCTGATGTGGACTTCTGTACATTGGCGAGACCTGACGCAGACTAAGAGATCGTTTTGCTGAACACCTACGCTCTGTCCGCCAGAGAAAGCAGGATCTCCCAGTGGCCACACATTTTAATTCCACGTCCCATTCCCATTCTGATATGTCTATCCACAGCCTCCTCTACTGCAAAGATGAAGCCACATTCAGGTTAGAGGAACAACACCTTATATTCCATCTGGGTAGCCTCCAACCTGATGGCATGAACATTGACTTCTCAAACTTCCGCTAATGCCCCACCTCCCCCTTCTACCCCATCCGTTATTTATTTATATACACACATTCTCTCTGTCTCTCCTTTTTCTCCCTCTGTCCCCCTCACTATATCCTCTGGTTCCCCGCCCCCTTTCTTTCTCCCTGGGCCTCCTGTCCCATGATCCTCTCATATCCCTTTTGCCAATCACTTGTCCAGCTCTTGGCTCCATCCCTCCCCCTCCTGTCTTCTCCTATCATTTCGGATCACCACCCCTTCCCCCCCCCACCCCCACTTTCAAATCTCTTACTAGCTCTTCAGTTAATCCTGACGAAGGGTCTGGACCCGAAACGTCGACTGTACCTCTTCCAAGAGATGCTGCCTGGCCTGCTGCGTTCACCAGCAACTTTTATGAGTGTTGCATTTAGTTGGGTACTGGGGCTACTGCTTCATATCTAAGAGTTTTAGGCAATTGACGTCAGGAGTGATGTAAATTTTCCTATTTCTGATTTGTGCACTGCTATCCTTCCCCTTTATCCTGTCAACATTGATACAGGAAGCATGAAGGAAATAAGTTTTATTGTTGCTACTGCCAGTTTCTGAAAGCAAGGTCCTGGCATTAAAAAATACACCTAATATTGTTTTACATGCAAAAAAACCGCACCTACATTGACCATCCCTAAAGGCAGTAATACTCTGTTTACAAATTCATTATTGAAGTATGTGCTGCTGCAAAGTGAGAAAGGATGGGGAAAGGAAAGGACAACTATCTTGGTTTGCAATTCGTTCTTTTGTATAAACCACGATTTGTTTAGTTTTTCATACCGAAGGAAATGAAACATTACTTCGAGGTAGTTGGTTTTTTTCTCTCCTAATCAAGCTGCTCTGCTATTGGGTAAACTTTCTCTTTCAGTGCCCCCTTGTTTTCTCTATATCCCCTCCCCCTCTACTTCTCCCACCGTCCATCTCAAATTGCTGAGTAGAATTTCATTCCTGATAAGTTTTCTATATCACTTGAAGTCATAATTCATCCATGTCATTTAAGGTGGTGAATGTAGGTAGGAATGGAATATCAGCCATCTTGCTGTTTAACAGAGAATGTTGAATTTTTTTTTTTTCTTTTCTAGGTGCCTTTAGCTCCCCCACTACCAGTCGCTACAATTGAGACCCCACCACAAAACAGTGAGATGGCTCCTGCATCTCATCCTGGCAATGAATTGACTCTTAAGGTAGGACTTCTGATTTGCTGTTTATCAAAGGCCAACTTACAACATTAGCCTTCATCTCTATCAGGTAAAGGGAGACTTTGATGAGTATCCATCTGTCATTCTGGAGAAATCCAAGGGACATAACTATGGACTTGCTAATATCTGAAAGTTGCACTAGCCTCTGTGGTTGACATTGGAATTGTAATCCCACCTCTGTGCTGATTTGAGCCTTTAGAGTAGGTGCCTATATGCTTTTCCCCGCCCCTCTCCCCCACTGGACACATTTCCCTAAGAGCAAAGGTACTTATTGCTTGACCTGTGGTTCAGGTATTCTTTTTATCATACAACCCCTTTAAAAAGCACACCCATTTTCTCCCATTTCTCCTCTCCCCTCCCTCCCCCCCGGAAAAAAAATTCACGATACAAAGCTTTACAGTCGGTAACTTGGGTTCGATTTCTGCCACTGCCTGCTCTCCCCGTGTCCACATAGGTTTCCTTTGTGTGCTCCAGTTTCCTCCCACAGTCCAAAGACATAATCGGTTGATAGATTAATTGTTTATTGTCAATTGTACTGTGACTATGCTAGGTTAAATCGGCGGGTTGCTGGGTAGTGTGGCTTGGAGGGCTGGAACGGCCAATTCCACGCTGTATCTCAATAAGTAAATAAGTACTTATACCACCAACGAACATACCACTTCACATAAAATGTTATGGGGATTTGTCCCAAAATTGGTGCAGTAGTTGAATTTAAATAACTATATCTATATTGTTGAAGCACATCACTAGCAGAATACCCTTGACATCAGAACCAATAGTTGAACAACCCTATGTCTACTTCTGGAGGGCTTATCTCAGCTCCTTAAAGATATTCCTTTCTGTTATGGAATATTTGCTTCCTGCCTCCCGCCTAAGTGCTATGATAGTATGTGGTGTTGATGTCTGATTGCGAAGTCTACACTTGAGCAGACGGCTTGGTTGCCACGTTTTCCTTGTTCATTTGCAAAATGCAGGTGTTGCCGGTGCTGTTGGCATCACGAGCAAAGATGATGGTGAGCCATCTCTTCATACTGGCTGCAGTGCTTCAGTGTTTCTTCAGCATTTTTTTAGGTTTAACAAGTTACAGAATAAGACTAATTGCAACAGGAATGGCAATACATTTCTGAATTAGGGTGGTATGCAACATGTAGGTCAATGCGTTGGGGAGGTGCTCTCAGGACCTGGTAAAGGGACATGGATTGGAAAGGTGGTGGAAAATTTTCCCCATACATGTTTCTAAAGTGAAAGTGGATGGCCTAGGATCAGGGATTTAAAGGTGCATCTGAGATGTTTGTTTCTCAGATAATATTTGGAATCGGGGAATGCACTGCCTGAATAGATGATGAAGGTAGGTACACTCTAAAATGTAAGTAAAATCTAGATGAGTGCCTACGTTATAAACACGCCATTTATGGACACATGCACAAGTGTACTTGTACAGCATGGAGAAAGGGCTTTTGGCCCATTCATCTCCATTCTGACCGAGATGTGCTTTATATTCAAGCTCATCCTGATCTCCAGTGTGTCTCTCATTTTATGCTACTGTATTGTAAACGTAACTTTGCTGGATCAAATAACGACAGCACAAAAAGATCGTTACTTATCTTTTCACCCGTTTATTTCTTCAAGCTCAGCTGGCGAGTAAACTTGGACCCGACATCAGGGAGAGAACCTTTCTCATTTCCCCGGCGGTTCTACAAGTTCACTGCCCGATGTCAGAATTGTCAGAAGTTATAAGGCCACCAATACAAAAGAACAATCAATTTGATAACCATTCCGGCCAAATCAATGGCCTATTGATACAGAGACAATCAGTTTGATAACTATTCCGGCCAAGTCAATGACTATTGATACAAAAGTACAATCAATTTGTTACACTCCAGCCACATTAACTAAAGAAAGGAATGTCCTACCTGGTTTGCTGGAGCCACAACTTAATTATAAAGATAAGAAAATCTGTCAAGTTTATGCTTTAGGAAAGGAATGTTCTAATTTCCATCAGGTACTGCTATTTGTCAAAATCAAAAGGTGTGAAGAGCCCAGAGACATCTATGTAGATCTGGGTGAACTTTAACCCTTGTCTTGCTCCAAAGAAAGCAGCTGTGAGACATTCAAACACACTGCAGTCACAGACACAGTCAGTACTTAATTCATTGTTTACAGGGATCTTGAGAATCCTCCATTCCCTTAAACTTTATCAATATCATGTGAAGGAAAACATGACCAGCATGTTAGACTTTCTGACAAGCTATAACAATATCTCATGTTAACTCAATCACATTTGTTATCACTGGCATGTGTTGTGAAATCTGTTTTGTGGCAGCAGCACAGTGCAATACATAAAATTTACTATAAAGTGCAGTAGCAAATATACTGTATAAATCCTAAGATAGTATTTAGTAAGCAGTGTTGTTTTATGACATTAACTTTTCTATTCTGTTAATAAATTTCTTACTTGAAAAACAAACCTTTCCACTGTAGCCAGTTGCTTTTATGACACCAGTCTCCAGGTACAGGCTGAATTTGGAAGTTAGAATCTACAGTTACGCTTTGTGTATTTTTCACAGGCATTTTCTAGTCATTTCACTTTTTAAGAAACCGGAATGGTAATTCTGGGCTTGGTTTGTGTTGGCTCATGCCAGTCAATTTTTGCTTATTGTACTCTGACTCTCAGATGGAATCTGCTCGCAAGGCATGGGAGAAGTCGCCGAGTGTCACAGAGAAGGAGGTTGCTGTGAGTGTGACCAGCACAGATGTTCCTGAGATGACTGGTGGCTACCACTCCTTCGTCACCTCCATTCCAGCAATACCTGTGGCATCTGTGGCCCCATCTGCCGCACTCTCAGGTTGAGTACTTCAAAATGCCACAGCAATGTCTATGCTGTCTCACTACTCCACCACCTTGTTTATCATCTCCACTCCCTCCTTCCCTGTTCTCCTGCTTGGTATTACATCGAATTTTACTACCAGAGCTAAATCTCACCTTGTTACTTGTACATTCCCAATCACCTCTTGTGTCTTTCACTTTGTGTACTGCTACTTGCTCCTTCCCACCACCTGAATGTCTGTTTGAAATTACCTACTGTGTTGTCTTCTGTCCTGGGGAAGGTTTGCAAGCACAAAATACCAACCTGGCATTTTGGCAAATGCTGCTTGAACTGAGCATCTGACTATCCAGATGTTTGATATTGTGGTTTCATTTTATCCAGGTGCTGTATTAATCTCTTATTACTTTCTAGTCCCGCCCAGAGAGTACTGAGATAAATGTACTGACGGTCCTAATTACCTCATCCAACTCTTGAGTTACAAGAGACAAAGAAGGCTTGCATTTCAGTTTTGCCTTTCAGTCCCTGTACTTTGCAGTAGTGAGAAAGGTTTCACCTCAGAGGGGAAGGTCAGACATGGCAGATATTAGAGCTAGGGTTGGGGGGAGTTTGGCCAATTCTGATTAGGGGTCTCAGCCCGAAAAGTCAGCTGTTTATTCCCCTCCATTGCTGCTATTTGAGTTCCCCCAGCATTTTGTGCATTGCTGCAAGCAGTAATGGTAGTTGTAATATTGGAAACAAGTCTGTGTCCATCATAACAAGTGTAAAAGTCATTATTGACATTGCAAGTATAACTACCTGCGAGTAATCTCAAAACCTGCCTGGCCACTCTTCATAGTAATGACATGTGACCTGAGTGAACTGCATCATAGCTTTTCTCAGTGAGAGCACCTGATGGTGCTGTAGTTATTGGATTAGCAGCCCAAAATTGTGTGTTGAATGCACTGGCAAGATTTGAACCTGTGATCTTCTGGCTCTGCCAGGGCTAGTGAGCATTAGTGTAGTTTGCAGGTCCTGCTGGATCCCTACTTGCTTTTTGACATTCTTGCTCAGGGTTTTTAAGACTCCCAGCTTACTTTCTATTGCTATTGTAGAGTACCACGGCTCAGAAATGGGCCCTTTGGCCCATCTCGTCGATACTAATCTGATCTTAGTCCCATCTACCTGCACCCAGATCATATCCCTTCAAACCGCTCCCATCCGTGTACTTGTCCAAACCTCTCAAATGTTAAAATTGGACCCTCATCTACCACTTCTGCCAGCAGCTCAATCCATTCGCGGCACTCACTAGGTGAAGTAGTTCCCCCTCAGGTTTCCCCTTTAATATTTCACATTTCACCCTAATCCTTAATCCATGGGTGGGGGGAAGCCTGCATCCATTCATCCTTTCTGTACCCATTATAATTCTGTATACATCTAAGATCTCCCCTCCATCCCCTACACTCTGCGGGGAGTGGTGGTCCTAACCTATTCAACCTTCCCCTGTAACTCATTCTGGCAACATCCTTTTGGCTTTTCTCTGTATTCTTTCTAAGTTATTGATATCTTTCCTGTAAGTTGGTGACAACTGTATACAGTACCCTTAATTTGGCCTTGCTAGCATCTTGTACAACTTCAACATAATATCCTAACTTCTGTACTCAATGCCCTAGTTTATGACTGCCATCTCAGCTCATAACTCGTGTGAGATTGTTTAACAGCTCTGAATAGAACCAGAATGCAATTGGCAAGTTATCTACGTATGGTTCTTTACTATACTTAACAAACATCCCACCCTGCAAAAACTCATTTCAAGGAGGGAGCGCACCCCCCCCACACACCATATCTCCTCTCTCTCCCCCCCCCGTCGACCTCCAAGTTTGTATATAATACTTTGTTTAGTTATTTTGTCTAATCTGTAAACCAAGTTAAGTATATGCAGCAAATGTGACATTAAAATATGTACTTATATTATCATGTTTATTCTATTACAACTTTAAGCAAGTCTACAGGGAGTTTGGCCTCATCACGTAGGACATCAATACCGTAGCTCCTTAGCAGCTAGCCAGCTAGTTTAAATAACGTTAGCTACACTGTAATGACACCTGTTAAACTCACCTCAACATGTCTTTTACATTTTAACCCACCGTGGGCAATAGAAAAGTCACTGTTGCAAATAGTGCAGCGAGCAACACTGTCATTATTTTTGAGGTTGACTGTAAAGCCCGCCCACAGAGAAAACTGATAGGTCTACTTAGCAAGAGTCACCAACCTTTTTTGCACAGCAGACCGGTTTAATATTGACAATATTCTTGCGGAGCCGGTGGGGGGGCGGGTAATCACGACCAGAATATAGGTGATAAGTCAATAGCATCATAATATTTTAAGTAACGTTTGGATATTAAATACACAGCGCATATTTTCCCAGTATGAAGACATAAAATCATTGCAACACACCAATATCGCTGAATCAGTGGGAGCCCTGGGCTTGTTTTCCTGCAACAAGACGGTCCCATCGAAGGGTGAAGGGAGACAGCAATACTCGAAGGGGGTTCCTTATGTCCAGTTTATTCCGCAATTTAATTTTTGTTGCATTCATTGCAGAAAACTCCACTTTGCAGCGATATGATGTTGGAAATGGAAGCAACGTTTTCAGTGCTGCCGTGGCTATCTCAGGATATTCAGCCTTGACTTTGATCCAGAATGCCGGCAGAGATGTTATGTCAAACATACTTTTCAGCCCGCCATCATTTACAAGCTCGAGGAGTTGATCTCCTTCCCGCACTGACATGGATGACGTGTGCATAATGACCTCACGTGCGTTCAAGTTCAACAGTGTGTGACAGGGAATGGGGAAAGGTGCAAATGACTCATAGCGCTTCATATCGCCAAATCATATTGTTTCCTCACGGCCCGGTGGTTGGGGACCACTCTTGGCATGAAGAGAGACCAATCAGGATGCTCGCTCTCGCTCTCCCTCTCAAAAAAATCTATTTCCGGGATATCGTATATAATTTCCGGGCGTCAGGGAGCCACTATCGATATGGGGGAGACTCCCAGATCTTCCGGGAGAGGTGGGATGTCTGACTTAAGTTTGGTGCATTTTCAAATAATCAACACATCGCAAGAGCAAAGCAGTACAGGTCTTGCCCATGTTATGACACTTCTGTTCCAGAGAAGTGCTCCTAACTCAATCAGTTTGCAGATAGGAAATGCAACCTGCTGGCATTATATTTAAATAAAAGCATTGGCTAACTAAAGGCAGCATTACTAAACCAGGACATTTAACCATTCAAATTTCTGAGCATCCTGCAAACATATGACTGCACTACTTCCCACACAACTGAAGATGCCTGCATCCTTGATGAATCCCAGCAACTCCTTCCTGCAAGTCTCCTAAACACTTGTTCATGTGTATGGACAGTACATATGCAGTAGCCACTTCATTAAATATCCCTGTACACCTGCTTGTTAATGCAAATATCTCAGCCAATAGTGTGACAGTAACTCAATGCATAAAAGCATACAGATATGGTCAAGAGGTTCGGTTGTTTAGACCAAACATGAGAGGAGGGAAGGAATATGATCTAACTGAGTAGAAAGCTTGTTGGTGCCAGATGGGGTGGTTTGAATATGTCAGAACTTGATCTCCTGGGATTTCCATATACAACGGTCTCTAGAGTTTACAGAGAATGGTGTGGAAAAACAAAAAAAAAAAATCAGTTCCAGTGAGTGGCAGTTCTGTGGGCGAAAATGCCTTGCAAATGAAAGGTGAGGGGAGAATGGCCAGATTGGTTCAAGCTGACAAAAGGCAACAGTAGCTGAAAAACGTGTTTATAACAGTGGTGTGCAGAAGATTGTCCCTGAACGCACCTTGAAGTGGTTGGGATACAGCAGGAGAAGACCGCAAGCTTATACTTAGTAGCCATTTTAAGTACCAGAACTAACAGATAAGTGGCACTGAGTGTAAGTGGTGTGCTCGTAACTAGGGAGGCACAAGAGACTGCAGATGCCTGAATTTGGAACAAATCAAAACACTGGAGAAACTCAGCGGGTCAGGCAGAATCTATGGATGGAAACAGACAGCTGACTTTTCAGGTCAAGACCAAAACATCCACTCTCCATTTCCCTCCATGGATGCTGCCTGACGTGCTGAGTTCCTCCAGCATTGTATGAAGATGTTTCATTTTTCTACTCTTGGAAAGAGCATTCGTTCATGCAGTGCAGTAGCACCATCTGCTGATGGAACATGGTCCCACAGAAAGACTTTGGTTCATTTTAAAGTAGCTTCATTGAATCTTCCATCAAAGGTTCTTCCCTATATTCACTTTCAGCTCTACACTGTCTCTAGCTGTAGCTGCTATATTTCCTGTCATGCCATTTAGTCCTAATTTATTTCCACTGTAAACACAAGGGATTGAGTCTTCACTGTTTCTTTAGCAGGTTAACTTGAGCTGTCCATCTTGTTCACAACCATGCAGTTTGTTGTTCCCACTTGTTTTGCAGAAGCAGACTTTCTTTGCATTTTGAAAGCTGAATCGTTTTGTTTCCTGACTCCCACAGCCCCAAGTGGCCAGATTCCACCCTGCTACGTGGACAGTCATTACTACAGTGGTCAGCCTCGTGGAATGCCTCCCTCCATCTCTCAGCATCAAGGGTTTCAACATGGCCTCTCACGGGTAAGAGCTTTGTAATCCCATATGGTATTACAAGTTGCTGCTAATGTGGTCAGGCTGTTTCTGATAGAGGGTCTTGACCTTTAGAGCCAGTTTATCATGCAGTAGGTATTGTCCTTACAAACACTTATTTCATGGTGGAAAGGAATAAAACTAGAAGCACTTCTGCAGTGCTTCTTAAGACCATCAGACAGGAGCAGAATTAGGCTATTTGGCCCACTGTCTGCTCTGCCATTCAATCGTGGCTAATTTATAATACATCTCTCAAACCCATTCTCCTGCCTTCTCCCCATAATCTTTGCTCTGACTAATTAAGTACCTATCAACCTCTGATTTAAATGTACCCAGTGATAGCCTCCATAACTGTCTGTGGCAATGAATTCTACAGATTTACCACTCTCTACTAAAGAAATTCCTCTTCATCTCTGTTCCAAAGAGACATCCTTCTCTTGGGCTGTTTTCTCCTGGTCCTAGTCCCACCTGCTATTGGATACATCTTCCCTGCATCCACTCTATGTAGGCATTCCAATATTTGGTAGGTTTCAATGATATCCGCGTTCTATTACGACATTGGAACAGAAGATATTTGCAGCCACTTATTGACTAAGTAAGATATTAAAGTCTGCCGTTGAGTCTGCTCTATCATTCATTAAGATTGTGGATGCTCTGATCTTTTGAACATTGAACATAAAAAAAAACCTCCCTCCATTTCCATGCAGTCCAAACACCTATCCTTCAAGCCCTTCATTGAGAAGAGGTTACCACACTGATCTCTGCCCTTACACCCAAGGGGTCTCAAGGCAAATCGCTGTTCCTGTGCTCTTCCATGTTAATCCCAAACATTAAAATCTCTGCAATCCACTTTGCAATCATAATTGGCTTGATTTTCATGGATAACTAGTTTTGATACTTTGTCTTTAAATTTCCACACAAACAAATTTCAAACAACTTAGCAAGGAAGCTAGATTGTTACAAGCTACTGTTTTCTGTTGCAGGCGATTCCAACACAACAGATCACGCTTCCTCTTCACACTCCCCTGCAGGGCCAGACGCAGGTTTCTGCCCTTGGCATCCAACAAGGGACACCGGTCTCCCAAACACAGGATATGTTTGCTTCCCTTCAGTCTTTCAGGTACGACTTGGTCATTTCAGTGGAATAAGAACAGCAGGTCTGCCCCTCTAATTCTTCTGCAAGAAATAGAGCAAAGCGTGAAGGCACTCCGTGTCATCTTATGGCAATCATCACTACTCTTCAGATATAATTCCTCAGCATAGTTTTATCATCTGAGCCATTGCACCAAGGATAAACAGATTATAAACTTCAAGAACTTGCATCAGACATCACTTTTTAAAAAAATTACAAGTGTGGGTTTCTCATTGTTCAGAATGCTTTGAAAATGTAAATATTGCACTTCAGGGCAAATTGGTTTCATGTGAAAGAAATAGAAACCATAGGGAGCTTTTGATGGAGCATAGGATCCATTTAACAGTACTGTAAGTTGTGGGAAAATTTGCAGAACAAACCAACTATTCCAGCTGGAGAAATATTTTTTTAAAATCCCAGGGCCATTGAGCCTTTTGTATTGAAGGTTTTCATCCTTGGGTCCAGAAAGCTAGGAAGTATCTGGTAAAAAGGCTGAATCATCTCTGCCCTAGTGTCTTGAATTGTTTTTGTTCCAGAAAAGCACATCCACTCACTTACAGGGGTGGTGGAGGGTTAAAGCTGCCTTCCTTGAACTCTTCACCACAGATAATTTTCTTAAAAGTGAAAACCATCAAACTCTTTTAACACTAGGAGGCTGCTGGGATTTGTGGACGAGAGGAGGAATCCATTTTTTTTTATTATATATAAATGCTGCAAATCGCTTAGTCCCTCTATTCCTGTTTTTTGCCGGTGAATATCTAAATGTAAGTATCTGTTTTACTTGACAGGTCCCAACAGTTGTACCTCCAGCCTGGACTGTCCCCACCCTCTGCAGCCATGGTTCAAGGCTCAACGCTAATATCTGGGGGTCCGGTGAAGGGTCAGTATGTCGGCTTCTCAGCAATGCAGGCCGGGGAGGTAACAAAGGCTCCAGCAGGGCTGCCCTACCAGCAGGCAGCTTGCACTCCTCCGATGTCCGTCATTTACAACACGCAACTGGGCAACTCCCAGCTCATTGACTCTCAGTTAATACAGGTAAGGGGCCTGTACCAGGATCTCAACCATGCAGAGTTGGCTAAAGGGTTTATTGCCTTTCTCTGTGGATTGACTCCCACCACCTTGACCTGTTTCTTGATCCAATCTCTTTAGGGCCTTACCCATTTGGGGCTGTTATTTTCACTTTCTCTCTAGCATGTTCCCTCATGGAATAATGAGTAATGCTGTTCTGCCAACTGGCTCAGTGTTCTCCATCCCATACCCCTACTAATTCCTTTAGGGTGTTGCATTCATATTTGCATCCCTTGTCCCACCCAGCCACATGAGGGACAATTTTTCTGTTGCCACACCTTTTGGGAGATGGAAAGAAACTGGAGAACGCAGGGGAAACCCAGGCAGTGCTGGTGATCGGCACTGAACCTGGGTCACAAGTAAGCAGCAGCACTGACCATTAATAGCCAGGTTGAGCTTATTGTCCACCGCACAAGTGCAGTGAAGTACATCTACAATGAGAAAACGTTGCAGTGGTATCACAAGCATATAAGTTCAGACAAAGCACAGAATATAAATTGTACATCGTACATGAATTATAGCATTTTTGCTACCATAATTTCGTGCTGCACATTTCTTGCCACCTTTCTCAGAATACTCCCTGTTCAAAACCCTTCTCAACAGTGAATTGTTAGACAAAGTCACTGTTCTTGTGAATGTAAATGGTAATCAGAATCAGGTTTATCATCATTAGCATGTGTTGCAAAATTTGTTAGCAGCAGCAGTTCAATGTAGAAGAAAAAAAAGTAAAAATAAGTAAATCAATTACAATGTACGTATATTAAATAGATTGAAAATCGTGCAAAAACAAATAATATATTAAAAATGTGAAATAGTATTCATGGGTTCAGTGTTCATTTAGGAATTGGATTGCTAAGGGGAAGAAGCTGTTCCTGAATCGCTAAGTGTGAGCCTTCAGGTTTCTGTACTTCCTATCTGATGTAACAATGAGAAAAGGGCATGCCCTGGGTGCGGAGGGTCCTTAATAATGGGCACTGCCTTTCTGAGACACCAGAACTACTGGAAATAACAATTCGGATTTGTGTCTAGGGGAGCAGGGATAGGCTAAAGATGCTATGAGAGAAGGCTTCTTCTGAATTTAATCCTGTCATTTGCTGTGGTATTGAAGGAGTGAAGTGGCACGGTAGTTTATCAACACAGGTTGGAATTAACCTAGGCTTTTTCGTGGTTGATCATTTGCCAGTACTTAACAGGCATAAATGTGAACCCGTTTATATGCTAAAAGAGGAAGAGAAACATTCGCCACTCAGCTGCATGCTGGAGCTAGTGCATTTAAGTTAAAAAGGTATCATATTTCACCCTATCCCTGTGCTGCATTAACTGCCTCAGGGCAGGATCATGGGGCACACATTAGCTGGAATGGCACTATTTTCCACCCATATGTAGGCATGGAGATATGCTAGAATTTAATGCTTATTCCTGATCCTAGTGAGAGGGCATTCTTAGGACTGCTGCAGACAGTTGTGGAGTAGACAGTTCCAGGATTTAGACCTTGTGATGAAGGAAGAGCATTTTCCAGCTTATCATGGAGGGGAATCTGGTATGCACATGCACATTTATACACAGTGGTTGAGATTGGGAAGTCTGGTGGAATTTGCTGCAGTTCATCTTGCAGCTGGTGCACACTGTAGCCCTTATTGCTCATCCATGTCATTTTGTTGTGAGCTTCCATGTGAAGACAAGAGCATCCAAGGATGAGGGTTGCAAAGGGACTATATATCTACTGCAAATCTAGTGTGCTACTTAGTTCAGGAATGTACCTAAGTTCTCATCTTGGAGCTGCATCCAAGGCAAGTGCAAAGTATTCCATCTGATTTTTGCTGTCTCGATGTTGGGAAGGCTTTGGGGCATAAAATGCAAGATCCCCAGTCTTCCACCTTGTGTTACTGCCGTAGTATTTAAAATGCAGAGCTAATTGAAAACTGGAGGTTTTAGCAGTACTAATGCTGTTGAAAATCATGGGAAGCTGGTTAGAATCCCTTTGCTTGTTGACAGTTAACCACTTCCACGAGTCTGGTCCAGGTTATGTTGAGTGTGCTGTAGGAATGTTGCCGAAAGAGGAAATGACCCTTCTCGATCATTGCATTATGCTGTTTTTGCTGCCAACCATATGAATGTGGAAGTCAAATTAGCACTAACTTGGTTACTGCTTTGTTGTGAAAGAAGTGCCTTCCACAAGTGGGGTGCAGAGAAAAGAAGTTACATTGGTGAGGGGAGTCAGAAAGAATTAGTACATTTCAAGTGATTCATTTTTTTAAAAATACTCTTGTTGACTAATGAGGGCTTTCATTGGTAGAGGTATCGGACCAAAATATATAGCGGCAGCATTGGGCCATCGAGTCAGCTCTGCCAGTCCATCATGGCTGATCCCACATCCCGTTTAACACCATACATTTGCCTTATCGCCATATCCTTTGATGCCCTGATAGTTCAGGAAATGATCAACTTCTGCCTTAAGTATACCCACAGACTTGGCCTCCACCACAGTCTGTCGGTGAGCATGCCATAGATTCACTACTCTCTAGCTAAAATAATCCCTCCTTACCTCTGTAAAAGGTTGCCCCTCAATTTTGAGGCTGTGCCCTCTATTTCTGGATACACCCACCATAGGGAAAAAAAGTCCTCCCAACCTTATCTAGGTTTCAGTGAGATCCCCCCGCATTCTTCTAAATTCCAGTGAGCCCAAAGCTGCCAAAAACTCGTTAACCCCGTCATTCCTGGAATCATCCTCGTGAACCTCCTGGATTCAGTGAGATCCCCCCGCATTCTTCTAAATTCCAGTGAGCCCAAAGCTGCCAGAAACTCATGTTAATCCTGTCATTCCTGGAATCATCCTTGTGAACCTCCTCTGGATTCTCCAATGACAGCAAATCCTTTCTGAGATATGGGACCCAAAATTGTTGATGATACTCCAAGTGTGGCCTGACTAATGTTTTATAAAGGCTCAGCATTATCTCCTTTTATGTTCTATTCCCCTTGAAATAAATGCTGATGTTGTATTTACTGCCTTTACCACAGATTCAACCTGTAAATTAACCTTCTGGGAGTCTGTTTGAACCCTCTTCCTATTTAGATAATAGTCTGCACTATTGTTTCTTTTACCAAAATGCATAGTTATGCATTTCCAACGTCATATTCTATCTGCCACTTTTTTGCCCATTCTTCCAATTTGTCTAAGTCCTGCTGCAATCGCGTGGCTGCCTCAGCACTACATATCCCTCCACCTATCTTTGTATCATCCGCAAACTTTGCCATAAAGCCATCAATTCCATTATCCAAATTATTGATAATGTGAAAAGCAGAGGTTCCAATATTGACCACTGTGGAACACCACTAGTCACTGGCAGCCAACCAGGAAAGGCCCTGTTTATTTCCACACACTGCCTCCTGCCTGTCAGCCATTCCTCTATCCATGCCAGTATCTTTCCTGTAACACCAGAGGATTTTATCTTGTTATGCAGCCTCATGTGTGGCATCTTATCAACGCCTTCTGAAAATCCAAGTAAATGACATCCTCTGCCTCTCCTGTGTCCACCATGTTTGTTACTTCAAAGAACTCTTGCCTGACAAATCTATTTGAGTTACATGGCTACATGCTGACTTATTTTATCATTAGTCTCCAAATACCCTGAAATCTCATTCTTAATAATAAACTCCAACACTTTCTCAACCACTGACCTATAATTTCCTTTCTTTTGCCTTCCTCCCTTCTTAGAGTGGAGTGACATTTGCAATCATCCAGTCCTCTAGGAGCATGCCAGAATCAATTGATTCTTGAAAGCTCATGACCAATGCATCAGATACCTCTTCAGCAACCTCTCAAGACTCTGGGATGTAGTCCACCTGGTCCAGGTGACTTAACCACCTTAAGAACTTTCAGTTTGCCTATACTTTTTCCTTTGTAATAGTAATGGCATTCACTCCTGTTCTCTGGCACACTGCTAGTATCTTCCACAGTGAAGACAGATGCAAAGTACCCATTAAGTTCATCTGCCATTTCGTTGTCCCCATTACTACCCCACCAGCATCATTTTCCAGTATCAGCTTTCACCTCCCTTTTACATTTTATATAACTGAAAAAACTTTTGATATCATGCTTTATATTATTTGCCCTCATATTTCATTTTTTTCCTTGTTAGTTTTTTTAGTTGCTTTTTGTTGGATTTTAAAAGCTTCTGAATCGTCCAGCTCCCCACACACTTGCTACCTTTTATGCCTTTTCCTTGGCTCTTATGCAGTCCTTAATTTCCCTTGTCAACCTCAGTTGCCTACCCTTGCCATTTGAGAAATTCCATGGGACATATCTATCCTTGGATTTTCAGAAGACCTTTGACAAAGTGCTGCACATGAGGCTGCTTAGCAAGATAAGAGCCAATGAATTACGGCAAAGTTACTAGCATGGGTGGGGCATTAGCTGATCAGCAGAAAACAGAGTGGGAATAAAGGGATCCTCTTGTGACTGGCTGCTGGTTACCAGTGGAGTTCCACAGGGATTGTTGTTGGGACTGCTGCTACTTATGATGTATGTCAATGATTTGTACTATGGGATTAATGGATTTGTGGCTAAATTTGCCAATAATACAAAAATAGGTGGAGGAGCGGGTAGTGCTGAGGAAACGGCCTGCAGAGAGACTTGGATAGTTTAGGGAATGGGCAAAGAAGTGGCAAATGAAATACTATGTTGGAAAATGTATGGTCATGCACTTTGGTGGAAGAAATAAATGGGCAGATTATTATTTAGATGGAGAGAGAATTCAAAATGCAGAGATGCAAAGGGACTTGGGAGACCTTGTGCAGGACACCTTGAAGGTTAACCTCCAGGTTGAGTCGGTGGTGAAGAAGGCAGATGCAATGTTGGCATTCGTTAAAAGCAGGGATGTGATGTTGAGGCTCTATAAGGCACTCATGAGACCACACTTGGGGTATTGTGTGCAGTTTTGGGCTCCTTATTTTAGAAGGGATATACTGACGTTGGAGAAGGTTCAGAGAAAATTCAAAAGAATGATTCCGGTAATGAAAGGGTTACTGTATGAGGAACATCTGGCAGCTCTCGGGCTGTATTCCCTGGAGTTCAGGGGGATGAGGGGGGATCTCATAGAAACATTCTGAATGTTAAAAGACCGGAACAGATTAGATATGGCAAAGTTATTTCCCATAGTAGGAGAGCCTAGGACTCGAGGGCACGACTTCAGGATTAAAGGACGTCCATTTAGAACGGAGAAGCGGAGAAATTACTTTAGTCAGAGGGTGGTAAATCTGTGGAATTTGTTCCCACGAGCAGCTGTGGAGGCCAAGTCATTCGGTACATTTAAGGCAGATATAGATAGGTTCTTGATTAGCTAGGGCATCAGAGGGTTATGGGTAGAAGGCAGGGGAGTGGAGCTGACTGGAAAAATTGGATCAGCCCATGTTTGAATGGTGGAGCAGACTTGGGCTGAATGGCCTATTTCTGCTCCTATCTTATGATCTTATTCTATGCTTCGTGAACTATGCCCAGAAACTTCAGCCATCTCTGCTGTCCTGTCATCCCCACCAGTATCCTCCTCCAATTCACCTGGGCAAGCTCCTCTCATGCCTCTGTATCTCCCTTTATTCCATTGTGATACTGATACATGTGATTTGTGCTTCTCGCTCTCGAATTGCAGTATGAATTCAATCATATTATGATCACTACCTCTAAGGGCCTTTTTTTTTTCCATTAAGCTCCCTAATCAGATCTGGGTTGTTGCACAACACCCAATCTAAGATGGCCTTTCTCCAAGTAAGCTCAAGCACAAGCTGCGCTTTTTTTAAAAAAAAAAGCGCCATCTTAAAGGCATTGAACAAATTTCCTCTCAGGCGATCCGACACCAACCTGACTTTCCCAATCTCCTTGCATATTGTAGTCCCCCTTTACAATTGTGTCATTACCCTTATTACATACCTTTTCCAGCTCCCTTTGCAATCGCAACCCCATATCTTGGCTACTATTTGGAGGCCTATATATGATTCCACTTTTTTACCTTTGCAGTTTAACGTCACTCAAAGATTCATCATTCTCTGGCCCTATGTCACCTCTTTCTAAAGATGTAATTTCATCTCTTACCAACAGAACCACACCACCACCTATGCTTACCTGCCTGTCCTTTTATTACGAAGTATATCCTTTGATGTTAAGCTCCCAACTATAGCTGCCTTTCAGCTATGACTTGGTGATGCCCACAGCGTCATACCGACCAATCTCTGATTGCGCCACAAGTTCATCCACCTTACTCTGACTGCTTCGTGCATTAAAAACAGCACCTTCAGTCCTGCATTCTTTTTTAAGTTTAACATGTGTCACAGAAGTATGTTTCATGCAAGACACATCTGCATGAGTGTGGGTACTGCTACCACAGGCATTGCTGGAAGGATAGGTTTCCTTTGAGTTCCATATGTCAGACATAAAGAATAACTTGAGCACATTTATACCCTGGGTAGATGCTCAAACAGTCACATCATGTACTAATCTCTCACCCATCTGAAGCCGGTGTTTCAATTCAAACTATTTGGGATGAGCCTTCAGTTGTTCACCCACATCATTTAGTTGTGAGCTTCCATGTGAAAACTAAGCTCCCAAGGATAAAGGTTGAGTTACCTATGAAAGTGAGGCCGTTGTGTGGTAAGTGGCAGCTGCTTCTGGGAGTTTTTATGGATTAAGCAAATTCTGAGTTCATTGCAGGGTTTCTCTCCCTGCCAAACTGTTTTGTTTAACATGTTGCTCTGATCAGAAAGTGAAATCTTCACGGCCTCTTTTTTTTTAAGCTAAGTAGCAGTGCTCGAGCATAAAATCACGGGACGAGGTTGGTGTGCTGGAGGCACCTCATCAAACACTTTTATTAAAATGTGTTCATTTAGGGGAGATCGGTGCCTCGTCTGTACTCTCCTGCACTATGCCTTGATTCCCTTTGAGTAACCTCTTTCATTGAGCTGTTCATTGAGGTGGTATTCTGCATCCATTTTGCTCAATCCTCAGTTACTAACTTGGTTCCTAAAATCTGTTTCTTGCAATTTGTTTGTGTACTGAGCAACAATGATCATCTACAGTAGAGAATTCCAAAGATTCATAACCCTCTGACTAACCTTTCTCGTCCCATTCTTTCAGCCTAAGAGCACCTCCAGCTTTGTATTTGCTAGTCTGAGTTGGCATCCTGTTGGCTCTTGCTATGCAAGATCTCGAAGAATCTTGTGTTTCATTGAAATCACTGCTATTGTGCAAAACCCAAATAACATACTCTAACTCTGCTTGATTAGTACTATACATGTAATTAAACATTTGGTTAATTTTGTACGTTTGTCAGACAATGACTTCTATATGTATCTGGATCGCACAGGAACAGGATCTTTCGCCAGTGATGTTTTGCAGTACTAATTAAGTTAATGATGTCCCTTCTGTCTGCCTGTGATCCGTATTCTTCCTTTCTCTGTGTACTTGTATTTCTACTGATGAGCCACATCTGCCCCATACACCACCTCTGAATTTCTCCCCTCTTATTTAAATGCATGCCCTTCAGTATGAGACATTTCAGCTGTGGGGGAGAAAGGCACTGGCTGGATAATTAGCATTCAACGCTGAATGTCTGAACCTTTCCTGCAGATGCGGCAAGGCTTGGCCCAGCCATCTGACTTCTACTCCTCTCCGCTGCAGCAGCCCAGTCAGAGCAACTACTTCACCGCACCGCCGATGTCCACTGGCCCCCTCCACCAGGTATTCCTCAGCAGTGACTTTTGATGACGTGAATGTTGCTAGAAAAATCAGGCTATTAACATAGGAATGAATTGTCCCAAGACCATTGCAGGTCCAAATTATTTAAGGTCTGGAGGAGCATGGTGTGAAAGGGAAAATTTCTATCCTGACACGAGGCTTAAATGCACATGGGGTGCTGCAGCAAATGCAGCCACCCTCTTATGTCGGGTTCAGGTTCAGGTCCACGCCACTGCAGCCTGATTTAGCTGAAAGTGTGGGTCAGCAGTTGATGTGTTTGGAGAGCATCAGCATAGATGTTGGGGCTCACACCCTGCACTAGGTATACAAGGATGTGGTGTGACTAACATGAAACTCGGGTTATTGTTATAAAATTAGAAACCAGCAAAGCCATAGTTCAGATGAATGCTACATTGAGATTACTAACAATTTGAGGCTTGGTGACAGAGATTCTAACTCCTGATATGGTCCTTTTTTTTTTTGTCATTGTTCATTACTTTCAACCCCTCGCCCCGTTTCTCTTTTCCTGTGCTTACTGCAGTATGCTTTTATCAACAGATGTTGGTGCCTATGTTGGGTTCCCAGTTGTCAGTCCCTGGGTTCGGATCCATGCAGCAACCCCTGGTTCAACTTCCGCAGTCTCTGCATCAGTCACAGGCGCAAACCGTCCCTCCAGGGGCTCCCAGACGAGTACTTCACTCCACTTTTCATACCACTGCACCTACTCTAGGAAGAGAGGTTGAGGAAAAAATTACTTTTTTTTTTTCCAAAAGGCTTCAAATTTCAGTTTGAGATTGCTATTGCATGTTAACCAGCATGATTTTTTTAAATGCAGGTCAATCCAGTCGATCCGAAGTCATTTCATTTGGACAGAAAGATGAATCAGTCTCCTGCTGCACTTGGATATACCGTTCCATCACCTACAATGTTCAGGTGAGAAGTTGGTAGCTTCCCTTATTTGTACCGTGTCTTTTTCTTTCTTTGCAAGGGGGCTAAGCCTATCACTCCTACTGAAACAGACTGAGCTGCAAACGGCAGCTCGCCAGAGTCCTCTGAACATAGGGACAACTTGAAAGACTGGCCTTGGACAAAGTCAAATTTATTATCAGAGTATACCCATGTCACCACATACAACCCTGAGATTTTTTTGTGGGGCTAGAGCAAATCTGTAGAACCATAACTGTAAACATCAAGAACTATAAACTGCAAATGCAGATATAAATAAATAGCATGAAATAGCAATCTAGAGTCCTTAAATGAGTGTAGTTATTCCCTTTTGTTCAATAGGCTGATGGTTGAGGGGTTAGAACTAACTGTTCTTGAACCTGGTGGTATGAACCTGAGGCACCTGTACCTTCTATCTGATGGTAGCTGTAAGGAAAGAGCATTGCTTGGGTAGTGAGGACCTTTGATGGTTGCTGCTTTTCTATAGCACTATTTTGTGTAAATGTGCTCAGTGGTTCAGAGAATTTTACCTGTGATGTACTGAGCTTGAATCCATTACTATTTGTTGGATTTTCCGCTCACAGGCATTGGTGTTCCCATACCAGGTTGTTATGCGGCCAGTTAGCACACTTTCCACCATGCCAAGGTTTTTGATGTCTGCCAAACCTCCACAGACTCCAGAGGTGCTGTTGTGTTTTCTTCACAATAATATTTATATGAGCCCAGGACAGGTCCTCCTGGGAGAGTGACACCTAGAAATAAGTTACGGATCCTCTCCTGAAATCTACAGTCATTTCCTTGGTCTTAATGGCATTGAGTGAGAGGTTGTTACTACACTACTCGGCCAAGTATTCAATCTCCCTCCTGTATGCTGATTCATCACACCCTTTGATACAGCCCACACAGTAGTGTTGTCAGCAAATTTGTATGTGGTGTTGGAGCTATACTTAGCCATGTGTAGCCCATCTTCTCAGTGAAGACTTTTCCTCTCCTTGGAATGAGGTCCTTGGAGCTTCTGTTGGCATTTCTGTAGCTCTGGGTTTTTTAATGGGATGAGGGTATCCAACCCCACCTCTTTGAAAGCCAGATTTGTTTGGAGTGATGCAAGTTTTGCTGAGAGTGTGAGAGGATATACTCTTTAAGAAGGGAGGAAGGCAAAAGAAAGTCCATTATAAGCCAGCTAGACTAACCTCGGTGGTTGGAAAAGTGTTGGAGTCTATTATTGAGGATGAGGATTCTGGGTACTTAGAGACTATTGGTAAAATAAGCCTTAAAGTCAGCATGGTTGCTGTAAAGGGAAATCTTGCCTGGCAAGTCTGTTAAGAGATCTTCAGTGAAGTAACAAGCAAGGAGAACAAAAGGGGTCAAGAAGTCATTTACTTGGATTTTCGGAAGGCAGTTAATAAGGTGCCACACATGAGGCTGCTAAACAAGATAAAATCTTATGGTGTTACAGGAAAGATACTGGCATGGATAGAGGAATAATTGACAGGCAGGTGGCAACGAGTGGGAATAAAAGGGGCCTTTTCTAGTTGGCTGCCAGTGACTAATGGTGTTCCGCGGGTCAGTATTGGAACCACTACTTTCAGTGTTTGCCAGTGATTTGGATAACAGAATGTCAGTTAGTCCTGACGAAGGGTCTCGGCCCGAAACGTCAACTGTGCTTCTTCCTAGAGATGCTGCCTGGCCTGCTGTGTTCACCAGCAACTTTTATGTGTGTTGCTTGGATAACGAAATTGATGGCTTTGTGGCACAGATGATACGAAGGTAACAGGGCTAGGTAGTGCTGAGGAAGCAATGCGATTGCAGCAGGAATTAGACAAGTTAGAAGAATGGGCAAAAAGTGGAAGATGGAATACAGTGTTGGGAAATGTATTATAATGGATTTGGTAAAAGCAACAATAGTGCAGACTATTATCTAAATGGGGCGATGGATTAAAGATCAGACGTGCAGAGGGACTTGGAGTCCTCGTCCAAGACTCCCAGTTGGCTAACCTACAGGTTGAATCTGTGATGAAGAAGGCAAATGCAATGTTTGCATTTATTTCAAGGAGAATAGAATGTAAAAGCAAGGAGTTAATGCTGAGCCTTTATAGGGCACTAGTTAGGCCGCACTTGGATATTGTCAACTGTTTTGGGCCCTGTATCTCAGAAAGGATGTGTTGTCATTGGAGAGAGTCAAGAGGAAGTTCACAAGGATTATCCCAGGAATGAAGGGGTTAATATATGAGGAGCATTTGACAACTTTGGGCCTGTACTCACTGGGATTTAGAAGAATGCGGGGATCTCATTGAAACCTACTGAATATTGAAAGGACTAGAGAGGGTGAGTGTGGAGAGGATGTTTCCTATGGTGGGGTTATCCAGAACTAGAGGGCAGAGCCTTAGAATTGTGGGGTGACCTTTGAGAACAAGGGTAAGGAGGAATTTTTTTTAGCCAGAGTAGTCGTGAATCTGTGAAATGTTCTGCCACAAACTGCGAGGGAGGCCAAGTCCATGGGTATATTTAAGGTGGAAGTTGATCGTTTCCTGATCAGTCAGGGCACCAAAGGATATGGTGAGAAGACTGCTGTATGGGGTTGAGTGGGATTTGGGATCAGCCATGATGGAATGGCGGAGCAGACTCAATGGGCTGAATGGCCTAATGCTGCTCCTGTGTCTTGTGGTCTAACTTCTGCTTTAAATATACCTGATGACTTAGCCTCCACAGCCGATTATGATTACGGATGCCACAGATTCACTACCCTCAGGCTAAAGAGATTCCTTTTCATCTGTTTTAAAGGTACACTGTTTTATCCTGAGCCTGTGTCCTCTGGTCCTAGACTCCCCTACAATAGGAAACATCCTCTTCACATCCACTCCATCTCAGCTTTTCAGTAGTTGAAAGGTTTCAATGACATTCCAGTCCCCCCCATTCTTCTAAATTCTTGAGTACAGACCAAGCCCACAACCCCTTCCTCAATGGCCTTTTGTTTCACCACTTCTACATTTTTTTTTCTTGATCTGTTGCAGTTTTTCAACCCCAATATATGGACGGTTCTATCCCACACCCTCTCCCCAGCCATATATTCTGCTGTACCCACTTGGAGATTGTCCTTTTCCATCAGTCACCATCTATCTACTGGAGTTTGGAAGAATAAAAGTTTATCTTTCTGAGCCAGGAATTATTAATAGGGATTAGCAAAGTGGATAGTGAGAAGCTTTTTCCTCTGTGTAGAGTGGGTGTTACTCAGGATAAGAGATTGGACACGGTGCTGAGACAAGAAAATCCTTCGTGGAGAAGCTGTCTATCTCTGAAATACTCAATTGCTCAGTATGCTTGGGGCAAAAAACACCTAACATGGGAACTTGGGGTTTGTTTAGGAACATAAAGAAGATAGAAAATTGGCTGTGATTGTATTAAAGGCAAAACAGGTTGGAGGAGCTGTACAGTGTCAACCTACTTGATCTTGAGCTCAGCGCAGGAACAAGGCCTCTGACCCACAATGTCTCTGCCAAGCATGGCACCCTTCTAATCTAATCCATTCTGCCTGCCCATATTCCACTATACCCCCATTTATGGCATTTTCTTGTGCCTATAAAAATACCTTTTGAATGCCACAATGCTGCCTGCTTCCAACTCATACCCTGGCATTATGCTTCAGGCATCTGCCTCTGTGCTTTCAGAAAAACGTCTTGCATTGCACATCATTTTTACACTTTCTCTCTTCTCCTCTTCTCCCCACCCCCACCCATTTTAAAGCTATCTTTTGCCCTGGGGTAAATTTTTTCTTGCCTTTATTTTGTATTCTTGTGTTCTTTGTCATTTGCATTGTTATTGATAAGTTTGTTTGGTTCATTCAATCTGTGACATACTTGATTAGGTTCTTGATTAGCCGGGGCATCAAAGGGTATGGGGTGAAAGCAGGGGACTGGAAGAATTGGGTCAGCCCATGATTGAATGGCGGAGCAGACTCGATGAGCCGAATGGCCTACTTCTGCTCTGATATCTTATGGTCCTATGGACACTGTGTGGGTTAAGCTTGATTTTGACAAATATGTTTGTGTCCTCACTAACAGGCAAGGTCCTAGGGGACTGGGGGTTAGCCAATGTTGTGCCTTTGTACACGAAACAAAATTGGAATAATCCAGATAACTGTACATCACTGACTCTCTCATCAGTGGTAGGGAAGCTGTTGGACAGGATACTGGGGGATGGGATTTGAAAGGCATGGCCTTTGGACAATAATCATGGCTTTCTGAAGGGGAGGCTTTTGAGATCTTTGAAGAGTTGACAAAGGAGCTTGAGGATAAAACAGTGTGTGTTATCCAGATTAAGGCATCAGATAGGTTCCTCATGGCAGGTTAATTCAGAATGCATGGGATCCATAGTGAATTGCAAGGTTGGGCTCAGAACTGGTTTGCTTGTGGAAGGCTGTTATTTTGGCTGGAAGTTTGTGACCAGTGGTATTCTGCAAGAATCAGTGCTAGGACCTCGTTGTGATGTATATCAATGATTTGGATGGGTGGATTAGCAAGTTTGTGGGTGACACCAAGATTGGTTGAGTTGTAGTTAATTTAAAGGACGGTCTTTATATGGCATGGTAAGTGGCTGGAATGGGTAGTCGTGGAATTGGACAGCTTGGTGGAGTTTGAGACTTCTAGGGAGATGCATGGAAGGAATAGAGAAATAAGAGTGGGGGACATTTAGTATAAATTGGCACGTCATCGTAGGCTGAGTGGCCTGTCCAGTGCTGTACGTTCTATGCTTTAAGCCATAAACGTTCCAGCAGGTTTTTTGGACAGTGGCAGAAGTCTTAGTGTAAGTACTGTCAGTTTGTTTCCAGGTGAATGAGACGATGAGGATTTTTTTTTTAATGCAATGATGGTTGGAAAGGCCTGAGAGTGTACGTGGAGAAAATGTTTCCTATAGTGGGGGAGTCTCGGACCAAAGGGCACAACCTCAGTATAAAAGGACTTTCTTTAGAGCTAAGATGAGGGGGAATTCTTTCGCCAGGTGGTGGTGAATCTGTGGAACTCATTGACAGAGGCCTGGAGGCCAAGTCATTGGGTATATTTAAAGTGAAGGTTGATGGTTTTTTTGAGAGGCTGAATGGCCTAATTCTGCCTGAGGGTGGTGGGGACAGTTGCTGAGACAAACACCTGGATTGCTAGAGAATGGAAGCCTACAGACCAGGCTGATGGGATAGATGAAGCTGGTGATTGGTATCAGTAGCTGGCATTTAGAGGGCAGGCTCAAGCTTCTGTTTGTGCTGCCCGATTCTATGATAGTCCTTGCCCTGACACTTGCATTTGTAAAAGAAGAATGCAGAATGAAGGGATGATGTCAGACTTGTGGTTAGCTTTGTAGCTTACTACAGGGAGGAGTTGTATCTGTGATTCTTAAAGTTTTTGTCTCCATAACCCTAATGTTAGAGCCATTCAATGCATCCTTCCTTGTTGGGGCTAGACTTTGCAGACAGCCTTTCTTGGAGTAGGCCGGCTGAAGGGTGTGAATGCAGATATGTGGGGTTGAGAACAAGCATGCACTCCCTGAACCTTTCACCTGTATTTTTCTTCCCCCCCAGGCCTGGCACAACAAGTCCGAGGGGCAAATCTCCTGGACCAATCCAGTGTGGCATGAATCCATTGCTCTGTTTCAGAGGAAATGTCTCACAGCAGGTAACTATCTTTATGTTCTGTGTGTGTTCTCATTTGGACATGTGTCCTCCATTTGAATCGATTCAGAGGAATATTGGTCAGGAATGTAAAACCACTTCTTTCGGATTCTCACTTGGTAGGTTAGGTCAGTATTACCTTGAGATAGTCGGGTGTTTTTGCCTTCAAGCATCCCTTTTTTAATTTCCTTCAATGCAAAGTGTTGCAATAACCTGTGATCCTTGATTTGCATTGTATTCAAACACCACCCTTGTTCTCCTTGGCTCATGAGTACTGATCTCTGTACAGGAACTGTACCAAGTGGCCAAATGTTCCATGTTGAATGTCTGGTGAAGCACAGTTTACAGACACTGGCTGCTTGAACCATGCTAACCTTTCACCTGTGACCTTCCTAGGATGGCCCCACATACATTTATCAGCAGCGTCATATTCACCTCATCCTCCTCATTGAAGATTTGCCCTTAAGATAGCTCGTCTTGGGCAGGGCCACAAACAGTAGGATAACCAGATCTCTAACTGAAATAGTGCAAGACAAGACCTTTTATTCTAAATTTTTCAATTTTTGGAAAGCCAGATTAATGAAGCCAGCACACTGTCTTGCCACCATCATGCACATCTGTCTGTAGATTGCAAAGCATGTGTAGACACTTGGAGAAACCTAGTTAGGTACCAACTTCCACAGTGGAGTGGTAGAATAGGATGTGTTACAAGCAAATGATTCTCTACCGACAGGTTCTGGTCAAATTGAGATGTTAGCCTTGTTATTTGTCACCCTTTCAGCACAGGTTCCCAACCTGACGTCTACTGACCCCCTTCCTCCCCCCCCCCCCGCCCCTTGCTTAATAGTAGGGGTCCATAAGCATTAAAAAGGTTGGGAACCCCTGTTCCAGCATCTCTTGTGAACGTGGTTGGGTCTGCAACCCAAGCAGAACATTGCCATCTGTCATTGCCAGACATGCCCTGCACTCGAGGCTCTCCAATAAGCTGTGTGATTCGGTTATCCCAGAACTCTGCCAGTGTTTGTAGTTGATCTCATTTATGTTGAAGAAGCTGTCAAGTGCAGCACAGCCGCTCGCAAATCTGTCCCCGTCACGTAAAGCTGAATGAACAAAAGCAATCATTTCAGTGGAGAACCAAGAGGCAACACTCAGAATGCTGGAGGAACCCTGACTTGAAGAAGGTTCTTGGCTCGATACGTCAACTGTATAGATGCTTCCTGACCTGAGTTCCTTCAGCATTGTATGTGTGAAGAATCAGCCCTTTAGTGCGACAGAGATGGCAGTTACAAAAGGGAGGAAATTATTTTTTGGTTGTAGAATTCTGGTCCCACTGCATTGGTGAAACCTCACCAGGGTAGCTTAGACTGTGCGGACTGGCTTTTGAAAATTGTATGCTCAATTTCTTTTAGATTGTGTCTCAGAATGCTGAGGCTTTAAAAAAAAACGTTGGTCAGACCACACTTGGAGTTCTGTGAGCAGTTTTGGGCCCCTTACCATGGAGAGGATGTGCTGACGCTGGAGAGAGTCCAGAGGAAGTTCATGAGAATGATCCCAGGAATGAAAGGATTAATGTTTGATAGCTCATTGGAGTTAAGAATGAAGTTCTCAAGTGAATACTGGAGAGGGTGCTTTCGATCATGGGGGATCTAGGACCAGAGAGCGCAGTGTTAGAATAGAAGAATGTCCCTTTAGAGCAGGGGAGGAATTTCTTTAGCCTGAGGGGTAGTGACTCTATGGAATTAATTGCCACAAGTGGCTGTGGATGCCAAGTCATTGGCTATATTTAAACCGGAGCTTGATAGGTTCTTGATTAGTAAATGTGTCCAAGTTTATGGGGAGAAAGTGAGGGAAATGGGGTTGAGAGTGATAAATCAGTCATGTCCATGATGAAATGGTGGAGCAGACTCGATGGGCTGAAGGGTGTCATTCTGCTCCTGTGTCAATGTTACTGTAGTTGTATTTCCCAGCCTTTATAATAAGACCTGTACTGCAAAGGAATGAGGTCCAGAAGCCTGAAGACCCACACTCAACAGTGTAGGAACAGCCTCTTCCCCTCAATGGGCCGTGAACACTACCTTGCTGTTCTTCTTCTGCAGTACCTATTTATTCATTTACTTATTGTAACTTGCAGTAATTTGTCTTGCACTGTGATGCTGTCACTAAACAAACTTTTTGAATTGTCAGTGATAATAAACCTGACTCTGATACTAAAAACAAGAACTTGTTTAAAAGTCGATGAAAATGCTAGGCTTAGCTGGGATCTTTAGAGTTAAGTATTGTGCATTCACTCTCTGGGGTCTCGCTGCACTGTTCAAGTGCTGAGTATTTGCAGACTGCATACAGGCTTGCATCATAAAGAGGTTTAAATTGGGCATTTTTTGAGTAAATGTTGTATTTTACTGTTAGCTTCAGGGCTGACTATTTAGGTAGGACAGTGTGGTGATTTAAACAGAGACATGTCTCAATAAGCTTTTCCTTTCTTGTTTCTTCAAACTTTCCCGGCAGGCAAAGCAACGAGCCGAAGTGCTGCAGAGCACCCAAAGGTTCTTTGAGAGAGTGACCCCCCGCAGCAGCTGTAACAACAATCCCAGCTCACTCCCTGCCACCGAGCAGCAGGAAGGAGATGCCCTTGCATCACACAAGGACGAGAAATCTTCGGGTAACCCCAAGCCAGTGCGGACGGGGCCCATCAAGCCCCAGAGTGTGAAGCCACAGGATGAGAAACTGTAACAAGCGATTAGAGACTGCAGCCTCTCAAGACTGAAGCAATCTACATCTAAGGGGTTCTGTTTGTCAGTCTCAAAGGAATATGGCTTTTGTTTTTAGAAAGAAAAAAAGATGAAATGTGACTGATGTCAGTGGACTACACAAGTGGTTCGTGAACGAGAGCCAACTCCAGCAGCTTTAACCTGTGTGAGAGTGAAGCTGAACTGGGAGGAAGCAATAAGGGAGAAGAGGCTATTAAGTCCTTTTTAAGGAAAAAAAAAGAGACTCTAGATTTCTTTACCATAATGAAGCATTCATCTTACTGGTAACTAGCAAGTCCTTGTAGATCTACTTAATAAATGCCAATCCCTTATAAGGCAGCTGCTTTCTTTGAGGGACAAACCGTATAAAGACTAGAATCGGTTTGAACACAAGGTGTTTAGAATAAGAGGGCCACTCAGTGAGTTGAGCATTTCAAAAGTAATCTGGACAGATCTCTCTAGCTTCTGTCTTGTCTATGTTCCAAAACGGTTGTGAATGTTTGCAGATGGTGGTAGATGGGTACAAATGACTATTTCCATTGCTGTTTTTACTGTGTGGCGCACACTATTAAAAAGGCATGTTTGCCAGTGCTGAGGAGTGTAATAGACACTAGATCAGCAAGATGTCTTCCCTCGTTCCTCTAACCCATTCATTCTCTGCTGTCCTGTTTTTCCACCCTCGCCCTCCCAATCCCCTCTTCAAATTCCTGCAACAAAAAAAAATGAACAGGGGCTTTTCTTTAAATTTGTTTCTTTTCCCTTCTCCTCTGGCATTGCATCTTGTCAAACCGCAGGCACACACAGTTCAGGGAAGGTGAATATGCCAGGTTTCAAATTCAGCCATTGCCTTGATGTCAAATCTCTAACACTGAGCAAAGAATGTGGGTATGTTGGTCTCTGACCTGAAATAATATTAGTTACAGGTTCTGTGAACTCAAAGCAGTAGGGCTGGTGATTTTCAGAGTAATGACTGTCAGTGTTGAGTGTCCTTGACAGTGTTGCTGTTGCATCCCAAGACTTGCCTGTGCTGTAGCAGTGTTAAAATCAGCAGAGAAAAATATCCCTAAAATACTCGGCAGCTGCTTTTCCCATCTCAGCAGAGCAGTGGCAATGTGAGGTATCTACTGTGCATCCCATGGATGATGAGGCGGTGGCTAAGGATCTGAGAATTGGAACAGATTGCTCCCTTATTACCAGATGGAGACCAGTTTGTAATCTCTCTCTTTTCCTCTGACTCAGAAGCAAAGCTCAAATGTTCCAATATCTGGAAGAGGGTCACTTAGTACTGAAGCACTGAATTACAGCCAGTCATTTTATTTGCCTCCCAGAGAGAGCTTCTCCTTCATTGCCACTTTCCAGCTTCCTGATCTGGGGGTGAGGGGGGCATGTTGAGGTACAGCAGTCAATAAATTCTTCAGACCAATCAGCCTGCTAGCCTTGTTATCGTTGGAAATATCAGTATGAACGAACAGAGTTAGTGTGTTGGTATGGAAGAACTGGTGGTGCGCATCTCCTGCTTTTGCTGTTTGTGTAGAATAGACTTGGGGAAGGCAAGTATTTGTAGAGACCTGCCCAAATGTTGTGAAATCCCCTTATTTTATCTTGAATGATAACTGCAAGGAAAGTGACTTGTTTCCTTGCAGGTTTAATAGAGATTCTTGGCTTTGAGTTTAATGGGATTAATTGAGCAGGTTAGTTTTGCTACATTGTTGATTTTGATCCAATTTGTATTCTGTGCTCTGGGTATGAGATGCACCTTTCTCTAGGAGAAGTCGACCTGCAGCAAATGCATGTCTGTGGATGGATAAGTGATGTTCCTCTACTACCATTTCCTGCAGCATGCGGTTAAGTACTAACCACTGCAGAACACAGGTGACCCAGTTCTACAGAGTCTGGAGCAAGTGGTCAAAGTGGAGGTTTATTAACTTGGCTCACTGATCATGTGGCAACTTGAGGTGTCAGACTGTCACCCCTTCAGAACAAAAGTGCAGGGTTTCAAATTCATGTTTTCAAACACATTTATGGTTCCACCATTGTGTATTTTATCCCCAACTGCACTTGGTGCTTCAAATCTGAGTGATGAGGGTGGGTTCCCAACTTTTGAAGAAATGCTGAGCTTGCAACTTGTCTTTATGCCTCTCTCATTGGAATCTAAGACTCAGCACCTGCTGAGCTGATCCAGTACTGGCGTCATTTTTTTTTTTTTTTTTTTACCAGATTTCCATCTCATTCCCAAAGCCTAGGTCCTAGGAACGCACAGGCTCAGTGTTGTGCTCTCATCTCCCTTTGGCTGGCAGTGTGTGAAATATCTGCTCCCAAGCAACCAGGGCAAAACTTAAGGTTTCTCATTAGATATTAAGGGACAGTTCAGTTCATTCTGTTGTTCTCTCAGCCCACCCCAACCCACTTTAATGTGACCCTCTCAACTTTTGAGTACCTGTAAGAAACTTTAGACTGTTATATCACTGCTTGGAAGCTTCAGGTTACAGAAATGGTTCCTCACCCAACCACTACTTTTGTGATGGTCTGTGTTGCTTAGCTATTAGGATACCATAAAAGCCCACCTTGTGTAGCATTGAGTGATGCAGGTCACCAGAGTCGGGTGCTTGGACACGTTGAGGTGCCATTAAGGGTACAGCTAAGGTCAGTGAGATTGCCATTGGTGAGTCACTACTTTGAAATGTTTTCTGTGCCAGATCTGCTGTGCTCCAAAGCTGGAGTAGCAATAAACGATTAACATACACAAATCAGTTAGACACATTACAACTAGTGAAAGAGTTTGAGCTTCACTTTATGTATCACAACTTTCAAAACTGTTTGATGCCTTCCATTTCTGGCCACATCATTTGAGCTGGCAGTGGTGGTGGGAATACAGTGAGCATGGCGGGGGGCTGAGTGTGGGCAAACTACATTCCCAGGTGACACTTTCCAGTGAGAGATGCAGAGGATCTGTTTTGTTTTTCATTTTAAAGAAAGCCAAACCAACATTTGTACCGACCTATCACTATTATAAACCGTTCATGTTCAAAGTAAAATTAAATGGTGGGTAGGGAGGAAATGCAAGCAAAGGGAGAGACGGGGTGGGGTACCGGGGGAAAACAAATCCTTTTTGTGATTGTGTGTGACCTCATTTGTGATGGGCCACAATTGTTCTTTGAAGATTCACTAGTTGAAAAGCTCTCTGCTGCATTGTTTGCCTGGCTCCACTTTCATGTACTGTCACACAGTGTAATTTATAATCCTAATAAAAGTGGCTGTTTCGAGGGCTGCAGCAAACCCACTCCTCAATATTTCACACCACTACTTCTGTTTGTTCTTAGCAGTTTGGGTGCAGTGGGGGTGAGGGGGGGGAGAAGGGCTCACCATTGACTGCATTCTCTTGAATCTGCAAGTGACTGGGCAAGTTGCTTGGATGAGTTTGTGTCCCTGTAGATTTAAATTCTAATTTTAATAGCAGAATTTAATAGTGACCTTAAGTTCAGTGATGGTTCAAGCATTTTTGTGTTTTAAACCATTCAGCGGAATGAAGAGCATCAGTGGAAAGAAGAGCATTTGTTTCCATTCAGAATATTTGTCTACAACCTGAAGCATTAACTGTTTCTCTCTGAAGAAACTGCCTGACCTGCTGAGTGTTGATGCATTTCACTGTATGATTTGGTAAATGTGCTGAATCTTTGTTTTCCTATTTGTGGTTTTCAGCATTTGCAGTTTTAAAGATTAGCTTCGTTTGTTGAATGTGTATCAGGACATACAGTGAAATACCAACACAGTTGGGATGTGCTTGGTGAAACCTGGCAGTGTTGCATGCCCACAACTTACTAACTCGTCTTAACCAGCCTATCAACTTGCATGACAAATTTGAGGGATCTGGGGACAATAGAACCCAAGAATTCTCTGTTCCTCCAGCAGTAATGTCAGCCTTCTCCCACCACATAGTAAGTGGGCCTGGCACATGAGGCCAGAATAAGTGTGGGGTGGGGAAGGACAGGCAGAGAGACAGAATCCAATATTCAATATCCAATGTTTGTGATTGTGGTAAGAACTGGGAACAACAATTGAATTGAGGAAGTTTCTCTTACTCTCTGTTTCCATCTACAAGTACCCACTCTTAGACAAGGACATGATCATCCATCGATGTAGGTTGGTTTGCATGACTGTAAAAGGAAGTGCTAGTTCACAACACAATGGCTGTTGTTCCTGCAGCACTTCAGTGATGACCCAAAAGCTAAAACTAATCTGCAAGACGAATGCTGTCTGTGGGCAGAAAGGAATTGTTGACATGTCAGTTCAGAACCTTGTACTGAGAGTCCAACTGATTTCAGTTAGAAGCTGCACACTATACTCAGCAACTCAGATTCAGATTCATTTATCTATCGCCGAAACATACAGTGAAGTGTATCATTTGTGTGAAGAATCAGCTCAGACGAAGAGGTGTTGACAGCTGCCCACAAATGTCACCACATATTCTATTACCAGTGTAGCTTGCTCGTAATGTTCAGCAGAGCAAAGCAAAACAAGCCCCTTTCGAACACAAACACAGGCCCCTCACTCCAATCAAGAGTCTTTTGCTTGGAGCCTTTCAACTTGGGTAGGAATTTAGTACTATGTGTCTACAAACAATCCTTAGAACAAGTCTGGACCCAGTCCAGACGAAAGGTCTCAATCAGAAATGAATACTGTCCAACTGGAGTTCAACCCAGATAAGTGTGAAGTGGTTTAGTTTGGTAGGTCCAATTAGAAGACAGAATATAACATTAATCATAAGGCTCTTGGCAGTGTGGAGGATCTGAGAGATCTTGGGGTCTGTGTCCAAAGGACACTCAAAGCTGCTAGGCAGGTTGCTGGTGTTGTTAAGGTGTATGGTGTGTTGGCAGTCATCAACTGTGGGTTTGAGTTCAAGAGCTGTGAGGTAATGTTACAGCTAGATAAGACTTTGGTCAGACCCCACTTGGAGTACTGTGTTCAGTTCTGGTCACCTCACTACAGGAAGGATGTGGATACTATAGAGAAGAGTACAGAGATTTACAAGGATGTTGCCTGGATTGGAGGGCGTACCTTATGAGAATAGGTTGGGTGTACTTGGCTTTTTCTCCTTGGAGTGATGGAGGATGAGGGGTGACCTGGTAGAGGTGCATAAGATGATGAGGGGCATTGATCGTGTGGATAGCCAGAGGCTTTTTCCCAGGGCTGAAATGGCTAACATGAGGGAGCATAGTTTTAAGGAGCTTGGAAATAGGTACAGAGGGGATGTTGGGGATAAGTTTTTCACACAGTGGTAAGTGTGTGGAATGCACTGCCTGTGGTGGTGGTGGAAGTGGATACAATGGGGGTCCTTTTAAGAGCATCTTAGGTACATGGAGCTTAGAAAAATAGAGGGCTGTGCATTAGGGAAATTCTAGACAATCTGTAGGTTACATGGATGGCACAACATTGTGGGCCAAAGGACCTGTAATGTGCTGTAAAATTCATGCTCTATGGACTGAGCTACAGTGGGGGAAGGGGGGTATCCTAGTCTGCAAACTATCTGTACAGGTCATTTCAAAAGAGATACTTTGAGATGGTGCAAGGGAAAACAATGGCCATCCCCCATGCAGATTATAGCATCACAATTCCAGAGGAAATGTAATAAGGTGAAAGTACTATGAGGTAGATGATGAAAGGAAGTCCTTTAATGTAGAAGAAGTCCATAAAGAGTTACCACAGTGAGATAGAAGCTGTATTTAAGCCTGGTTGTACATGTTTTCAAACCTGATTTTGGCAGGCTGCCAAAGAGAATATGATCGAGCTGGAAGGAGTCCTTGATCATGTTTGATGTTTTTCTGAGGCAACAAGAAGTGTATGGAGGGAAGCCTGGTTTCTGTGGTGGACTGAGCTGTGTCCACAACCCCAATTTGTTGTGGTCTTGGGCAGATCAATCTATGATGCATTTTCTTGTGATTTCCCAATCGGGAAGGGTGGATTGACCTTGGATAGCACACATTCCCCTGGGATTAATGAATATTACAGCACAGACCCTTCAGCCTACCCACCACACTGTGCTGTCCTTTTAACCTTCTCTAGACCTTTCCCTTCTGCAGAGCCTGGCATTTTTCTTTCATCCGTTGCTGGATGGAGAAGGTTAAATGAACAGGTCAGTGGGACAACAGTTGGGGAGATGGCACTGTGCAATAATCTACAAAGAGGCAGTGTGGATCCAGAGGGCCAAATGTTTGCCTTCTGGGGCACAATAGTGCGATCGTACGCAGCCCTTTTTCTCAGGGAGAGTGATTTTTAAAGACAAGAAGGCATAGGTTTCGGGTGAGAGAAAGTAACCTAGAGTGGCAATTTGACCCAGGGTGGTGTGGCTATGGAAAGGGCAGCCAGAGGAAGTGCTCGAGGAAAAAGTACTTAAGAAACATGCTCTGCAAAAAATTGGATGGATACAGGCAAACAGGACTGATGTGGGCATATTTGTTGGCAGAGGACAAACGAGATAGAAGATTAATACAGAGTTCAGTGACTTTTACCCTGAGGCTTTGGGTTCTGGAACTTGCTGCCTTTTAGGGACAGAAACCACCAGCACCACGAGTCTGTGGATCTGTACCATCCTCACAAGGAAAGAGGAGGCTGAAACTGACAGTTCTTCCTCAGCACAAACGCTCCTTTGTCCTGTGAATTCCCCTGCTTTCCAATTAGCCAATGCGGCAAAGAGAATCGGAAAGCAGGTTAGTAAAGTGGTTGGCCTGGCTGCCCAGTCGAGCAGAAGTAGTGAGAGAACTGTTCCAGAGATTATAGTGGAACAGCTGTCTTAAAAACCTGTGGTAGTTTCTTTCTGCAGCTCGGCTCCTGCCTCACCATTGGATCTGCCTAGTGCACACAATCTGACAAATACACCCTGAAATATAGTTCAATAGTGACATTTAATATCAGAAATGTATGCAAAACACGTGCTGAAATTCTTGTTCTTCACAGATGTCCACGAAAACAGAAGAGTACTCCAAAGAATGAGTGACAGTTAAAACAGTAGGACCCTGAAGCCCCTTCCTACCATTACCTCAATTTCTTGGTGCCATACCTAGGCAAACAGCACAGAAAAACAAGCCCTTCTGCTCAACACATCTCACACGAACCAAGTTCATCCCTTTTGCCTGCATTTGACCCCCACTCCTTGCTATCCACGTGTTGTTCAGCGACCAGACTGCATTTGACCCACAGCCCTCTAAACCTCCGAGTGCACTTATCTAGATGGCCTTACAATGTTACTAATGTGCCTGCCTCACACAACTATTTCTGACAACTCATTCCAAGTGTGTAAAAGAAGCTAAGATGCACCTGGTTTCCCTTTTTAAATATCTTGCCTCTGAGCTTAAGCCAATGCCGTCTTGATCTGCTCTATATTTCCAGCATTTCCTGCTTTTATTCCGAATGTCCAGTTTCTCCAGCTTTTTAAAACTTTCCTGTAATATTAGGGAAGAATCACACCCCTCTCCCTCTTATTTCCCTGAATCATTCCCTCACACACACAGCCATCAACTCAGCCTTTTGCCACTTACCTATATAAAGGGCAGTTTACTGTGGTCAATTAACCCGCCAGTGTGTCTTTGGGAGGTGGGAGAACATGTCAACTGTACAAAGCAAGCGTGGGAGAGCGGAATCGATCCTGGGTCTCTGGCAGGCTGCGAGGCAGTGACTCTTTCTGCTGTTTCACTGTACCACCTTGTTTAGAACATAGAATAGTTTCTTCCCTTGTCCCTCACACATGCACTAGCTCCTGTACCTCCTGCGGCATCCCCAGCACAGACCGAAGCGGCTCCCACTTTGCAAAGAAGCCAAGAGGGACTACAGTATAGATGCTCGAATGTGGAGTGACAAACTCGGTGCTGGGGGAGCTTCAACAAGTCAAGCGGCATCTATGAGGAAGAAAATAGATGATGGAAGCCGAACCCTTCATCTGAACTGAAAGACAGGGGTGATGACCAGGAGGGAAAAACAAAAGCTGGCGGGTGATAGGTGGATCCCGGTCAGGAGGGAGTGATGGGGGTAGCAACATAGGCTGAGGGGACAGATGATGGAATCTAACAGGAAAGTGGAGCACGATACCAAATAGGAGAGGTGTGGGAGTGATGGGTAGGTGATATGGGAAAAT